>NW_028319340.1:0-336681 GCF_062004578.1 Staurois parvus
GTTCCAATCCCCTCCATATCATGTGATTCAGGTGTTCCAATCCCCTCTCAATCATGTGATTCAGGTGTTCCAATCCCCTCCATATCATGTGATTCAGGTGCTCCAATCCCCTCCATGGACACAGGTGTATACAATCAAGCCCCTAGGCATGCAGACGGCTTCTACAAACATTGGTGAAAGAATGGGTCGCTCTCAGGAGCTCAGTGACTCCAAGCGTGGTCCCGTGATAGGTGGCCACCTGGGCAATAAGTCCATCCGTGACATTTCCTGGCTACTAAATATTCCACGCTCAACTGTTAGTGGGATTATAACAAAGTGGAAGCCACTGGGAACAACAGCCACTCAGCCACCAAGTGGTAGGCCCAGCTGTTTTCCTTGTTTGAATCAGTGAACAGCAAGATGGGCCCCACAATGGCGGGAACATTCATACTTGAGGTGTACCAGTTGCAATGGTTCTCATTGAACAGACCACGCACGCCAAATTTGATCACTGCTAGCACCCCGGTAGAGGGCTTTGTAGGGGGCTAAAGAGGGAAGATGGAGACACAAAAGGACCAAACTCCAGGCCTGACTGTCAAAACAAAGGTCGCTCTTCTCTGACGTTTCTTGTCTAGTTTGTATGTTGGTCAATAATTGCAGTTCCATGCCGGAGCAACACGGCCCTCCGGAGAAGGATGGGAAGAAGGTAACTAGAGATGAGCGAATCGAACCAGGCGAACCGGAATTTGATACGAATTTCAGGAAAAATTTGATTCGCGGCGAATCCGAATATTAGCCTACTTCGGGTGGGCGAATCGTATTTTTCACGATCAGCCGGCAAAAGTGTCCCTGCAGAGAGCTCCGCTATTTCTGACAGTTCTCTGACAGTTCCTTCACATGTACAGCGGTTGAAACATTGTATCTATTAGTTTCCATTTAGGATACAGATGTTTCAACCGCTGTACATGTTCAGAAGCTGTCAGAGAACTGTCAGAAATAGAGGAACTCTGCAGATACACTTAGCGGAGCTCTGCAGATACACTTCTTGCCGGTTTGGAATTCTTCTTATTTTCATCCTACTTCTTCTTCTTCTTCATCCTCATCCTCAGAAGAAGAAGAGGATGAGGATGAGGATGAAGAAGAAGAAGAAGAAGAAGTAGGATGAAAATAAGAAGAATTCCAAGCCGGCAAAAAGTGTATCTGCAGAGCTCCGCTAAGTGTATCTGCAGAGCTCCGCTAAGAAATAGCGGAGCTCTGCAGATACACTTTTTGCCGGCTTGGAATTCTCCTTCTTCTCATCCTTCTTCTTCTTCTCATCCTTCTTCTTCTCATCCTTCTTCTTCTTCTCATCCTTCTCCTTCTTCTCATCCTTCTCCTTCTTCTCATCCTTCTTCTTCTTCTTCTCATCCTTCTCCTTCTTCTCATCCTTCTTCTTCTCATCCTTCTCCTTCTTCTCATCCTTCTTCTCATCCTTCTCCTTCTTCTCATCCTTCTTCTCATCCTTCTCCTTCTTCTCATCCTTCTCCTTCTCCTTTCTCTCATCCTTCTCCTTCTTCTCATCCTTCTCCTTCTCCTTCTTCTCATCCTTCTCCTTCTTCTCATCCTTCTCCTTCTCCTTCTTCTCATCCTTCTCCTTCTTCTCATCCTTCTCCTTCTCCTTCTTCTCATCCTTCTCCTTCTTCTCATCCTTCTTCTCATCCTTTTCCTTCTTCTCATCCTTCTCCTTCTTCTCATCCTTCTCCTTCTTCTCATCCTTCTCATCCTTCTCCTTCTTCTCATCCTTCTCATTCTTCTCATCCTTCTTCTCATCCTTCTCCTTCTTCTCATCCTTCTCCTTCTCCTTCTTCTCATCCTTCTCCTTCTTCTCATCCTTCTTCTCATCCTTCTCCTTCTTCTCATCCTTCTCCTTCTTCTCATCCTTCTTCTCATCCTTCTCCTTCTTCTCATCCTTCTCCTTCTTCTCATCCTTCTCCTTCTCCTTCTTCTCATCCTTCTCCTTCTCCTCATCCTTCTCCTTCTTCTCATCCTTCTCCTTCTTCTCATCCTTCTTCTCATCCTTCTCCTTCTTCTCATCCTTCTTCTCATCCTTCTCCTTCTTCTCATCCTTCTCCTTCTTCTCATCCTTCTCCTTCTTCTCATCCTTCTTCTCATCCTTCTTCTCATCCTTCTCCTTCTTCTCATCCTTCTCCTTCTTCTCATCCTTCTCCTTCTTCTCATCCTTCTCCTTCTCCATCTTCTCATCCTTCTCCTTCTCCTTCTTCTCATCCTTCTCCTTCTCCTTCTTCTCATCCTTCTCCTTCTTCTCATCCTTCTCCTTCTTCTCATCCTTCTCCTTCTTCTCATCCTTCTCCTTCTCCTTCTTCTCATCATCCTTCTCCTTCTCCTTCTTCTCATCCTTCTCCTTCTTCTCATCCTTCTCCTTCTCCTTCTTCTCATCCTTCTCCTTCTCCTTCTCCTTCCTCATCTCCAAGGGCATTTAAATGAAAGGTACAGTGTTCTGCACTAATTTAAAGGCTCTCTGAAGCCTAGAAACCCTTTTTATAAGTTAACTTCGTAGCGAATAAATTCGCATCGAATCGAATTTCTTCCTGAAATTCGGCGAATCAGCCGAATCGAATTTTTGAATAATTCGCTCATCTCTAAAGGTAACCTTTCACCATGAGCAGGAAACATCTCTGCACCATTATGTCTGACCTGAGGTGGAGAGAACTGGTAGGATCCAGGAACCCAGCACAGAGATATCACCGATGGAGACCCTGAGTGAGAGAAGAAACTCTCTGCTCGTCTATCTCTCCGGAATCTAAACATTAGCGTTGGGAAATGTTACACATCAGGTTATCAGATGTCATTTGTGTCGGTTTGAAAACAACAGGAAACACACAACATGCATTGCAGAATCTTCTGCCTGACCGAGAACATTGACTTAGTCATTATACATTTTTTTTATTAGAGTACATATCATAGATACCCTGACTGCAGTAATGTGTCCCCTCCGTGTCCTCCTCCTGTGGGCTCTTCTCTGTCCAGGCAGAGGGATGTAAGAACATTATAAAGAGGTGATAATACAGTATTATTATCAGACAGAGTACATATCATAGATACCCTGACCACAGCAATGTTCCCCCTCCGTGTCCTCCTCCTGTGGGCTCTTCTCTGTCCAGGCAGAGGGATGTAAGAACATTATAAAGAGGTGATAATACAGTATTATTATCAGACAGAGTACATATCATAGATACCCCGACTGCAGCAATGTGCCCCCTCCGTGTCCTCCTCCTGTGGGCTCTTCTCTGTCCAGGCAGAGGGATGTAAGAACATTATAAAGAGGTGATAATACAGTATTATTATCAGACAGAGTACATATCATAGATACCCCGACTGCAGCAATGTGCCCCCTCCGTGTCCTCCTCCTGTGGGCTCTTCTCTGTCCAGGCAGAGGGATGTAAGAACATTATAAAGAGGTGATAATACGGTATTATTATCAGAGTACATATCATAGATACCCCGACTGCAGCAATGTGCCCCCTCCGTGTCCTCCTCCTGTGGGCTCTTCTCTGTCCAGGCAGAGGGATGAAGGTACATTATAAAGAGGTGATAATACAGTATTATTATCAGACAGAACACATATCATAGATACCCCGACTGCAGCAATGTGTCCCCTCCGTGTCCTCCTCCTGTGGGCTCTTCTCTGTCCAGGCAGAGGGATGGAGGGACATTATAAAGAGGTGATAATACAGTATTATTATCAGACAGAACACATATCATAGATACCCCGACTGCAGCAATGTGTCCCCTCCGTGTCCTCCTCCTGTGGGCTCTTCTCTGTCCAGGCAGAGGGATGGAGGGACATTATAAAGAGGTGATAATACAGTATTATTATCAGACAGAACACATATCATAGATACCCCGACTGCAGCAATGTGTCCCCTCCGTGTCCTCCTCCTGTGGGCTCTTCTCTGTCGTTTTCTCATTGAGGATCTTTTCTACTCAGTTTTATGACACAATGTTGATCAGAACTTCTCCTCGGGGTCCTCTTCACTCCATTTTTTTGGGATCACCTGTGTAGTGCTACTCCCATAGGAGCCACAGGAATACTCCCCATGTTTCCCACAATCTTTTCCCCCCAGCCAGGCACAGGATTAGTCACATGTTTCTTCTGTAGCACTCCCCTCTTAGGAGTCGCTGAGTTTAGGGTCCCCACAAAGCTCTGCACAGACGGGCAACACGCATTTTTCTTCACTTTGCATTCAGAGTCAGTAGACAGTCCTTGAGCTTGATTTTCTGATATTATTAACAGCTTGGATGGGGTCTACGGGTATATGGGATGCCCAAAGGAACTGTAAATTTGAGGACAACGTTTCTGCCAACTATGTACAAAATGTGGGTAGAAACAGTCTCCCCTTGAAGAGTGCCAAAAAAACTCTTTAGTGTACCCCCTCAGACCCCAGTTGAATCCTCCTCTTCACCCAGCTGCCTGAGGATGTGCCTGGGCACGGAGGTCCAAAAGCTGTAGACTTAGCACAGTCCCGGAGGAAGTCTAGTTGGGTATTGCACCTAACCCCCATCTCCCCTTATCTGGCTCAGGGGGTTGTAGGAGTATTTACTCTGTCTTTCCCTGTTTGCTTGGTGGGTTGGTGGATGCCTTCAGGCCTTATGCTAGGCTGTCTCCTTCCCTGCTTCACAGGCTGTCCTCCAAAGCAGATGATGAGACAGAGGAGATCTTCTTTTCAAGAATCCTGCCTGCAGGTAGGCTCCCCTTCCCAGGCTCCTCACCCCAGCCTTCCTCTCAGTTCATCCTCCACCCAACACTGCTCTGCTGCACAGGCTCTGCCACTGTTAAGGTTTGCCTTGGCTGCCATGTCCAACCTCCTGCCAGGGGATTGACCAAGCTCCCTCAGACATGCATGTCTGGGCCTCCTCCCCTCCAGAACGTTCTCTAAGTTTCTGGACTGGTGGGAGGACTCCAGAAGCCCTGAACTGTTAGAGCTGCTCAGCCTGTCCTGAGGTAACCTTACTCTTCAAGCTGACTCATCCCCGGCTGCTGTTCAGCCTCTGTCTAAAAACTATCCACCTAACCTGGAGGACGTTACACTTCATTCAATGACCTGTGTAGGGCTGTTTTTGTTGTTTTTTTTGAGAACTTGGATAGGGTTGAGGGAATAGGTAGGAAACTCCAAAAACAAGAACAATGTTCAATTGAGGACTTTAGGTATTCTTTCGGGTAGCTATGATGAAGTCTGTGCTTGAAACAAAGAGTAGACTTCAGCTTTGAGTCAGTAGTAGTAGTAGTAGTAGCAAATTAGATCAGAGTCCCTTTAAGTAGGAGCTTAAGTAGACTAAGCTCTTCAGAACACCAGCTGGTGTCCCATTTAGCTGGACCCACAGCTGACTCCTCAGCACCAGAGGGGTTTTCAGTAGATAACAAGATCCTTTAAGGGTGTCTGTACTCACAAGGCCCAGGATCAGCTGGTTACCTTCCTCCATGATACCAGACCAGATCTTCAGTAGATGGTCCCTCAGTCAGCTTTAGCAGAACCCGGGTCTCAGCATTCAGGCCCTCAGGTCACCCACCTGAGGCCTATGACAGTAGATGCTGCAGCATTGCCTGGGAGGGCAGCATGCCCCCTCCAGGCTGGAACAATCCTATACTGGGAAGACCCAGAACTCGTCTAGGCAATCGGAAGCGGAAGTTGTCCTTTCCCCCTCCCTCCCTGTAGTGGGACACGTAACATTTCCCAGAAGACTACGGGACCATTCACAAAGTGCAGCGCTACTCGCATGCGCAGTGGGCACCCAGCTGTGATGCCGCAAGCTGTTACAGCCGGTTTCCCACACTGAAGATGCCGGTGCCGAGGGGTTAGGATGGTCGGTCAACCGGGCCAGAGTGAGGACATCGTGGGATCGAGGGACAGGTAACTGTCCTTTTTTTAAAAGTCAGCAGCTACAGTTTTTGTGGCTGTCGATTTTTATTTTTTTAAATGCCGACTGGACCTCCGCTTTAGGGTAGGAGATTAAGTGGACAAAACATTTCGGAACACCAGCTGGTGTCCCCTTTAGGTAGAGCCGCAACTGACTCCTCAGCACCAGAGGGGTTTAGGTAGCTCACAAGATCCATTAAGAGTGTCTGTACTCACAAGGCCCAAGAACAATGTTCAATTGAGGACTTTACAGTTGCAAGAAAAAGTATGTGACCCCCTTGGGATTACGTGGAGTTTTGCATGAATTGGGCATAAAATGTGCTCTGAACGTCATCTAAGTCACAACAATAGAAGAACACAGTCTGCTGAACATAATACTACACAAACATTAGATGTTGCCATGGTTTAATTGCACATAACATGTAAACATTCACAGTGCAGGGAGGAAAAAGTATGTGAACCTTTGGACTTAATAACTGGTTGACCCTTCTTTGGCAGCAATAACCTCAACCAAACGTTTCCTGTAGTTGCAGATCAGACCTGCACAACGATCTGGAGTCATTTTGGACCACTCCTCTTCACAAAACTGTTTCAGTGTAGCAATATTCTTGGGATGTCTGGTGTGAATCGCTCTCTTAAGGTCATGCTACAGCATTTCAATGGGGTTGAGGTCAGGACTCTGACTGGGCCACTCCAGAAGGCGTATTCTGTGCTGTTGCAGCCATTGTTTTGTTGAATTACTTGTATGCTTTGGGTCATCATTGTCCTGTTGCATCACCCATCCTCTGCGGAGCTTCAGTTGGCGGACAGATGGTCGTACGTTTTCCTGCAAAATGTCTTGATAAACTCTGGAATTCATTTTCCCATCGATGACAACAATCCGTCCAGGCCCTGAGGCAGCAAAGCAGCCCCAAACCATGATGCTCCCTCCGCCATGTTTCACAGTGGGGATGAGGTTTTGATGTTGGTGTGCTGGGCCTTTTTTTCTCCACACATAGTGTTGTGTGTTCTTCCCAAACAACTCAATCTTGGTTTCATCTGTCCTCAGTATATTCTGCCAGTAGTGCTGTGGAACATCCAGGTGCTCTTTTGCAAACTACAAACGTGCTGCAATATTCTTTTTGGCCAGCAATGGCTTCCTCCGTGGTGTCCTCCCATGTACTCCATTCTTGTTTAATGTTCTCCTTATTGTAGATGTGTCAACAAAAATGTTATCATGTGCCAGAGATTTCTGTAGGTCTTTAGCTGACACTCTGGGATTCTTCTTTACCTCATGCAGCATTCTGCGCTGTGCTCTTGCAGTCATTTTTACAGGACGACCACGCCTAGGGAGAGTAGCAACAGTGCTAAACTTTCTCCATTTGTAGACAGTCAGTCTTACCGTGGACACAGGAACATCAAGGCTCAAGGAGATACTTTTGTAACCCTTTCCAGCTTCATGCAAGTTAACAATTCTTGATCGTAGGTCTTCTAAGAGCTCTTTTCTGCGAGGCATGGTTCACATCAGACAGTGCTTCTTGAAACCAGTAAACCCAAAACAGGTGTCAGCAACACATCCAATATCATCACACTGATTGGAGTCAAGGTTGGCTCACTCCTGGCTCCAGTTAGCTCTGGGAGAAGTCATTAAGCTAGGGTCTCACATACTTTTTCCTCCCTGCACTGTGAATGTTTACATGTTATGTGCAATTAAACCATGGCAACATCTAATGTTTGTGTAGTATTATGTTCAGCAGACTGTGTTCTTCTATTGTTGTGACTTAGATGACGTTCAGAGCACATTTTATGCCCAATTCATGCAAAACTCCACGTAATCCCAAGGGGTTCACATACTTTTTCTTGCAACTGTAGGTATTCTTTCAGGTAGCTATGATGAAGTCTGTGCTTGAAACAAACAGTAGACTTCAGCTTTGAAACAGTAGTAGTAGTAGTAGTAGTAGTAGTAGTAGTAGTAGTAGTAGTAGCAAATTAGATCAGAGTCCCTTTAAGTAGGAGCTTAAGTGGACTAAGCTCTTCAGAACACCAGCTGGTGTCCCATTTAGCTGGACCCACAACTGACTCCTCAGCACCAGAGGGGTTTAGGTAGCTCACAAGATCCATTAAGAGTGTCTGTACTCACAAGGCCCAGGATCTGCTGGTTACCTTCCTCCATGATACCAGATCAGATCTGCAGTAGATGACCCCTCAGTCAGCTTTAGCAGAACCCGGGTCTCGGCATTCAGGCCCTCAGGTCACCCACCTGAAGCCTATGACAGTAGAAGCTGCAGCATTGCCTGGGAGGGCAGCATGTCCCCTCCAGGCTGGAACAATCCCATACTGGGAAGACCCAGAACTCGCCTAGGCAATCGGAAGCGGAAGTTGTCCTCCCCCCCTCCCTCCACGTAGTCTTCTGGGACACGTAACATTTCCCAGAAGGCTATGGGACCATTCACAAAGCACAGTGCTACTCGCGCATGTGCAGTGGGCACCCGGCTGTGAAGCCACAAGCTGTCACAGCCGGTTACCCACCCTGAAGATGCCAGTGCTGAGGAGGCAGGACGGTCAGTCAACCCGGCCAGTGTGAGGACACCACAGAATTGAAGGACAGGTGAGTGTCCTTTTTATAAAAGTCACCAGCTACAGCTTTTGTGGCTGATGACTTTTATTTTTTTAAATTCCGACTGGACCTCCCCTTTAGGGTAGGAGATTAAATGGACAAAACTCTTCGGAACACCAGCCGGTGTCCCCTTTAGGTAGACCGGCAGCTGAATCCTCAGCACCAGAGGGGTTTCAGTAGCTCACAAGATCCTTTAAGGGATTTTTGGGGGGGCCCCCATTCCATTTCTTTATTAATTCTGGCATGGGGGTTCTCCTCAAAAACAATACCAGACCCAAAGGCCTTGGTATGGATGGGGTGGGAGGACCCCCACACCAAAATTTAAAAAGAAATGGCATGGGAGTCCCCCTCAAAATCCATACCAGACCCGAAGGGCTTGGTATGGATGGGGTGGGAGGACCTTACACCATTTTTTTTTTTTTGTGGGGTTCCCCTTAAAATCCATACAAGACCCGAAAGGCCTGGTATGGATTGGGGGGACCCTCACACTGTTTTTTGATTGCCGACAATGTTTTTTTTTACATTCAGCTGTCAGAGGGGAACCCTGCTGACCGCTGATGACTCATCGGTTGTTAAGGACGCGGCTGCCGGCTTGCTGATCCGCTCCTTAGCAACCAGCTATTCGAATCGGTGGATCAATTTTCAGCCGATTCGAGTTCTAATGTTCTAAATATTAGAAATTCCTTAGGAAACGGATGTCCACAACAGATGTAAAAGATGATGTCCGGATCCGTTTTTCATCCAATTTTCAATTAAAAAAAAAAGCGGCTGAACGGATGAAGAAAATAGAAGGCCTGTGTGAAAGGGGGCGTAAGATGACATATCCAAGCCCTATCGCGGGATCCAGCTGCCAGTGTGCGCAATGATGTCACAAGATCAGGTCCATTTGAAGCATATGGTGGAAAGGAGAAAAAATTCTCCAATGCATCAGTCAAGTTCTCATCAGTCAAGCTCTCGTCGGTCAAGCTCTTGTCGGTCAAGTTCTCATCGGTCAGCTTCTCGTTGGTCAAGTTCTCGTCGGTCATCTTCTCATCGGTCAAGATCTCGTCGGTCAGCTTCTCGTCGGTCAGCTTCTCGTCGGTCAAGTTCTCGACGGTCAAGTTCTTGTTGGTCAAGTTCTCGTCGGTCAAGTTCTCGTCGGTCAAGATCTCGTCGGTCAGCTTCTCGTCGGTCAGCTTCTCGTCGGTCAAGTTCTCGACGGTCAAGTTCTTGTTGGTCAAGTTCTCATTGGTCAAGTTCTTGTCGGTCAAGATCTTGTCGGTCAGTTTCTCGTCGGTTAAGTTCTCGACGGTCAAGTTCTTGTTGGTCAAGTTCTTGTCGGTCAATTTCTCGTCAGTCAGCTTCTCGTCGGTCAAGTTCTTGTCGGTCAAGTTCTCGTCGGTCAACTTCTCATCGGTCAACTTCTCATCGGTCAACTTCTCGTTGGTCAAGTTCTCACTGGTCAAGTTCTCATCCGTCAAGTTCTTGCCAGTCAAATTCTCCTCTGTCAAGTCCTCGTCAGTCAAGTCCTCGTCAGTCAAGTTCTTGCCAGTCAAGTTCTCATCGGTCAAGTTCTTGTCGGTCAAGTTCTCACGACATCCGATGGGCACTCCTTTAAGAAGGAGTTATAACAAAATGTTCTCAGTTCTCTGTATGATGTCTCTACACGGGGCATCTCCTGTTAGGGGACATCTGTCTCACCAGCATTCCATCCTGAGCTTCATACATCTTGGCCAGTTCAGCAAGTACTGGTCAAGATGAGATCCATCTATAGACATTATGGTTGGAGAGAAGTCCACCTACAGATTGACGTTTGTTCAACCAGCTTGTTGGAAATGTTTCATATGCTCAGTTTGGCAGGCTATAGCCTGTAGCACTGATCAGTGTCCCCCCCCCGAACAATACCAGGCCACATGCCCTCAACAAGGGGGAGTGCTTTGGAGCAGGGCGGGCTCTGAATCTCTAGCAGCGCACAAAGTAAATGAAGAAAGTGAGACTTCCCGCTGGTAGCTAGATGTCTCATCACACAGCAGATGTTACATCACTTCCGCTTTCACCGCCAAACATGGCGTCACTTTCACACCTGCCAATCATGGAGGGTTTCCATATTTGTGTCAAACCCCCTGTTTATCTGCACAATATATTGTTTTGGGCACTGCATATGTTGTTCGTTTTGTATTTCGATCGAGTTACATATATTTGCAGATTTGCTTTTTTGAGTTTTTTTCTGTGAACTATATATGTACTTTTTTGTATCTGACATACACAATGCAGTCAGGCAAGTACCGTTCTCCTGGCCACCGGCAAACCCAGACACGTCCATCGGATTGTCAGACAGAGAAGCGTGATTGGTCCCTCCAGAGTACACGTCTCCATGCTCTAGAGTCCAGTGGCGGCGTTCTTTACACCACGGCATCCGACGCTTTGCATTGCACTTGGTGATGGAAGGCTTGGATGCAGCTGCTCGGCCATGGAAACCCATTCCATGAAGCTCTCTACACACTGTTGTTGGGCTCATCTGAAGGCCACACCAAGTTTGGAGGTCTTTAGCTATTGACTCTGGGACACAGTGGATCACCAATCACTGTAAAGAGCCAATGATGTTGGCTGTGTCATGTGATCAGCTGTGTCCAATCACAGCTGATCACATGTAAATAGGAAATGCCGGTTATTGGCAGTCCTCTCCTCACATTGACAGCGCGTGAGCAGAGGAGAGGAGAGGAGAGCCGGAAATTGGCATTCCTCAGAGGGGACATCTACACTGATCATCAGGGCACTGGTGATCAGTGTAGCCCAGGAGCGGACTGTCCAATCAGGCACTCAAACACTGCCCGAGGGCCCAGGGTCAGTATTGGGCCCCATGAGATGCCCCTAGTACCTTTCATAGTCTTTTTTGGGTGTGGTTTGAGTGTGGGTGAGGACACAGGGACCCCATGATCCCCTATTGCCCGGGGGCCCCATGAGTTGTCAGTCTGCCGCTGGTGTAGCCCCATCAATGCCACCTGTCAGTGCCCATCAATGCCACATATCAGTGCCCATCAGAGCTGCCTTTCAGTGCCAACTATCAGTGCCAGTCAGTGCTGCCTAACAGTTCCAATCAGTCCTGCCTATCAGTGCCCATCAGTGCCACCTATCAGTGCCACATATGAGTGCTGCCTTTCAGTGCCCATCAGTGATGCCTGTCAATGCCCATCAGTGCCACTGATCAGTGCTTCCTCATCAGTGCCGCCTATCAGTGCCCATCAGTGCCACTTCATCAGTGCCATATATGAGTGCTTCCTTTCAGTGCCCATCAGTGATGCTTGTCAATGCCCATCAGTGCCACCTATCAGTGCCGCCTATCAGTGCCCATCAGTGCCGCCTATCAGTGCCTCCTCATCAGTGCCTCCTCATCAGTGCCTCCTCATCAGTGCTGCCTATCAGTGCCCATCAGTGCCACCAATCAGTGACTCCTCATCAGTGCCTCCTCATCAGTGAGGCCTATCAGTGCCCATCACTGAAGCCTCATTAGCGCACATCAGCGAAGGAGCAAAATTACCCCCGAGGTGATTAAATACCACCAAAATAAAGCTTTATCTGTCTAAAAAAAAATGATAAAAATGTCATCTGGGTACAGTGTTGCATGACCACGCAATTGTCATTCAAAGTGCGACAGTGCTGAAAGCTGAAAATTGACCTGGGCAGGAGGGGGGGGTGTAAAAGTGCCCGGTAGGCGAGGGGTTAAAAAAAGTAATGTTTTAAACTATTTCTCTCCCTGATTTCTGTCCCTCAGGGGCCCCCGGGGCCCTGTACCACTGTTATGGCCAATACGTGGCCTTTGAAATGGGCACTTTTGAATAGCAAGTTGGAGTCCCATAGACTTACATTCGATGTTCGCGACAAACTTCTGGTCTGTTCAAATGTTCCACCACAAACTGAACTACGGGGGGGGTGTTCGGGCCATCACTACTGACCACCGATTTCAGGAAGGCTTCTACATGGACCACCAATGTAAGGGAGGATTCAATGATGACCACAAATGCAAGTTAGGATTTCTTTACTGACTACCAATAAAAAGAGGAGATTCTACATTGGCCACCAATGTAAGGGGAGCATTCACGGTGACCACCAATGTAAGGGGAGCATTCACGGTGACCACCAATGTAAGGGGAGCATTCACGGTGACCACCAATGTAAGAGGAGCATTCACGGTGACCATCAATGTAAGGAGGATGGTTCACTGACCACTAATGTAATAGGAGCATTCACGGTGACCACCAATGTAAGAGGAGAATTCACGGTGACCACCAATGTAAGAGGAGAATTCACGGTGACCACCAATGTAAGGGGAGCATTCACGGTGACCACCAATGTAAGAGGAGCATTCACGGTTACCACCAATGTAAGGGGAGCATTCACGGTGACCACCAATGTAAGAGGAGAATTCACGGTGACCACCAATGTAAGGGGAGCATTCACGGTGACCACCAATGTAAGGGGAGCATTCACGGCGACCACCAATGTAAGAGGAGCATTCACGGTGACCACCAATGTAAGAGGAGCATTCACGGTGACCACCAATGTAAGAGGAGCATTCACGGGGACCACCAATGTAATAGGAGCAGTCACGGTGACCACCAATGTAAGAGGAGAATTCACGGTGACCACCAATGTAAGGGGAGCATTCACGGTGACCACCAATGTAAGGAGGATGGTTCACTGACCACTAATGTAATAGGAGCAGTCACAGTGACCACCAATGTAAGGGGAGCATTCACGGTTACCACCAATGTAAGGAGGATGGTTCACTGGCAAAGTCCGATCTTAGCAGAGCCATGGCGGAGCCCACTCCTCCTTCTGCTCCCAAGGGACATATCCTGCCGACTCCTGCCACGTGTGGGTAGGTGCAGAGTGGTGCAGTGGCACTAAAGACACAATCTGGTTGCAGATGAATGCCAACTACAATCAATCCCAGCGGGAGGGTGCCGCTTAGGGTAAAACTCACAGTTCACTTCAATGCAGAGATGCAGCAGGTAAAGATGCACCACCAGCATCCATCTTCAGAGGGAGTGCAGCTTGGCCAGTCTGGTCTCCAGGTAGAGTCATTTCTTTGCAGGATTTTGTGTCCCTAGCCTGTCTCTAGTAGTCAGGAACCTTTCCCTGTCACTAATCATGTTCCATAACAAATGGGTGCTCTTTCCCTACTCTAGCCAGGGACCTATAAAGACTCTGTGGACCCAAGATGGCCCCCAGGGGTCACCTGAATGCAGTGTAGCCAATTGGAATGCTGCCTCCAGGGACCAGGAACCATAAAGAAACCAGGTTTCTCCTGGCTTCCTTGCCAGGCTGTGGTATTGCTCGGGTCGAGCGCCTACAGTGGAAGAAGCAGACTGCCCCGCCTTCTAATATGTAGCCCACCACACTGCAATCCGCAGTCATTTCATACAATATGGATCTGTAAAGCAACTCATCCCCCCATGGTTGCCTTCAGCTCTCCCTACAAGGCTTCAACAGACACTGACAAATGGGTGCCGGGAGCCCATCCTTGTATAGTGAGGGGTTGGTGCCTACATAGGTCCCTATTAATGCCCAGTCTTATTCTGCAGAGCATGATGGGAGATTTAAGATTCGGTCAGGTCAGGTACATTTCCACAAACCTTGAACCTGCACAATTCTCAGTGAGCCTACAGGAGCTATGAATGCAAACTTCATTCCCATTCATGATGCTGAGAAATACTTGAATCTTACATAGAACATGAAAGCAGCATGTTTGTACGACAGCAGATGACCAGGGGCGGACTGACAACTCATGGGGCCCCCGGGCAATAGGGGATCATGGGGCCCCAGTGTCCTTGTCCAAACTCAAAAAAGCCTATGAAAAAGGTACCAGGGGCATCTCATGGGGCCCCCTACTGACCCCGGGCCCTCGGGCACTGCCCAAGTTTCCAAATGGTCAGTCCGCCCCTGCAGATGACCCCTGGAGAAGAATGGGAGGACGGTGACCTTTCATCACAAGAAGATTTGAGGTGTTCAGAGGTGTGAGGACCTGGGAACTCATCACAGAGATCTGACCAATAAAGTCCCCGAGATATAAAACACTTTCTGCTGGTTACACTCACTGCCAGGCACAGAAATATCGGTTGTGGTTGGACGGACACATCAGGTTTCATGTAGTTTTTCTACATAAATTGCAGAGGAAACACACGTCTTCCGGAACAAAATCTTCTTCCTCTTTGAGTTCCTTATAACTTCCATTCTTCACACACAGATCGCACACCTGACTGCAGCAATGTGGCCCCTCCGTGTCCTCCTCCTGTGGGTTCTTCTCTGTCCCGGCACAGGTATGGATAAAACTCAGATTGGTGGATGGAGGTGGATGGGAGGTGACAATGTTCTACAGATGGACAGTTGTATCCTCTCCTGCAGGGTGCCGGTCATTTCTTTAGTAGGAAAGCTTTTCCATTTGGAGCTCTACCATCCCCCGGCTATTCTGAGGAGAGGACTAACCAACCTTCCTTTACATGGCTCCCCATCCATGGGGCTTCTAGATGGGACTTCAGTCCATGCAGATATTAGACCTTACATAAGACAAGAAAACATAGGAAGTCTGGAGGGACGAAAGAGATTTTCCCAATCCACCAATTTCTGAATCGTAGCCGGAAAATTTGTATTGAATCCCATGGAGCAAATGTGAGATGTAATATGTGGGGTGTACTGGGCCACCCATGAGGATACGAAGATCTGAGCAGACTTGTGTAGGACAGAGGGCTGGGGGTGGTCATTCCAACCTCTCCAGACAATCCTGGGATTTACATAAAGGGGACATGAGGTCTTTCTCCTCTCACGGTGATATGAAGGGTTCATGCTGCACCATGTAGTGGAGACATCCATCTATAGACCTTCCAGTGACGTGGGGACATGAGGTCTTTCTCTTCTCATGGTGATATGAAGGGTTCATGCTGCACCATGTAGAGGAGACATCCATCTATAGATCTTCCAGTGACATGGGGACATGGGGTCTTTCTCTTCTCATGGTGATATGAAGGATTCATGCTGCACCATGTAGAGGAGACATCCATCTATAGACCTTCCAGTGACATGGGGACATGAGGTCTTTCTCTTCTCATGGTGATATGAAGGGTTCATGCTGCACCATGTAGAGGAGACATCCATCTATAGACCTTCCAGTGACATGGGGTCATGGGGTCTTTCTCTTCTCATGGTGATATGAAGGGTTCATGCTGCACCTTGTAGAGGAGACATCCATCTATAGACCTTCCAGTGACATGGGGACATGGGGTCTTTCTCTTCTCATGGTGATATGAAGGGTTCATGCTGCACCATGTAGAGGAGACATCCATCTATAGAACTTCCAGTGACATGGGGACATGGGGTCTTTCTCTTCTCATGGTGATATGAAGGGTTCATGCTGCACCGTGTAGAGGAGACATCCATCTATAGAACTTACAGTGACATGGGGACATGGGGTCTTTCTCTTCTCATGGTGATATGAAGGGTTCACGCTGCACCATGTAGAGGAGACATCCATCTACAGACCTTCCAGTGACATGGGGACATGGGATCTTTTTCTTCTCATGGTGATATGAGGGGTTCATGCTGCACCATGTAGAGGAGACATCCATCTATAGACCTTCCAGTGACATGGGGACATGAGGTCTTTCTCTTCTCATGGTGATATAAAGGGTTCATGCTGCACCATGTAGAGGAGACATCCATCTATAGACCTTCCAGTGACACGGGGACATGGGGTCTTTCTCCTCTCATGGTGATATGAAGGGTTCATGCTGCACCATGTAGAGGAGACATCCATCTAAAGACCTTCCAGTGACATGGGGACATGGGGTCTTTCTCTTCTCATGGTGATATGAAGGGTTCATGCTGCACCATGTAGTGGAGACATCCATCTATAGACCTTCCAGTGACGTGGGGACATGGGGTCTTTCTCTTCTCATGGTGATATGAAGGGTTCATGCTGCACCATGTAGAGGAGACATCCATCTATAGACCTTCCAGTGACATGGGGACATGGGGTCTTTCTCTTCTAATGGTGATATGAGGGGTTCATGCTGCACCGTGTAGAGGAGACATCCATCTATAGAACTTCCAGTGACATGGGGACATGGGGTCTTTCTCTTCTCATGGTGATATGAAGGGTTCATGCTGCACCGTGTAGAGGAGACATCCATCTATAGAACTTCCAGTGACATGGGGACATGGGGTCTTTCTCTTCTCATGGTGATATGAAGGGTTCACGCTGCACCATGTAGAGGAGACATCCATCTACAGACCTTCCAGTGACATGGGGACATGGGGTCTTTTTCTTCTCATGGTGATATGAGGGGTTCATGCTGCACCATGTAGAGGAGACATCCATCTATAGACCTTCCAGTGACATGGGGACATGAGGTCTTTCTCTTCTCATGGTGATATAAAGGGTTCATGCTGCACCATGTAGAGGAGACATCCATCTATAGACCTTCCAGTGACACGGGGACATGGGGTCTTTCTCCTCTCATGGTGATATGAAGGGTTCATGCTGCACCATGTAGAGGAGACATCCATCTATAGACCTTCCAGTGACATGGGGACATGGGGTCTTTCTCTTCTCATGGTGATATGAAGGGTTCATGCTGCACCTTGTAGAGGAGACATCCATCTAAAGACCTTCCAGTGACAAGGGGACATGAGGTCTTTCTCTTCTCATGGTGATATAAAGGGTTCATGCTGCACCATGTAGAGGAGACATCCATCTATAGACCTTCCAGTGACACGGGGACATGGGGTCTTTCTCCTCTCATGGTGATATGAAGGGTTCATGCTGCACCGTGTAGAGGAGACATCCATCTATAGAACTTCCAGTGACATGGGGACATGGGGTCTTTCTCTTCTCATGGTGATATGAAGGGTTCACGCTGCACCATGTAGAGGAGACATCCATCTACAGACCTTCCAGTGACATGGGGTCTTTTTCTTCTCATGGTGATATGAGGGGTTCATGCTGCACCATGTAGAGGAGACATCCATCTATAGACCTTCCAGTGACAAGGGGACATGAGGTCTTTCTCTTCTCATGGTGATATAAAGGGTTCATGCTGCACCATGTAGAGGAGACATCCATCTATAGACCTTCCAGTGACACGGGGACATGGGGTCTTTCTCCTCTCATGGTGATATGAAGGGTTCATGCTTCACCATGTAGAGGAGACATCCATCTATAGACCTTCCAGTGACATGGGGACATGGGGTCTTTCTCTTCTCATGGTGATATGAAGGGTTCATGCTGCACCTTGTAGAGGAGACATCCATCTAAAGACCTTCCAGTGACATGGGGACATGGGGTCTTTCTCCTCTCATGGTGATATGAAGGGTTCATGCTGCACCATGTAGTGGAGACATCCATCTATAGACCTTCCAGTGACGTGGGGACATGGGGTCTTTCTCTTCTCATGGTGATATGAAGGGTTCATGCTGCACCATGTAGAGGAGACATCCATCTATAGATCTTCCAGTGACATGGGGACATGGGGTCTTTCTCTTCTCATGGTGATATGAAGGGTTCATGCTGCACCATGTAGAGGAGACATCCATCTATAGACCTTCCAGTGACATGGGGACATGAGGTCTTTCTCTTCTCATGGTGATATGAGGGGTTCATGCTGCACCATGTAGAGGAGACATCCATCTATAGAACTTCCAGTGACATGGGGACATGGGGTCTTTCTCTTCTCATGGTGATATGAAGGGTTCATGCTGCACCTTGTAGAGGAGACATCCATCTATAGACCTTCCAGTGACATGGGGACATGGGGTCTTTCTCTTCTCATGGTGATATGAAGGGTTCATGCTGCACCATGTAGAGGAGACATCCATCTATAGACCTTCCAGTGGCATGGGGACATGGGGTCTTTTTCTTCTCATGGTGATATGAAGGGTTCATGCTGCACCATGTAGAGGAGACATCCATCTACAGACCTTCCAGTGACATGGGGACATGGGGTCTCTCTCTTCTCATGGTGATATGAAGGGTTCATGCAGCACCATGTAGAGGAGACATCCATCTATAGACCTTCCAGTGACATGGGGACATGAGGTCTTTCTCTTCTCATGGTGATATGAAGGGTTCATGCTGCACCATGTAGAGGAGACATCCATCTATAGACCTTCCAGTGACATGGGGACATGGGTTCTCTCTCTTCTCATGGTGATATGAAGGGTTCACGCTGCACCATGTAGGGGGAAGACGTGAAGCTCTTTGGTGATTGACCTTTGAGATGCCTTGAGGTCTAACTCACAGCTTATTTCTGGTGTAAGTTATTCGTTTTCTCTTGGAGTATCGTTCAGTTTGGTTTTATAATACAATGTCATTATAACGTTTCCTCCATGGACCGTTCTCTTTATTTTTGGGGGATGACTTTGGGGGAGGGTATAAAACAGGACATGTGCTGTATGTAGGGATGGCTGAACCTCGGCTATCTGGCCATTCAGACAAACGTTGACCCCTTACCCCTTCAGTGGGAGCCAACCATCCCGTGTAATGGTGGTATTACTTCCACTACTATACATGAAAGCTTCCCTATATCAGTGGTTGTCGAGGATGTTGGCGGGTCCAGGTACCACCAAGTCCTGAACCTGGAACTACGTTGTAACTGAGCACCACAAACCAAAAACTATGTTTAATAAATTGTAATATTCAAAGCAAACTCCCCCATTGGTCCATGTCTATGCTTTATTTTGATAGGAAATTGCTTTGAAAAACACCCCCTAGCATTTCCAACCATCTTCTGGCCATCTTGAATGAGGGCAGATGATTCAAGTGGCATGTACTTCCTGGAATCCATCCACTCTTAGCTCAGGCATGCAGGCAGGAGGGAATGCTTAGCTGAGAAAGTTCCTCCTCCCCTGTGATGTATGACATCATCTTGGCCTAGGCCAGAGCCCTGAAGAAAAATAAAAAGCAGCATAAGGATTACAAATAGTCAATGTTGATGGAGAGGGAAGTCCCACAACCAGTGAGGTCACCAGCCTCTTCCACTTACATGGCCAGGACTCCTCCCCCATGGGGTGGTGGTGACATCACTGACCAAATATGGCAATGGTCATAGACCAAATATGACCGGGTCCATACTTGATGAGTGATGTCACCACATCCCCGCCCCCTTGCATATGATGAGGGCTGTCATTAACACTGGAGTGCAGTGTCAATGATTGGGGGAGGGGCATATGGATGATTTTTTGTCAGGGGATGACCATTGGCAGACAAAGTTCGTTGTGATTGGGGCTGGATTTACAACGTTGGATTTTTGGGGTATTTCATTAATAAAGGAATTGTCAAAAACGCACCGACTTTATTTTGTGAATGTGGGTGTGCAGATATCTGGGGGGTCCCTTATATAAAGGGGGCTTCCCAATTCTGATTCCCCCCCACCAGGCAGTCAGTGAGCAGTATGTAATGGGAGGGCAGGCAGTGAGCAGTATGTAATGGGAGGGCAGGCAGTGAGTAGTATGTAGTGGGAGGGCAGGCAGTGAGCAGTATGTAGTGGGAGGGCAGGGAGCAGTATGTAAGGGGAGGGCAGGCAGTGAGCAGTATGTAGTGGGAGGGCAGGCAGTGAGCAGTATGTAGTGGGAGGGCAGTAAGTGAGCAGTATGTAGTGGGAGGGCAGTAAGTGAGCAGTATGTAGTGGGAGGGCAGTCAGTGAGCAGTATGTAGTGGGAGGGCAGTCAGTGAGCAGTATGTAGTGGGAGGGCAGTAAGTGAGCAGTATGTAGTGGGAGGGCAGTAAGTGAGCAGTATGTAGTGGGAGGGCAGTCAGTGAGCAGTATGTAATGGGAGGGCAGGCAGTGAGCAGTATGTAGTAGGAGGGCAGGCAGGGAGCAGTATGTAGTGGGAGGGCAGGCAGTGAGCAGTATGTAATGGGAGGGCAGGCAGTGAGCAGTATGTAGTAGGAGGGCAGGCAGGGAGCAGTATGTAGTGGGAGGGCAGGCAGTGAGCAGTATGTGGTGGAAGGTCAGGGGCCCTGAAGAGGGACAGATGGATTGAATTCTTGCTGGGGAAATTTCTTATCAGCCACTTGCCACTCGGCTGGTAATTCAAGCGTTCCTGGGCTGCTCTCTCTGCTCCTCCTCCTGCTCCTCCTCCTTTCCATTCTCCAGCTGCTGGACCAGACATAATGAAACAGCAGCTGTCAGCAAAGGGAAGGATGTGGTTCAAGCTGGAGGTAGCTGGAGGGACTCTAGAAGGGTGTGATTGCTAAATTGCTCCTCAACTCTAATCATTGCACCAGATTGTATATAAGATTTGTATCTGCCAGTGTGTGGTCAGCCATCTGGATTGGAGTGGAGTCTCCCTCCGGTGGTGGGCAGAGGTAGTGCGGGCTGTGGAAGGATATCACGGCTGATCTTACATACGGTTTTATATATTCAAAGTTAAGTCCCCTTTATTCCCTCTTACCCCCAGCCTCGGTTAGCTAGTCGCTGTGGGCGTGGCGTGTGGGGGAACCTGTGACAATGTGTGTTCTATGAGGGGGGAGGGGAGCGTACACTGTGACCTGACTGGGGTCTGTATTCTGTCTGTGCAGGAAATGTCCCGAGTGTTCAGGAGGAAATATTCACCCGGCCAGGATCTGACCTTCTCCTCCCCATCAGACACCATCTCACCCTCAGCCATATCGATAGACAGAGGTGTGACTGGATTTACTGGGGCTTTTTCCAATTTTCTGGCAAAAAGGGTAGCGGAATAGCTGAACACAAGTTTTGTGAGCCATTTGATCTCAGACATTTCCCCAATACGAGGATATCGGAGAATGGAAGTCTGATCATAGATGGTGTGACTCCGGAGAATAAGGGGGTGTACAGTGCGAATATATACAACTCTACAGGAGAACTAATACACGTTGATGAGTACACCGTCCATGTAGAAGGTAAGTCCCGTCCAATCCCCACCTCCAGTCCTAGCAGTGTCCTCCACGCTCCGTGTCCTTATATCCATACATGATAGAGTAGAAGATCCGGGAGACATGTATGTACAATGTCCTCCACGCTCCGTGTCTTTATATCCATACATGATATAGTAGAAGATCCGGGAGACACGTATGTACAGTGTCCTCCACGCTCCGTGTCTTTATATCCATACATGATATAGTAGAAGATCCGGGAGACACGTATGTACAATGTCCTCCACGCTCCGTGTCTTTATATCCATACATGATATAGTAGAGGATCCGGGAGACACGTATGTACAATGTCCTCCACGCTCCGTGTCTTTATATCCATACATGATATAGTAGAAGATCCGGGAGACACGTATGTACAATGTCCTCCACGCTCCGTGTCTTTATATCCATACATGATATAGTAGAAGATCCGGGAGACACGTATGTACAATGTCCTCCACGCTCCGTGTCTTTATATCCATACATGATATAGTAGAAGATCCGGGAGACACGTATGTACAATGTCCTCCACGCTCCGTGTCTTTATATCCATACATGATATAGTAGAAGATCCGGGAGACACGTATGTACAATGTCCTCCACGCTCCGTGTCCTTATATCCATACATGATATAGTAGAAGATTCGGGAGACACGTATGTACAATGTCCTCCACGCTCCGTGTCTTTATATCCATACATGATATAGTAGAAGATCCGGGAGACACGTATGTACAATGTCCTCCACGCTCCGTGTCTTTATATCCATACATGATATAGTAGAAGATCCGGGAGACACGTATGTACAATGTCCTCCACGCTTCGTGTCTTTATATGCATACATGATACAGTAGAAGATCCGGGAGACACGTATGTACAATGTCCTCCACGCTCCGTGTCTTTATATCCATACATGATATAGTAGAAGATCCGGGAGACACGTATGTACAATGTTCTCTGCTTACTGCCCCATCCTCACCATTCCCTGTGGATTCAGATCTGAAGCCCTCAGCCCTCCCGAAGTTGCTGTGACCTGACCTGTGCTGGTCCTTCTGCTCGGTGGTCTCCATGTGTTAGATCTGACCATCAATGGTCGTGTGACAGACCCCCAATGCACACACTGACAAAGCATCAATCTGGAGACATTGGAGGGGATTTCAGTGACCCCAGTTGGGGCTCCAACCCTCAGGTTGACCTCTGACCCGGATGGAGCTCCTCTCCACTGTAAGTTGGAGTTCAGTTTACTGGGATGGAGCCGATTCATCAACATTGGAGGGTGGAGCTTCTGCCAACAGCAACTAATCAGATTCCACCTCTTAGCCAATGTGACAAAGAATTATGATTGGTTGCTGAGGGCATTCCCCCCCCCGTGTGCTCATTTTCCTCTCCATATCTCTGACTTGGAGCGCCCAGATGAGGTTGTGTAGCGCTGTGTATGGAGGTCACATGACTGCATCCCAGAGGAATCCACCAAGAACCGCCAGGCGGAGGTCTCCTTTAGAGGAAACTTGTCACACCCAGTTCTGTATCATCCAGTGTACAGAATATCTCTCACACAGCAGTAGCCATGTACAATGTACGGTGTTCTTAGAGCTGATCGTCCAGATGAGGTTGTATAGCGCTGTGTATGGGGGTCACATGACTGAAGAAAATCGATGTGATGTTGGTGGAGTGATCCGTCTCCTCCAGTCTCCAGGAAGATGTCTGCACACCTGTCTACAGGTAAGGATGGGGGAGGGGCATGCTGTGTATATATTGGACCTTATCAATGGAAATGATTGTCTCTCTCAGTTCCAGTATCGGTTCCGGTCCTCGATGTCCTGTGTCTCCGGAATGGCAAAGCTGAGATCTTCTGCAGGGTGGAGGCCGGGACTAACCGAAGACTGCATTTATACGTGGATAAAAAACCCTATTGGGTGTCTTCCACTGACCCCTCTATTTTTAAAGGCATTGTGGCCTCACCGGGACCCTGGAACATCACCTGTTCTGTGGAGAATGAGGTCAGCCAATCGAAGAACAACAGAGCCGGGGTCACCTGCCCAGGTGAGGAGATCAGAGGTGTCATGGATGGGCAGAGGTGGTACACAGAGACTTCAGCTGGTGGGACTTTAGAGGGTCACTTTGTAGAGGTCCCTAAACATTCTCTTCTCCAACCCTCTGGTTCTCCCCTCAGAAGAAGTCATTTTATTTGTCTACAATGAAGGAAATGGGATTTATATCCATAATCAGCCCCTACAGTTCCAACCTGTTCGATATGACCCACTAGCGCCCCCTCTCCAGTCTTGATAGAAATTCAGGTTATCGAGTTTTCTGTAGATCAACTGCATTTGTCCAAACTCTCCATCTCCAACCTAAACGGAAATTCTACTTCATTGTCTGTAATTCGGCAGTGGAGATCTATCTCAATATATAAACTATTTGGTCTCATGGTCTTCCAGAAAAGTGACCCCCCCCCCCGGGGGGAGGTGGGGGTGGGGGATGGTTGGTCTACTACTGGAGTTCAGTGTGTTGGCTTTGCCCAGAGTGAATTTTCACTTATCTCAGTGAATGAGGCAAAGCTGTGCTGACTTCCATCATCCAATCATGTATGAGAACGCATCCTTTTCCTTGTTCATGATTGGGTGTTCTTCGCTTATCTTCACCTCATTCACTAAGCTGACCTAAAATGTACCTTGCAGAGTGAAGTTCTATGAGGGGGGAGCATAGAATGTGACCTGACTGGGGTCTGTATTCTGTCTGTGCAGGACATGTCCCGGGTGTTCAGGAGGAAATATTCACCCGGCCGGGATCTGACCTTCTCCTCCCCATCACAATCCATCTCACCCTCAACCATACAGATAGATGGAGGTGTGACTGGATTATCTGGTACTACCGGGAGTCACCTGGGCACCCACTGAGAGAAATAGCGGAGCACAGGGAGTGTAAGCCGTCTGAGATCGAAGATTTCCCCAATACAAGGATGTCGGTGAATGGAAGTCTGGTCATAAACAATGTGACTCTGGAGAATGGCGGGATATACAGTGTGATTATATACAACTCTACACTAGAAGTGATACTGAGAAATATCCACACTGTCATTGTAGAAGGTAAGTCCCGACCAGTCCCCACCCCCAGTCCTGGCAATGTATCTCCATCTATTCCAAGTCATCACCCTCTGGGCATTTCTCCTGGGATAAAAATGGGGTTCGGGGGCTTTGTACCATGTGACGGGCACAGCATAGTTCCATACAGAGGCGGACTGACCATTTGGCCACTCGGGCATTGCCCCATGAGATGCCCCTGGTACCTTTCATAGGCTTTTTTGAGTGTGGTTTGAGTGTGGGCAAGGACACAGGGGCCCCATGATTTCCTATTGCCCGGGGGCCCCATGAGTTGTCAGTCCGCCCCTGGTTCCATAGTTAGTCTGGCTGAAAAAAGACAAAAGTCCATCCAGTTCAACCACGAAAGAAAAAATTTATAATCCTACACCCACACTTGATCCAGAGGAAGGCAAAAAGAAAACCCAGCAAAGCACAATCCAATTTGCTCCTGCAGGGGAGAAAATCCCTTCCTGACCCCCCGAGAGGCAATCGGATATTCCCTGGATCCACGTTCCCTATAAATGTTATATCCAGTTATATTCTGCGTATCCAAGAAAGGATCCAGGACTTTCCTCCAGCAATCCACTGAGCTGGCCACAACCAACTCTGGAGGGAGTCTATTCCACATTCTCACAGCTCTTACTGTGAAGAAACCTTTCCGTGTTTGGAGATGACATTTCTTTTCCTCCAGATGTAAAGAGCGCCCCCTTGTCCTCTGTGATAACCTCAGGGGGAATAACAGTGCTTGAGCCACATGATTGCCGACAACATCCGATTCAGGGAAGGTGAGGGCACTCTTAGAAATGAGGACCTCAAGGATTCTTTGATGTTCAGGCTGGACCCCTACCAGATAATCACCGACTACTGACTGAAAAATATTTGTGACTATTGTCTCTCAGATAATACATTCCAATGTTCCTTTCAAGACAGAACCTACCTTGTCTCTCCCTCCTAAATGTTGGCTTAGAAAAGCCGCTTACATACTGCCCAGCCATTGTACAATAATTCTGGTATTGGCTCTAGAAAAAACTCATTAAAATGTTTACTCTGAGGATCGCACACCTCCCCCTCTTGAAGTGGTCTCAGAGTTTTGTTCTTGGTGGGCTGAATCTTAGGTTGGGTGCCAGACAATTCAGTCTTCTTCACATTTTATTGGTTAACTCAGTTTCAGGAGAGAAGGTTTGAGGTTTCTGGATACAAAAATAGTAGAGCATTCTGGAGTAGCAGTAGGCCCTCAAAGAGCAGCCTCTAGGTAATAGGTGGTCCTGTGAAAGCAGCTAGAGAGATCTATGGCCCTGTAAGAGCGGTCACCATTTTTCTTGGGGTGGATCTCTCCCTAATGCAACGGGCAATGAATTCTTCTCACGATGTTAAGACAATATATTCTAGTCTGCTACTCTGCAACCCTCAGGCTGAGGAAAGGCCTAAGTGGAAGTCATTCTAGATATACATCCTAAGCGGAAGTGCTTCTAGATATAAGTCCTAAGAGGAAGTCCTTCTAGATATACATCCTAAGCGGAAGTCCTTCTAGATATACATCCTAAGCAGAAGTCCTTCTAGATATACATCCTAAGCGGAAGTCCTTCTAGATATACATCCTAAGCGGAAGTCCTTCTAGATATACATCCTAAGCGGAAGTCCTTCTAGATATACATCCTAAGCGGAAGTCCTTCTAGATATACATCCTAAGCGGAAGTCCTTCTAGATATACATCCTAAGCGGAAGTCCTTCTAGATATACATCCTAAGCGGAAGTCCTTCTAGATATACATCCTAAGCGGAAGTCCTTCTAGATATACATCCTAAGCGGAAGTCCTTCTAGATATACATCCTAAGCGGAAGTCCTTCTAGATATACATCCTAAGCGGAAGTCCTTCTAGATATACATCCTAAGCAGAAGTCCTTCTAAATATACATCCTAAGCAGAAGTCCTTCTAAATATACATCCTAAGCAGAAGTGCGTCTAGATATACATCCTAAGCGGAAGTCCTGTTAGATATACAGTCAGGTCCATAAATATTGGGACATGGACACAATTCTGACATTTTTGGCTCTATACACCACAATGGATTTGAAATGAAACGAACAAGATGTGCTTTAACTGCAGACTGTCAGCTTTAATTTCAGGGTATTTACCTCCAAATCAGGTGAACGGTGTAGGAATTACAACAGTTTGCATATGTGCCTCCCACTTGTTAAGGAACCAAAAGTAATGGGACAGAATAATAATCATAAATCAAACTTTCACTTTTTAATACTTGGTTGCAAATCCATTGCAGTCAATGACAGCCTGAAGTGTGGAACGCATAGACATCACCAGACGCTGGGTGTCATCCCTGGTGATGCTCTGCCAGGCCTCTACTGCAACTGTCTTCAGTTCCTGCTTGTTCTTGGGGCATTTTCCTTTCAGTTTTGTCTTCAGCAAGTGAAATGCTCAATCGGATTCAGGTCAGGTGATTGGCCATTGCAGAACATTCCACTTCTTTGGTGGCTTTTGCAGTCTGCTTTGGGTCATTGTCCATCTGCACTGTGAAGCGTCCAATGAGTTGTGAAGCATTTGGCTGAATATGAGCCGATAATATTCCCGAAACACTTCACAATTCATCCGGCTGCTTCTGTCAGCAGTCACATCATCAATAAATACAAGAGAAGCAGTTCCATTGGCAGCCATACATGCCCACGCCATGACACTACCACCACCATGATCACTGATGAGGTGGTATGCTGAGGACCATGAGCAGTTCCTTCTCCATACTCTTCTCTTCCCATCACTCTGGTACAAGTTGATGTCGGTCTCATCTGTCCATAGGATGTTGTTCCAGAACTGTGAAGGCTTTTTAGATGTCGTTTGGCAAACTCTAATCTGGCCTTCCTGTGTTTGAGGCTCACCAATGGTTTCCATCTTGTGGTGAACCCTCTGTATTCACTCTGGTGAAGTCTTCTCTTGATTGTTGACTTTGGCACACATACACCTACCTCCTGGAGGGTGTTCTTGATCTGGCCAACTGTTGTGAAGGGTGTTTTCTTCACCAGGGAAAGAATTCTTCGCTCATCCACCACAGTTGTTTTCCGTGGTCTTCCGGGTCTTTTGGTGTTGCTGAGCTCACCGGTGCGTTCCTTCTTTTTAAGAATGTTCCAAACAGTTGTTTTGGCCACGCCTAATGTTTTTGCTATCTCTCTGATGGGTTTGTTTTGTTTTTTCAGCCTAATGATGGCTTCACTGATAGTGACAGCTCTTTGGATCTCATCTTGAGAGTTGACAGCAACAGATTCCAAATGCAAATAGCACACTTGAAATGAACTCTGGACCTTTTATCTGCTCATTGTAATTGGGATAATGAGGGAATAACACACACCTGGCCATGGAACAGCTGAGAAGCCAATTGTCCCATTACTTTTGGCCCCCTAACAAGTGGGAGGCACATATGCAAACTGTTGTAATTCCTACACCGTTCACCTGATTTGGATGTAAATACCCTCAAATTAAAGCCGACAGTCTGCAGTTAAAGCACATCTTGTTCGTTTCATTTCAAATCCATTGTGGTGTATAGAGCCAAAAATGTTAGAATTGTGTCGATGTCCCAATATTTATGGACCTGACTGTACATCCTAAGCAGAAGTCCTTCTAGATATACATCCTAAGCAGAAGTCCTTCTAGATATACATCCTAAGCAGAAGTGCGTCTAGATATACATCCTAAGCAGAAGTCCTTCTAGATATACATCCTAAGCAGAAGTCCTTCTAGATATACATCCTAAGCAGAAGTGCGTCTAGATATACATCCTAAGCGGAAGTCCTTCTAGATATACATCCTAAGCAGAAGTGCGTCTAGATATACATCCTAAGCAGAAGTCCTTCTAGATATACATCCTCTCCTGGAAAAAGCCCAGGAGGTCAGGAGAAAAAAGAGAATCAAATATTGATCACCTTTCTAAACCATACCTCTAAACAAACATGCGGGGATTGGGTGAGCCAAACATTCATAACTCATTGGTTGTCCTTCCTATGCTGGATATTGGAACCTCCTTCTCAGGAAAAGGCAGAAACAATCAACCCTATGAGCTTGGGAAGCCTTAAAAAAGGTAAAACAAAAAACGCTGAAACTGGTTCTGAGCTCAGCAGTAAACAGACTAGAGTTATTACGGGACTCAGCATAGGAAAGTCCTCTATACAAGCTACAACCCGTCTCATCTCTCCTCCTTTCATTGGGGTCCACTCAAGCTGTTTCCATGCTGCCCGGCCACTGTACAGTATTTGTGGCTACAGGCTCTAAAATAATTCTCTGATTTCTATTTCAAGGTAAAACCCGCCTCATCTCTTCCTATTATATTGCAGCCTAACCAAGCTGCCTCCATACAGTCCAGCCACTGTACAAAATGTGTGGCTACTGTCTCTAAAATAATACCCCGGATACCCCTCCATCTTACACTACAACAGGGGTCTCCAAACTATGGCCCTCCAAGTCCCATCATGCCTCTGGGTGTCTTGCCTGTGGCCAGGGCCGTGGATAAGGGGGTACCACCAGTCCTCCTGTACAGGGCCCAGGCCAGCAAAGGGGCCCAGGCAATTGGGTGAATCGGATGTGGCAGAAAGGGTGAGTGGGGCAATTACTAAAACCAATCCCCTGTATGGCTCTCCCTGCAGCAGCTGAAAGCTGGGTCCACCATTCCCCCCCCCAGCTGGCTTTCAGCTGCTGCAGAGAGAAACATACAGGGGATCATTTCCAGTTCCAGCCCCTGCCATTCATGAATGAACACAATGAGTGATCGGTACCAATCACTCAATGTGTTCATTCATAACTGAAGCATAGTAAACTGTGTTTTTTTATGGGGGGGCTGTTAGGTTGGCTGTATGGGCCCCTGTGATTTGGGGGGCCCTGTCAGGTTGGCTGTAAGGGGCCACGTAGTTTCTAACAGTAGCCCTGCCTGTGGCTGTCAGAGTCTTGCAAGACCTCATGGGACTTGCAGTTCTTCAGCACCTGGAGGGTCATAGTTTGGAGACCCCCTGCTCTAGATCATGGGGGAAAAAAGACCTCATCACACTTTTCCACAAAACTAAATCAATCGCTTCCTCCCATCGATGCATAAAGACTCCAATAAATAAAATGTAGAAAACATATAAAACATATAAAACGTAGGAAACACAATATATGAACTCCTCACAAGATCGAATAGGTCCCCCAACCAGCTGAACAAAACGCACGTCCATAGCTTTACAGATAGTCGGCGGTGTAAAACGCAAAGGGGTACTCTACCGCATAGATTTTGGGAATGTCCTCTTTTTGGCCTTTTTTTTGGACAGCTGTGCAGGTACTTCAATCTGAAGTCACAGAAGTCCCAATAGGCAATGCCCTTCTGGTGTTCCTATCTCAGCTCACCCCTCAGCCAGAAGATACAGGAATAGGCCATCGATTCATCTGGTGAATGCACCCAGAGCCCGTACGCCTATCCTATGGACACCAACATCTCCCCAACTAGCACAGCCGTTCTTCTGAATCAATGAAACGATATGGATGGAGGACTGAACTGCCTCCCTGTATCACAGAGAGGAACAGTCCTGGCACTTCTGGAGAAAGCTTTGTTCCACACCAGAATGCAGCTCTCATCTTCTCCATCATCTTCACTGACCTGCCCTCTATTCAATGGTAATGTAAAGTTGAATCCCCCATCTTCATTCCTGCGACATGAAGTCAAATCAAACACTCCTCCCCACCCTCATCCTCTGCAGGTCTCGCCTGATCCTCCCCCTTGAGTAGGATGATGACACCGAGCTTTGGGTTGGTACTTGAGTGACCTTGTTCTTTCTATGAGGTCATGGATGGTGAGGACATCTCCCGCACTATGACTTCTCAGCACAGAGGGAATTTGTGATTAGAATGGAAGAGAAGAATGGGTAATTAGGGTGCTGGGGGCCAGGGACGCAACACCAGGCAATTATCAAGGTATTCCTGGCATTAGGACCATTACCAACCTGTTGTAAGCAGAGGCGTAGTTACCACAAGGAAAACAAGGCATTTCCCAAGGGCGGCATTTTTCAGGTGGGCAGCACCGTCCCATGAAAGAAGGTATGGCAGAAGGGACACACGCAGCACGAGGACCAGGTGGGATCTGAGAGAGGTTCGGGCTGCTTGATGGTGTATGCAGAGCCTGACTCTTGTTCCCGGGGATGTCCGGAGCTGTGAAGGTGAGTGTCTTATCTGTTCCCGGGGTGGGGGGTTGCCAGTGTATGGGCAGCGGTGGTAGTGGAAGGTTCTCTCTGGTGGGTGGGGGGCTGGGGTGTTGTTGGTCAATGTCAGGCTCTCTTCATGGGGGAGGGAGGTGTTGGTTGGCCTCAGGGTCTCTCCGTGGGGTAGAGACAATTTTTGTGTTGCCTAGGGCAGCATGAAACCACTGGGTGTAAGGTCAGCAGATTTTATAAAGCAGCTGTGGTTCCCCATCCCCCCACCTTCATAGAGGGTCCATATACTATTGACTGTGTATGTTGGGGTGATGTGATGGCTGGTGACCCTCTCACATGGTCCCATCTTCACTTGGCCCGCTGTCATTGTGTGATGATAATCTGAGCCTCTGCTATCCTCCATGTTTACTGGACGAGGTATTAAATGTCCGGCTACGTCCTTATCAGGACAACCAGAATCTCTGCCCTGTTACCCGTGTGACTGTCCTGTTATCCTGACCCTGCTGGACTGAAGATCTGACCGGGCTTGATATATAATATTACTGTTCTGTACAACTCTCTCATTGTCCTCCATTATCTCCATTTAGGAGGTCGGTCTGGTTGGGGTCACCTCCTGTCTCCCGGAGCGGTCTTTGTCCTCTACACTGGGCTCCTCGTCTTTATGGTCAATGACCTGAGGAAGATGAAGAATGAGAAGAATCAGAGCGAGAGGAGGACGAGGAGAAGGGATCGGGTGGAGATAGAAATGGAATCAACTTACTATGATGACTGCAACTGAAACCTCTACTGTGCCGGATTTGTAGACCTGCAAGGCTTTGCCCTTACCTCGTGACAGACATTTATCCAACATTTTGTGTATATATATATATTTGGCCGATGCTGAACCTCCTCCCGGCACATATCGATCGTTTCTCTTTATAAAACTCATCACCATCTGTATGACTATAAGACCCGCCAGCCATGTATGAAACTAATGGACCTTTGACCTCCTTTGGACATCAGTGAAAGCTACAAAAGGGTGACCACCTAGGAGACAAGTCCTGGAAAGAAACGGTCACCTGCTTATCTTCTGGACTGAAAACCTCCCTCCTATTGGTCATTTCATGTAATTCACTAATGTAATTATTAGTCTCCTCCCAGTCTGGGGTGGGACCTCTTTACCTATGCTGATTTCCTTGATTTGTCCCCTCTGCATTCAACAAGAAGATCAGAACAATTTCCTCTTTTTATTGTCTTCATACATGTGTTAAATAAAGCTTTGATCACCATAACAAAGAGTCTCTTGTTCCTGGAGATGGGTGTGGTCCTCATTGTCAGGACAATAAATGGCGCCCCCTGTGAGGATAGAAGACTACATGGATGGCCAGTGACTCAGATGTGGAGAAGGAGGTCAGACCAGACTACTGGTCCTTTGTAATAGAATTGTTGCTCGCAATGTCCTTCACAGGAGATGAGGGTTTCATGTTGGACTTGTCGCTCCGCATTTTACTTTCCAAAACTTTCTAAAAAAAGGAAAATAAAAAGAATTGGCACCCTTCCCTTCTATTAGAATGTAAGGCATTGTATACTTTCTGATGTTTCTTGTTATAACTCGGTATCAGTGAAGTTCTATTCTCGGCGTTGTTGGTTTCCTTCCCTTGTAATGATGGGTCACATGTCTGCAGTCTGTAGTGTCATGGCTGATCGATTCCCTATGTCCATGTATTCATTCACCTAGCTTGTCCCTGTGTGACAACTTCCTGTTCCGGGTCACACAGCACCCAGCCCATGCCTCACCATTTTCCTCTGTGCTGTATCACAAATGTGAGAGTGATCATGTGACGAAACACGCCTCCTCCCTACATGGCTCCGCCTGCTTGTGTCTGAGTCATATCTACACAATGAAGTTCTCACCTTGTTAGAATTTCTGTTTATAAAAAATTATATTTTTATCGTTTTTCGCCTTTTAAATGATGGAAGATTGACAGATATTAGGTTCCAGTGACATCCTCTCCTTGGAAGGACTGTTTGTGGAGATGAGGAGACACCGATGGCGTCCAATATCCCAGAAGAATGGAGTCTCACCAATAGACCTGGAAGTAGGGAAATCCCAGGTACTCCGTAAGGGTTTCAGGCAAATTGGACAAAGTTTTCTTTTCCTATTAACAGGAAAAAAGTTGAATAATTAAATAATGTTTCCGAGACTTCAGACCTCGCTCGGTATGGTGGACCAGGCCACCTCTGGTTGTCCGGGTGGAGGAGACTCGGCAATCTTGTATAGCCCAGTCAATGGTTGCTCCTCTATTGGTCACTGAAGGGAAGGACTTTGGGAAAAGACAACTGCAAACCCTTCAAGATGTCTTATAGATAACCGGTTCCCTCCCGGCCTATGGCGCAAAGGCGGCAAAACAGCTCGTCCCTCCGGGAGGACGCCATATGGTGCCAGAGAATGCCCCCGGGGGACGCGCAGCATGCCGGTCTCTTGTCGGCTCTGTCCCACGTACACAGCACATCCCTGATGAGGGTAAACAGCCAATGAAATGGTGTCCTATCACAGCCAATCACAAGTAACTTGCTGTTACCGCTTCTCCTCCTCACACACGGATCCTGCATGAGGAGGAGAAGGGGAACAGGGAGATACAGCACTCAGTACTCTGCATCACACTGCCCATTGCCTGTCACAGCTGCCCATCAACCTACCTGTCACAGCTGCCCATCAACCTACCTGTCACAGCTGCCCATCAACCTACCTGTCATAGCTGCCCATCAACCTACCTGTCACAGCTGCCCATCAACCTACCTGTCACAGCTGCCCATCAGTGTACCTGACACAGCCGCCCATCAACCTACCTGTCACAGCTGCCCATCAACCTACCTGTCACATCTGCTCATCAACCTACCTGTCATAGCTGCCCATCAACCTACCTGTCACAGCTGCCCATCAGTGTACCTGACACAGCCGCCCATCAACCTACCTGTCATAGCTGCCCATCAACCTACCTGTCACAGCTGCCCATCAACCTACCTGTCACAGCTGTTCATCAACCTACCTGTCACAGCTGCCCATCAACCTACCTGTCACAACTGCCCATCAGTGTACCTGACATAGCTGCCCATCAACCTACCTGTCACAGCTGATCACATACCTGTCACAACTGTCCATCAGTGTACCTGTCACAGCTGCCCATCAACCTACCTGTCATACAGCTCATCACGTACCTGTCAGTACAGCCCATCAGTGTACCTGTTCAGCAGAGCCCATCAGTGTACCTGTCAGTGCATACACCTGTGCAGCCCATCAGTGTACCTGTCAGTGCATACACCTGTGCAGCCTATCAGTGTACCTGTCAGTGCATACACCTGTGCAGCCCGTCAGTGTACCTGTCAGTGCATACACCTGTGCAGCCTATCAGTCTACCTGTCAGTGCATACACCTGTGCAGCCTATCAGTCTACCTGTCAGCGCATACACCTGTGCAGCCCGTCAGTGTACCTGTCAGTGCATACACCTGTGCAGCCTATCAGTGTACCTGTCAGTGCATACACCTGTGCAGCCCGTCAGTGTACCTGTCAGCGCATACACCTGTGCAGCCCGTCAGTGTACCTGTCAGTGCATACACCTGTGCAGCCCGTCAGTGTACCTGTCAGCGCATACACCTGTGCAGCCCGTCAGTGTACCTGTCAGCGCATACACCTGTGCAGCCCGTCAGTGTACCTGTCAGTGCATACACCTGTGCAGCCCGTCAGTGTACCTGTCAGTGCATACACCTGTGCAGCCTATCAGTCTACCTGTCAGCGCATACACCTGTGCAGCCTATCAGTCTACCTGTCAGCGCATACACCTGTGCAGCCCGTCAGTGTACCTGTCAGTGCATACACCTGTGCAGCCCGTCAGTGTACCTGTCAGTGCATACACCTGTGCAGCCCGTCAGTGTACCTGTCAGTGCATACACCTGTGCAGCCTATCAGCGTACCTGTCAGCGCATACACCTGTGCAGCCCGTCAGTGTACCTGTCAGTGCATACACCTGTGCAGCCCGTCAGTGTACCTGTCAGTGCATACACCTGTGCAGCCTATCAGTCTACCTGTCAGCGCATACACCTGTGCAGCCTATCAGTCTACCTGTCAGCGCATACACCTGTGCAGCCCGTCAGTGTACCTGTCAGTGCATACACCTGTGCAGCCCGTCAGTGTACCTGTCAGCGCATACACCTGTGCAGCCCGTCAGTGTACCTGTCAGCGCATACACCTGTGCAGCCCGTCAGTGTACCTGTCAGTGCATACACCTGTGCAGCCCATCAGTGTACCTGTCAGTGCATACACCTGTGCAGCCCGTCAGTGTACCTGTCAGTGCATACACCTGTGCAGCCTATCAGCGTACCTGTCAGCGCATACACCTGTGCAGCCCGTCAGTGTACCTGTCAGCGCATACACCTGTGCAGCCCGTCAGTGTACCTGTCAGCGCATACACCTGTGCAGCCCGTCAGTGTACCTGTCAGTGCATACACCTGTGCAGCCTATCAGCGTACCTGTCAGCGCATACACCTGTGCAGCCCGTCAGTGTACCTGTCAGTGCATACACCTGTGCAGCCCATCAGTGTACCTTTCAGAGCACCCATAACTGAGCCGCCATCACTGCCGCCCATCAGTAGTGTACCCATCACAGTTGCCTGACATACTGCCAAGATGTCATAAAAATATTACTGTAGTGAGGAGGCTTTCCAAATCCTGAGCATGGCGGACGAGAGCAGCGAGGAGCTCTCACCATCCGATTCCGATTTGGATTACAAGACAATAGAAAGCAGTGGATCGGTGACCGAATCGGAAGAGGAAGCAGTCCCTCCTAAAAGAGTAAGACGTTCTGAAGACCAGACAACCACGAGCAGTGCCAACGTACCAAGGCCATTACACCCAATTGGTCCATCAGCAAACGCCAACAGAGCTAGACCCCAGGATGACAGGCCCGGTACCAGCACTGGACCCCAAGAGTCAGGGCCCAAACATACCTCCCAGATACCCTCTGTGGCTGCCTTCCAGCTCAGGATCAGCTACAATCCACCCTTTCACTACACAACCAGGCGTTCAGCCCAACACAGAAACATTTTCCCCAGTTGATTTTTTTTAATGTATTTTTCCTGATAATTTCCTTCAATTGTAGATCAGACTAACCTATTTGCCCAGCAATATATCGCAGACAACCCCCAATGCATGCTATGCCCGTCCATTCGAGGGGAGACGGCTTACAGTAGAGGAGCTTAAATTGTTTTTGGGTCTTACGATCAACATGGGGCTTACATTCATATTGGTCCACCCACCCCGTCCATCACATTCCCATCTTCTCATCTGTAATGTCCTGGTCACGTTATGACATGATAATGCGCTTCCTGCCTTTCAGTGATTATTCCCAGTGCCCTCCCCGAGATCAGCCAGGATAGGACAAACTCTATGAAATTCACCCCCTAATTTATTTTCTTTCTAAAATATTTTTTGAAATTTATGTCCCTGACCAAAGTATCTGTGTGGACGAATCTTTTGTCCACTTTACTGGCCGGCTGGGATTCAAGCAATATATTCCCAGTAAAAGGGCCAGGTATGGACTGAAGCTCAACAAGCTGTGTGAAAGTGCCACGGGATATGTGCATGCCCTCCGCGTGTGTAACGGAACCGACCCCAGACTGCGCTTCGGTACTTCTGATAGACTACCGCTTCCCCATCCGAACACCAACCACAGACACCACAGCCAACCATACAAGACTACACGACACCGGTCTTGAAGTAATCCAGAAAGTAGACTAGTTTATTTTAACACAGATACAAGATATATACACTTAGGGGACAATCCCCCCTCCCTGCATAATGACACAGGGCGGGGCAATCCCCCCTCCCTGCATAATGACACAGGGCGGGGCAATCTACATTTAGTAATAAGAGACACACCAGCAGACAGTCCCATCAGGAGGGAGGGCTGCTGGAGACACCCCCCACCAAGCCAATACACATAAACACATACAGTTGCAAGAAAAAGTATGTGAACCCCTTGGGATTCCGTGGAGTTTTGCATGAATTGGGCATAAAATGTGCTCTGAACGTCATCTAAGTCACAACAATAGAAGAACACAGTCTGCTGAACATAATACTACACAAACATTAGCTGTTGCCATGGTTTAATTGCACATAACATGTAAACATTCACAGTGCAGGGAGGAAAAAGTATTTGAACCTTTGGACTTAATAACTGGTTGACCCTCCTTTGGCAGCAATAACCTCAACCAAACGTCTCCTGTAGTTGCAGATCAGACCTGCACAACGATCTGGAGTCATTTTGGACCACTCCTCTTCACAAAACTGTTTCAGTGTAGCAATATTCTTGGGATGTCTGGTGTGAATCGCTCTCTTAAGGTCATGCCACAGCATTTCAATGGGGTTGAGGTCAGGACTCTGACTGGGCCACTCCAGAAGGCGTATTCTGTGCTGTTGCAGCCATTGTTTTGTTGAATTACTTGTATGCTTTGGGTCATTGTCCTGTTGCATCACCCATCCTCTGCAGAGCTTCAGTTGGTGGACAGATGGTCGTACGTTTTCCTGCAAAATGTCTTGATAAACTCTGGAATTCATTTTCCCATCAATGACAACAATCCGTCCAGCCCCTGAGGCAGCAAAGCAGCCCCAAACCATGATGCTCCCTCCGCCATGTTTCACAGTGGGGATGAGGTTTTGATGTTGGGGGGCTGGGCCTTTTTTTCTCCACACATAGTGTTGTGTGTTCTTCCCAAACAACTCAATCTTGGTTTCATCTGTCCACAGTATATTCTGCCAGTAGTGCTGTGGAACATCCAGGTGCTCTTTTGCAAACTTCAAACGTGCTGCAATATTCTTTTTGGACAGCAATGGCTTCCTCCGTGGTGTCCTCCCATGTACTCCATTCTTGTTTAATGTTTTCCTGATTGTAGATGTGTCAACAAAAATGTTAGCATGTGCCAGAGATTTCTGTAGGTCTTTAGCTGACACTCTGGGATTCTTCTTTACCTCATGCAGCATTCTGCGCTGTGCTCTTGCAGTCATTTTTACAGGACGACCACGCCTAGGGAGAGTAGCAACAGTGCTAAACTTTCTCCATTTGTAGACAGTCTGTCTTACCGTGGACACAGGAACATCAAGGCTCAAGGAGATACTTTTGTAACCCTTTCCAGCTTCATGCAAGTCAACAATTCTTGATGGTAGGTCTTCTGAGAGCTCTTTTCTGCGAGGCATGGTTCACATCAGACAGTGCTTCTTGAAACAAGTAAACCCAAAACAGGTGTGTGTTTTTTAAGGGCAGGACAGCTGTCAGCAACACATCCAATATCATCACACTGATTGGAGTCAAGGTTGGCTCAGTCCTGGCTCCAATTAGCTCTGGGAGAAGTCATTAAGCTAGGGCCTCACATACTTTTTCCTCCCTGCACTGTGAATGTTTACATGTTATGTGCAATTAAACCATGGCAACATCTAATGTTTGTGTAGTATTATGTTCAGCAGACTGTGTTCTTCTATTGTTGTGACTTAGATGACGTTCAGAGCACATTTTATGCCCAATTCATGCAAAACTCCACATAATCCCAAGGGGTTCACATACTTTTTCTTGCAACTGTACATCCCATAATAGTTTGCTCCCAAACCAGACAAACAATAGAACAATGGGATGCAGTCACATGGCATTAAACAATCAACAACCCCCACCCCACCTATCTCTTAGACATGTCTACACAATATCAGGACAGATCACCCTGTACCCCTAACAGGCACAGGGTGACTTACACATAAGAGGGATATGGGGAGCTGAGACAGGGGTCTCCCCACCTCTCTAAAGTGAGCTGGGTTCCATGGGCCCCCCACCCAAAGTGACTCCCGTCACAGCGTGCATGAAGGCAAGGACTCCCAGCTCCAGCCCCCTGGGTGCCCAACCTACACAAGTGGAAAAATTGTCTGGGACCTGGCCTTTCCACTTTTCCAAGAGGGGTATCACATCTACCTAGACAATTATTATACAAGCCTGCCCCTTTTCCACCACCTGTACCTTGAGAAAATGGTGGCCTGCGGTACCAACCGAAAAAAGCAGGAAGGGCTTCCCACAAAATTTAGTGAACATAATTCTACAAAGAGGGGAATCTGCAAGTCTGAGGAACGAGGAAGTGCTGGCCGTGAAGTGGAGGGATAGGAGAGATGGTTCTGCCCCGTCCACTATCCATAATGACACCATGGTGGAAATTCATAGAAGACAAGGTCCCATCCAAGAGCCAGAGTGTAGCCACAATTATAATCAATTCATGGGGGGGGGGGGTGGATTTAAACGATCAGATGCTGCAGCCATATTTATCAGCAAGGAAGTCCCTCTACTACAATATACTTTTTTCACATGGCCATTTTTTATGCATACATCACCTATCAAAAATCAATGGAGAGACCTACCCCCTTCCTCAAATTCATAGAAGACGTCCTCACTGCCCTAATCTATCAGCAAGGATCTCCACCACAAACCATTCGCTCCGATTGTATCAGCAGACTTCATGAACGCCATTTCCCTGAGAGGATTCCACCATCAGAAACAGGAAGAAGATGCAGAAAAAAATGTACGGTATGCAACAGAGGGGGGTTAGGAGAGACATTAGTTTTCATTGTCCCCAATGTCCCTCCCAACCAGGCCTATGCATCGGAGACTGCTTCAGACGTTATCACGCTGACAGGAGTAGAGATACCGCTGTCACTATCAATGAAGAAAGATGCCCCATCCCTACAGTAAACCATCGCACCCAGGGCAGCCACCCCTCCCCTTATCCCCAAATCCAATTCGTAACCACCATCCCATTGGTGGTCATGAGATTTCCCTTCGGACTGTGTTAGCCTCCTGTGATGTTTTATGACGTATACATTTTAGTATGGGTTCCCTCACCACCAGACACAGAAATACCGGTTGTGATTGGACGGACACACCAGGTTTCATGCAGCTCTCCACAAGGGCGGGCTGACAACTCATGGGGACCCCGGGCAATAGGGTATCCTGGGGCCCCTGTGTCCTCACCCACACTAAAACCACACCCATAAAAGCCTATGAAAGGTACTAGGGGCATCTCATGGGGCCCCCTACTGACCCCGGGCCCTTGAGCAGTGCCAAAGTGCACGAATGGTCAGTCCGCCCCTGGTTCTCCATAAATTGCAGAGGAAACACACGTCTTGTGGTGCAAAATCTTCTTCCTCTTTATGTTCTTTATACCGTTCATTCTTCCCACAAACACTGCACACCTGACTTGTGGATTCCACTTGTGAGACCCCCCAAGTCGCATGACACGTGAAATCCCATGTTAGTCAATGAGAGCCGTCTGAATTAGCATGACTGAAGCAGCTCCGAGTTCAGAAAAGGTTCCTGAGCTACTTCAAGGAGACACCTATCCTTCTTGTACCCATAGACTTTAATGGAAGTCGCCTTCAAGTCAGATCCTCGTCTATATTGATGTGGTTTGGATCCGACATGACAGGACCTGACATTCTCATTGGCCACAGGCAAAGTCGCATGGCATGAAAGTCGCATCAAGTTGCATCAGAGGAGTACTCAAGTCACCAGCAAAACGCCAGGAAGGTGCCTGGTATGGTCGTGCGACTTTCAGGTCACAGTAGTGTGAACCGAGACTTACTACTGACCCCTGAACTCTGCATCCCTTACTACTGACCCCTGAATACTGCATCACATACTACTGACCCCTGAACTCTGTATTACATACTACTGACCCCTGAACTCTGCATCACATACTACTGACCCCTGAACTCTGCATCACATACTACTGACCACTGAACTCTGCATCACATACTACTGACCCCTGAACTCTGCATCACATACTACTGACCCCTGAGCTCTGCAATACATACTACTGACCCCTGAACTCTGCATTACATACTACTGACCCCTGAACTCTTCATTACATACTACTGACCCCTGAACACTGCATCACATAATACTGACCCCTGAACTCTGCATCACTTACTACTGACCCCTGAACTCTGCATCACATACTACTGACCCCTGAGCTCTGCAATACATACTACTGACCCCTGAGCTCTGCAATACATACTACTGACCCCTGAACTCTGCATCACTTACTACTGACCCCTGAACTCTGCATCACTTACTACTGACCCCTGAACTCTGCATCACTTACTACTGACCCCTGAACTCTTCATTACATACTACTGACCCCTGAGCTCTGCATCACATACTACTGACCCCTGAACTCTGCATCACATACTACTGACCCCTGAACTCTGCATTACATACTACTGACCCCTGAGCTCTGCATTACATACTACTGACCCCTGAGCTCTGCATCACTTACTACTGACCCCTGAACTCTGCATCACTTACTACTGACCCCTGAACTCTTCATTACATACTACTGACCCCTGAGCTCTGCATCACATACTACTGACCCCTGAACTCTGCATCACATACTACTGACCCCTGAACTCTGCATTACATACTACTGACCCCTGAGCTCTGCATTACATACTACTGACCCCTGAGCTCTGCATCACTTACTACTGACCCCTGAACTCTGCATCACTTACTACTGAGCACTGAACTCTGCATCACATACTACTGACCCCTAAACTCTGCATCACTTACTACTGACCCCTGAACTCTGCATCACTTACTACTGACCCCTGAACTCTTCATCACATACTACTGACCCCTGAACTCTGCATCACTTACTACTGACCCCTGAACTCTTCATTACATACTACTGACCCCTGAGCTCTGCATCACATACTACTGACCCCTGAACTCTGCATCACATACTACTGACCCCTGAACTCTGCATCACATACTACTGACCCCTGAACTCTGCATCACATACTACTGACCCCTGAGCTCTGCATCACTTACTACTGAGCACTGAACTCTGCATCACATACTACTGACCCCTGAGCTCTGCAATACATACTACTGACCCCTGAACTCTTCATCACTTACTACTGACCCCTGAACTCTTCATCACATACTACTGACCCCTGAGCTCTGCAATACATACTACTGACCCCTGAACTCTTCATCACTTACTACTGACCCCTGAACTCTTCATCACATACTACTGACCCCTGAACTCTGCATCATTTACTACTGACCCCTGAACTCTGCATCACATACTACTGACCCCTGAACTCTGCATCACATACTACTGACCACTGAACTCTGCATTATATACTACTGACCCCTGAACTCTGCATCACTTACTACTGACCACTGAACTCTGCATCACTTACTACTGACCACTGAACTCTGCATCACATACTACTGACCACTGAACTCTGCATCACATACTACTGACCCCTGAACTCTGCATCACTTACTCCTGGCCCCTGAACTCTGCATCACATACTACTGACCCCTGAACTCTGCATCACATACTACTGACCCCTGAACTCTGCATTACATACTACTGACCCCTGAACTCTGCATCACATACTACTGACCCCTGAACTCTGCATCACATACTACTGACCCCTGAACTCTGCATTACATACTACTGACCCCTGAACTCTGCATCACATACTACTGACCCCTGAATTCTGCATCACATACTACTGACCCCTGAACTCTGCATTACATACTACTGACCCCTGAACTCTGCATTACATACTACTGACCCCTGAATTCTGCATCACATACTACTGACCCCTGAACTCTGCATCACTTACTACTGACCCCTGAACTCTGCATCACATACTACTGACCCCTGAATTCTGCATCACATACTACTGACCCCTGAACTCTGCATCACTTACTACTGACCCCTGAACTCTGCATCACATACTACTGACCCCTGAACTCTGCATCATTTACTACTGACCCCTGAACTCTGTATTACATACTACTGACCCCTGAACTCTGCATCACATACTACTGACCCCTGAACTCTGTATTACATACTACTGACCCCTGAACTCTGCATCACATACTACTGACCCCTGAACTCTGCATCATTTACTACTGACCCCTGAACTCTGCATCATTTACTACTGACCCCTGAACTCTGCATCATTTACTACTGACCCCTGAACTCTGCATCACATACTACTGACCCCTGAACTCTGCATCACTACTGACCCCTGAACTCTGCATCACATACTACTGACTGCTAAACTCTGCATCATTTACTACTGACCCCTGAACTCTGCATTACATACTACTGACCCCTGAACTCTGCATCACATACTACTGACCCCTGAACTCTGCATCATTTACTACTGACCCCTGAACTCTGCATCACTTAATACTGACCCCTGAACTCTGCATCACATACTACTGACCTCTGAACTCTGCATCACTTACTACTGACCCCTGAACTCTGCATCACTTAATACTGACCCCTGAACTCTGCATCACATACTACTGACCCCTGAACTCTGCATCACATACTACTGACACCTGAACTCTGCATTACATACTACTGACCCCTGAACTCTGCATCATATACTACTGACCCCTGAACTCTGCATCACATACTACTGACCCCTGAACTCTGCATCACTTACTACTGACCCCTGAACTCTGCATCACTTACTACTGACCCCTGAACTCTGCATCACTTAATACTGACCCCTGAACTCTGCATCACATACTACTGACCCCTGAACTCTGCATCACATACTACTGACCCCTGAACTCTGCATCACATACTACTGACCCCTGAACTCTGCATCACATACTACTGACCCCTGAACTCTGCATCACATACTACTGACCCCTGAACTCTGCATTACATACTACTGACCCCTGAACTCTGCATCACATACTACTTACCCCTGAACTCTGCATCACTTACTACTGACCCCTGAACTCTGCATCACATACTACTGACCCCCTGAACTCTGCATCACATACTACTTACCCCTGAACTCTGCATCACTTACTACTGACCCCTGAACTCTGCATCACTTAATACTGACCCCTGAACTCTGCATCACATACTACTGACCCCTGAACTCTGCATCACATACTACTGACCCCTGAACTCTGCATCACTTAATACTGACCCCTGAACTCTGCATCACATACTACTGACCCCTAATCATCACATCAGGACTAAAGAGGTCATCTCTGTCAGGGCAGGAACGCTGGAATGGGCAGGCAGGCCTATGGTACGGTCACGCTGCGACTGACGACAGCCACTACCCACAGACCAGAGTCCCTCAGGGCGCGGAGTCTAAGCCCCAGGCTACCCTTCACCAGGGCCCCTGATGGTGGGGATGGACTTGACGCAGCCTGAGACCAGGTCGCAGCCCCCGAGTGACCCCAGCTGCGATAACGACTGCCGCCAATGGCGTACAGCTGGTGGGAGCTAGATGGGATCACGAGTAGAGTAGTCAGACAAGCCGGGTCAATAACAACGGAGCAGACAGTACTAGACGGTAGGCAAAGAATACTCAGGTCACGGGCCGGGTTCAACAACAGGAGGTCAGATAAAGGGTTAACGCAGAGAGTAGTCTTGTCCAAGCCGAGTCGGTTACCAGGAGAGCAATGGGAACAACACAAGAGCTTGCAACAGGGCAACATACAGGACACAAGTGCAGAGCACACTTGCAGACAGCAGGTTTAAATGTGCTCAACCACACCCTTCTGAGGAGGAGCCGCAGAAGCCTGAAGGCATAAAGGTTCCCACCATGCTTTGCAGAAAACCAAGATGGAGGCCAGCTCATGGAGATGCACAAGCTCTGAAGAAAGGTAGGACCTTGACAGTACCTCCTCCTCAAGGGCCCCTCCCCCTCCGTGGCTCCACAAAAGGTTTCTGAGGAAATCGGGCGTGAAAAGCGCGGAGGAGGGCAGGAGCATGAACATCCGCGGAAGGAACCCAGGAACGTTCCTCGGGACCATAACCACGCCAATGGACCAAAAACTGTACCCGACCGCGGACCAACCGAGAATCCAAGATGCGGCTCACCTCATACTCCTCATGACCGTCGACCCTGATAGGACGAGGACGAGGCAGAGAGGCAGTAAAGCGATTACAGATCAGAGGTTTCAACAGGGATACGTGGAAGACATTGGAGATGTGCATCCCAGGAGGAAGAGCAAGGGCATAGGCCACCGGGTTCACCCTGCGAAGAATGCGGAAAGGACCAACAAAACGGGGGGCCAGCTTTGGTGTGGGCACCCGAAGCTTGAGGTTGCGAGTGGACAACCACACCCGATCTCCGACCTGGTATGAGGGAGCGGGCAACCGTCTACGATCAGCCTGGAGCTTCTGGCGCTGTGCTGAGTCCTTCAAGGACCTCTGAATCTGCCCCCATGAGGAGCGCAGAGCAGCCAGGTGGTTATCCACAGCCGGAATGTCCTGTGGAGAGAACAACTCAGGCAATACAGCGGGTTGGAACCCATAGTTGGCCATGAAGGGGGACATCCCAGAGGAGGAGTTGACAGCCGAGTTCCTCGCAAACTCTGCCCATGGCAGGAGATCGGCCCAGTTGTCCTGATGATCCGATATATAGCAACGAAGGAATTGTTCCAGGGCCTGGTTGGAACGCTCCGCAGCCCCATTGGACTGAGGGTGGTAGGCCGAAGAGAAGGAAAGCTCGATACCCAACTGGGAGCAGAAGGCGCGCCAGAACCTGGACACAAACTGGCTCCCACGGTCCGAGACAATCACCTTGGGCAACCCGTGCAAGCGAAAGATCTCCTTGGCGAAAACCGTAGCCAGTTCCTGTGCAGTCGGCAATTTCTTGAATGGAACGCAATGGCACATCTTAGAAAAACGATCGATCACCATAAGAATGACCGTATGACCTTGAGACGCAGGAAGATCCACAATAAAATCCATTCCCAGGTGTGACCAGGGACGCTCCCCATTGGGAATGGGTTGCAGAAGGCCCAATGGAAGGTGCCGAGGAGATTTATTCTGGGCACAGACCGAACAAGCTGCTACATATGAGGCGATGTCAGAACGGAGAGATGGCCACCAGAATAACCGAGAAACGACCCAGGACAATTGGTTCCTACCAGGATGACCGGCAGTCTTGGCATTATGGTAGGTACGTAGCAAGCGGGTACGCAATCCCTCAGGTACAAAACATCTTCCAGCAGGTCTCTCAGGGGGAGCGTTAGTTTGAGCCGCCAAAATCTGCTCCCCAAGGGGAGAAGTCAGGTTGGTACGAATGGCAGCCAGGATCTGGTTAGGAGGAATGACCGAGGTCGGCTCAGAGTCCTCCCTGGACAGCTCAGAGTATTACTGCAACAAGGCATCAGCCCCTGACATTCTTGGAACCAGGCAAGTAAGAGACCACATAGTTAAAACGTGACAAAAACAGAGCCCACCTGGCCTGACGGGGTGTCAACCTCTTAGCCTCCGAGAGATATGTGAGGTTCTTGTGGTCAGTGAGAACTAGGACCGGGACCACAGAACCCTCAAGCAGGTGCCTCCATTCCTTGAGAGCCAGAATAATGGCCAACAACTCCCTGTCTCCAATCTGGTAGTTGCACTCTGCAGAGGAAAGCTTCTTGGAGTAGAACCCACAAGGAAGTAGGGGTCCCTCAGGTGACCGTCGCTGGGACAAGAGGGCGCCTACTCCTGTCTCAGATGCATCAACCTCGAGAACAAAAGGCAACCCAGGATTGGGATGAGACAGAATTGGGGCCGAAGTGAAGGCGGCTTTCAGAGCCTTGAAAGCTGAGATGGCCTCGGGTGACCACTCGTGAGGGTTACTGCCCTTCTTGGTCAGATCTGAGAGAGGCTTTGCCAATGTGGAAAAGTTCCTGATAAACTTCCGATAATAGTTGGCAAATCCCAAAAAGCGCTGAATGGACCGAAGACCACTGGGACGAGGCCACTGCAGAACCGCTGAAACCTTCTCAGGGTCCATAGAAAAACCCATCGGGGAAATGATGTAGCCTAAAAAGGCAACCTGGGATTGGTGAAATTCACACTTCTCGAGCTTACAGAAAAGCTCGTTTTCACGTAACCGTTGCAGCACCCGCTTAACATCCTGGATATGAGTCTCCATAGACGCAGAGTAAACCAGGATGTCGTCCAAGTAAACCACCACGCACTGCTGCAACAAGTCACGTAAGACATCGTTAATAAACTCCTGAAAGACCGCGGGTGCGTTACACAACCCGAAGGGCATAACCAGGTATTCATAGTGGCCGGTTCTGGTGTTGAACGCGGTCTTCCACTCATCGCCCTCCTTGATCCGTACAAGGTTGTAGGCAGCCCTAAGGTCGAGCTTAGTAAAGACCGTTGCTCCCTTGAGGCGGTCAAACAACTCGGTGATCAACGGAATAGGATAAGCATTTTTAATCGTGATCCGATTGAGACCCCTAAAATCAATGCAGGGTCTCAGCTCACCTCCCTTCTTTTTCACAAAAAAAAACCCAGCTCCTGCTGGAGATGTAGACTTGCGAATGTGCCCCCGGGAAAGCGCATCCGCAACGTATTCCTCCATGGCCTGATTCTCTGCCACCGAAAGAGGATACACCCTGCCACGCGGAGGAGTAGCACCAGTTTGTAAGGTTATGGCACAATCGTATGGACGATGAGGAGGCAGGGCACCGGCGCGCACCTTGTCAAACACGTCCAGGTACTCCCCATATTCAGTGGGCAGCACAGAGTCCGAGGAGGTGCACAGCACCTTAACCGGACCACGGATGCAACCAGCCCCACACCGTGGTGACCATGAGAGAATCTCGGCCGATCGCCAATCAAAGGTCGGATTGTGCCTCTGAAGCCAGGGATAGCCCAAAACCACGGAGTAGTGCGGGGAAGAAATCACCTGGAAACAGGCCAATTCCCTGTGAACAGCCCCAATAGCTACCTCCACCGGCAGGGTCTCGTGGGTAACCTGCGATGGCTGCAAGGGCCTGCCATCTATCGCCTCGAGAACCAATGGAGTCTCTCGAGCCTGCAGAGGAATGGAGTACTGGGCAGCAAACGAACTGTCCATAAACAAACCGCCAGCCCCAGAGTCTACCAGCGCCTGGGCCGTCACCGAGCCTCCTGCCCAAGAGAGGACAACGGTGATAAGCGGTTTATCTTTACGGGAAACCGGGGACGAGGAAACTCCACCCAAGATCTGCCCCCGACAGGATCTCAGGTGCGGGCGTTTCCCGGACGGACCGGACAGGACTGCCGAAAATGCCCCCCGAGTCCACAGTACAGGCAGCGACCCTCCCGACGCCGAGAGGCCCGCTCCCCCTCGGAAAGGCGAGCAAACCCCAGCTGCATGGGCTCACTACCAGACAAACCATCCCCAGGAGGCGTGGGAGGAGAGGGAGGCACGGGTGGGACAGAAAACGTAGGCGCCAAACGGTTAGGAGGCCTCCGCAGCCGCTCCTTAAATGAAGGCCTCTCTCTGAGCCTGGTGTCAATCAAGATTAGGAAGGAGATGAGTGCCTCTAACTCCACAGGCAGTTCTTTGGCTGCGATCTCGTCCTTCAACGCATCAGAGAGACCATGAGAGAAAGCAGCCACCAGAGCCTCATTGTTCCAACCCACCTCTGCCGCCAAAGTACGAAATTCGATGGCGTACTCGGCAACGGTTCGTGAACCCTGATGCATGGACATGAGCAATTTGGCAGCAGAAGCGGAGCGAGCGGGTACGTCGAATACCGTACGGAAGGAGGCAACGAAACGGGTAAACACGTGAATCACCGGGTCATTCCTCTCCCATAAGGGATTAGCCCAGGCCAAGGCCCTATCAGAGAGCAGCGAGATTAGGAAGCCCACTTTTGCCCTCTCAGTAGGGAAAGCGTGAGGTATTAATTCAAAGTAAATCCCCACTTGGTTAAGAAAACCACGACACTGACTCGGTTCCCCCCCAAAGCGCTGAGGAAGAGGGGCAGAACCAGTCATACCTCTGGGTACCGCGGGTTCCGCAACAGATGCAGAGGTAGGTGCAACAACCGGAGCAACAGTGGGAGAGTCCACCGGAGTAACAACTGACCTAATAGCCCCAGGGGTAAGGTGCGCTGTGCGTGCAAGCAGAGCCTGCAACGCCTGAGCGAACTGATCCAACAAGCGATCCTGTTGGTCAAGTCTGGCGAGTAACATAGGGATCGAAGGCGTACCTGCACCATCAGGATTCATGGCACTTGTGTAATGTCAGGGCAGGAACGCTGGAATGGGCAGGCAGGCCTATGGTACGGTCACGCTGCGACTGACGACAGCCACTACCCACAGACCAGAGTCCCTCAGGGCGCGGAGTCTAAGCCCCAGGCTACCCTTCACCAGGGCCCCTGATGGTGGGGATGGACTTGACGCAGCCTGAGACCAGGTCGCAGCCCCCGAGTGACCCCAGCTGCGATAACGACTGCCGCCAATGGCGTACAGCTGGTGGGAGCTAGATGGGATCACGAGTAGAGTAGTCAGACAAGCCGGGTCAATAACAACGGAGCAGACAGTACTAGACGGTAGGCAAAGAATACTCAGGTCACGGGCCGGGTTCAACAACAGGAGGTCAGATAAAGGGTTAACGCAGAGAGTAGTCTTGTCCAAGCCGAGTCGGTTACCAGGAGAGCAATGGGAACAACACAAGAGCTTGCAACAGGGCAACATACAGGACACAAGTGCAGAGCACACTTGCAGACAGCAGGTTTAAATGTGCTCAACCACACCCTACTGAGGAGGAGCCGCAGAAGCCTGAAGGCATAAAGGTTCCCACCATGCTTTGCAGAAAACCAAGATGGAGGCCAGCTCATGGAGATGCACAAGCTCTGAAGAAAGGTAGGACCTTGACAATCTCCCAGATCAATCCAAGATGGCTGCCAACCTTAAACCACAATTGCTGGCAATTTAATATCCTTTTCTCTTTGTAATTGTCAGTGCTTGAAAAACATTACTGCTCCTGGAGGAAAGGAGTTTTAAATAAAGTTTGCATTTATACCTGTACCCCAGGACGGTCCCCACCCCCCACGTTGTTTTTTGATATGCTTTGCCTATTGGTCCAGAAAATGGGCACCTTTGATTTAATAGATTCAGATCCTATTAAGTTTAATGGCGTTCAGGTTCAGCATCAAAAATTCTTTGAAGTTCTATGAACGCTGACCCCAGGGACATTCGATTCATCCATAATTAAGACCAGACGAGGAGGACAGAGGGGAAAACAAAGAATAATAGACAAGTAATGCTCACCATTGGCACCTGTAGGCTGGTCTGGCCTTGTTCTCCACATCTGTGTCACTGGCCAACCAAGTAGGCAGTCTATCCTCACAGGGGGCACCAGGAGTTTGGAGTGGCAGGACATTTTGAAGCTCTGCGTGCCTCGCTCAAACCAAATCCAGGACAGGTTGGCTCCTCCCTAATCTGAGATTAGAGGTATTGACCAAATGAGGAGGACAGAGGGGAAAACAAAGAATAATAGACAAGTAATGCTCACCATTGGCACCTGTAGGCTGGTCTGGCCTTGTTCTCCACATCTGAGTCACTGGCCATCCAAATAGCCAGTCTATCCTCACAGGGGGCGCCATTTATTGTCCTGGCAATGAGGACCACACCCATATTCAGGGACAAGAGACTCTTTGTTATGGTGATCAAAGCTTTATTTAACACATGTATGAAGACAATAAAAAGAGGAAATTGTTCTGGTCTTCACACTGAATGCAGAGGGGTACAAGTCAAGGAAATCAGCATAGGTAATGAGGTCCCACCCCAGACTGGGAGGAGACTGAATACATTATACCTGAAATGACCAATAGGAGGGAGGTTTTCAGTCCAGAAGACAAGCAGGTGACCGTTTCTTTCCAGGAATTGTCTCCTAGGTGGTCACCCTTTTGTGGCTTTCACTGATATCCAAAGACGGTAAAAGGTCCATTAGCTTCATACGTGGCTGGCGGGTCTTATAGTCATACAGATGGTGATGAGTTTTATAAAGAGAAACGATCGATATGTGCCGGGAGGAGGTTCAGCATCGGCCAAATATATATATATATACAAAATGTCAGATAAATGTCTCTCAGAGATGAGGGCGAAGCCTTGCAGGTCTACAAATCCGGCACAGTAGAGGTTTCAGTTGCAGTAATTATAGTAAGTTGGTTCCATTTCCATCTCCACCCGATCCCTTCTCCTCGTCCTCCTCTCACTCCGATTCTTCTCATTCTTCATCTTCCTCAGGTCATTGACCATAAAGACGAGGAGCCCAGTGTAGAGGACAAAGACCGCACCGGGAGACAAGAGGTGACCCCAACCAGACCGACCTTCTCCTAAATGGAGATAATAGAGGACAATGAGAGAGTTGTACAGAACAGTAATATTATATATCAAGCCCGGTCAGATCTTCAGTCCAGCAGGGTCAGGATAACAGGACAGTCACACTGGTAACAGGGCAGAGACTCTGGTTGTCCTGATAAGGACGTAGCCGGACATTTAATACCTCGTCCAGTAAACATGGAGGATAGAAGAGGCTCAGATTATCATCACACAATGACAGCGGGCCAGGTGAGGATAGGACCATGTGAGAGGATCACCAGCCATCACATCACCCCAACATACACTGCCAATAGGATATGGACCCTCTATGAAGGTGTGGGGGATGGGGAACCACAGCTGGTTTATACAATCTGCTGACCTTACACTGGGTTGGTAATGGTCCTAATGCCAGGAATATCTGGATAATTGCCTGGTGTTGTGTACCTGGCATCCAGCACCCCAATTACCCAATCTTCTCTTCCATCTTACACAAATTTCCACTCTGCTGAGAAGTGGCATCCCTTGTCATCGTGCGGGAAATGTTCTCACCATGACCTCATAGAAAGAACAATAAATACACTCAGCGCTGAGTTCATTTCATGGTTGCCAACATCCCAAGAGTGGTATACCCAAAGGTGTGTTCCCCAACAGTTTGAACTGGGACTTTCAGCACATGAGCACTTCCACTGCATAATAATGTGGCCTTCAGAAGATGCTCACGTGCTGAGAAGCATTGGGCAACTCAGGCTTGTGTTTGAACTTCGGCATCCACATTCAATAGTCCGCTGTTATTCCAGGTGATCACTGCGTGAGAGGATCGCCCCCCCTTGGGGATTGGTTATTCTCCTCCCCTCCTCCTTGTGATTCCCTTTTCACCATCCAGCTCTTTGAGCACCAGAATGCCACCAGTGAGCATTACCAGAATAAGATTGCTTCATGCCTTTCTCTGCACAGCTATGTTATTCCCGAAGAAAACCAGATGAATGCCTTTCCGGCCATCTTTCTCCTCAGCATACCCCTGAGGAGGGACTTATGTTCTGAAACGCGTCGGGTTTTCTGCTGAAGTTCATTCACCTTTCACTGCCTTCTGGGTTGTAGAAGTCACAACACCACGTCTCAGCTCTCAGCAAGTTATATATACAGTTTATTTACTATACTATACGTAGGTTCTTAAAATGTTTGTTATATGTGAAATTATGATGTCTTGTCACATCTTTGGAATAAGTGATCTATTCAATTATTATCTATTGTCTGTTCTGCATTGCGCTTAAAGTCCCAGTTCAAACTGTTGGGGAACACACCTTTGGGAATACATAGACAGAACAATGTCACTCAACATTGCGTTTGCCAGCATCCTACTCCCTATCCTCTAAAGGACCATAGATATAAGCAGTGGTGATCTCCCGATCTCTTGTATCCTGGTCTCCTGATATCTTGTATCTATCTAGTATCTTGTATCCTGGTCTCCTGATATCTTGTATCTATCTAGTATCTTGTATCCTGGTCTCCTGATATCTTGTATCTATCTAGTATCTTGTATCCTGGTCTCTCCATATCTTGTATCTATCTAGTGTCTTGTATCCTGGTCTCCTGATATCTTGTATCTATCTAGTATCTTGTATCCTGGTCTCCTGATATCTTGTATCTATCTACTATCTTGTATCCTGGTCTCCCGATATCTTGTATCTATCTAGTATCTTGTATCCTGGTCTCCTGATATCTTGTATCTATCTACTATCTTGTATCCTGGTCTCCCGATATCTTGTATCTGTCTAGTGTCTTGTATCCTGGTCTCCCGATATCTTGTATCTATCTAGTATCTTGTATCCTGGTCTCCCGATATCTTGTATCTATCTAGTATCTTGTATCCTGGTCTCTCCATATCTTGTATCTATCTAGTATCTTGTATCCTGGTCTCCTGATATCTTGTATCTATCTAGTATCTTGTATCCTGGTCTCCTGATATCTTGTATCTATCTACTATCTTGTATCCTGGTCTCCTGATATCTTGTATCTATCTACTATCTTGTATCCTGGTCTCCCGATATCTTGTATCTGTCTAGTGTCTTGTATCCTGGTCTCCCGATATCTTGTATCTATCTAGTATCTTGTATCCTGGTCTCCCGATATCTTGTATCTATCTAGTATCTTGTATCCTGGTCTCTCCATATCTTGTATCTATCTAGTATCTTGTATCCTGGTCTCCTGATATCTTGTATCTATCTAGTATCTTGTATCCTGGTCTCCTGATATCTTGTATCTATCTACTATCTTGTATCCTGGTCTCCCGATATCTTGTATCTATCTAGTATCTTGTATCCTGGTCTCCTGATATCTTGTATCTATCTACTATCTTGTATCCTGGTCTCCCGATATCTTGTATCTATCTAGTATCTTGTATCCTGGTCTCCCGATATCTTGTATCTATCTAGTCTATTGTATCCTGGTCTTCCGATATCTTGTATCTATCTAGTATCTTGTATCCTGGTCTCCCGATATCTTGTATCTATCTAGTCTATTGTATCCTGGTCTCCCGATATCTTGTATCTATCTAGTGTCTTGTATCCTGGTCTCCTGATATCTTGTATCTATCTAGTATCTTGTACTCTAGTCTCCTGATATCTTGTATCTATCTAGTGTCTTGTATCCTGGTCTCCCGATATCTTGTATCTATCTAGTATCTTGTATCCTGGTCTCCCGATATCTTGTATCTATCTAGTGTCTTGTATCCTGGTCTCTCGATATCTTGTATCTATCTAGTGTCTTGTATCCTGGTCTCCCGATATCTTGTATCTATCTAGTATCTTGTATCCTGGTCTCCCGATATCTTGTATCTATCTAGTATCTTGTATCCTTTTCTCCCGATATCTTGTATCTATCTAGTATCTTGTATCCTGGTCTCCCGATATCTTGTATCTATCTAGTATCTTGTATCCTGGTCTCCCGATATCTTGTATCTATCTAGTATCTTGTATCCTGGTCTCCTGATATCTTGTATCTATCTAGTATCTTGTATCCTGATATCTTGTATCTATCTAGTATCTTGTATCCTGGTCTCCCGATATCTTGTATCTATCTAGTATCTTGTATCCTGGTCTCCCGATATCTTGTATCTATCTAGTATCTTGTATCCTGGTCTCCTGATATCTTGTATCTATCTAGTATCTTGTATCCTGGTCTCCTGATATCTTGTATCTATCTAGTATCTTGTATCCTGGTCTCCCGATATCTTGTATCTGTCTAGTATCTTGTATCCTGGTATCCCGATATCTTGTATCTGTCTAGTATCTTGTATCCTGGTCTCCCGATATCTTGTATCTATCTAGTATCTTGTATCCTGGTCTCCCGATATCTTGTATCTATCTAGTGTCTTGTATCCTAGTCTCCTGATATCTTGTATCTATCTAATATCTTGTATCCTGGTCTCCCGATATCTTGTATCTATCTCGTATCTTGTATCCTGGTCTCCCGATATCTTGTATCTGTCTAGTGTCTTGTATCCTGGTCTCCCGATATCTTGTATCTATCTAGTATCTTGTATCCTGGTCTCCCGATATCTTGTATCTATCTAGTATCTTGTATCCTGGTCTCCCGATATCTTGTATCTATCTAGTATCTTGTATCCTGGTCTCCCGATATCTTGTATCTATCTAGTGTCTTGTATCCTAGTCTCCCGATATCTTGTATCTATCTAATATCTTGTATCCTGGTCTCCCGATATCTTGTATCTATCTAGTATCTTGTACCCTGGTCTCCTGATATCTTGTATCTATCTAGTATCTTGTACCCTGGTCTCCCAATATCTTGTATCTATCTAGTATCTTGTATCCTGGTCTCCTGATATCTTGTATCTATCTAGTATCTTGTATCCTGGTCTCCTGATATCTTGTATCTATCTAGTATCTTGTATCCTGGTCTCCTGATATCTTGTATCTATCTCGTATCTTGTATCCTGGTCTCCTGATATCTTGTATCTATCTCGTATCTTGTATCCTATTCCCCTGGTATCTTGTATCTATCTAGTGTCTTGTATCCTGCTCTCCCGATATCTTGTATCTATCTAGTATCTTGTATCCTGGTCTCCCGATATCTTGTATCTATCTAGTATCTTGTATCCTGGTCTCCTGATATCTTGTATCTATCTAGTATCTTGTATCCTGGTCTCCTGATATCTTGTATCTATCTAGTATCTTGTATCCTGGTCTCCTGATATCTTGTATCCATCTAGTATCTTGTATCCTGGTCTCCTGATATCTTGTATCTATCTCGTATCTTGTATCCTGGTCTCCCGATATCTTGTATCTATCTCGTATCTTGTATCCTGGTCTCCCGATATCTTGTATCTGTCTAGTGTCTTGTATCCTGCTCTCCCGATATCTTGTATCTATCTAGTATCTTGTATCCTGGTCTCCTGATATCTTGTATCTATCTAGTATCTTGTATCCTGGTCTCCTGATATCTTGTATCTATCTAGTATCTTGTATCCTGGTCTCCTGATATCTTGTATCCATCTAGTATCTTGTATCCTGGTCTCCTGATATCTTGTATCTATCTCGTATCTTGTATCCTGGTCTCCCGATATCTTGTATCTATCTCGTATCTTGTATCCTGGTCTCCCGATATCTTGTATCTGTCTAGTGTCTTGTATCCTGCTCTCCCGATATCTTGTATCTATCTAGTGTCTTGTATCCTAGTCTCCCGATATCTTGTATCTATCTAGTATCTTGTATCCTGGTCTCCCGATATCTTGTATCTATCTAGTATCTTGTATCCTGGTCTCCTGATATCTTGTATCTATCTAGTATCTTGTATCCTGGTCTCCCGATATCTTGTATCTATCTAGTGTCTTGCATCCTAGTCTCCCGATATCTTGTATCTATCTAATATCTTGTATCCTGGTCTCCCGATATCTTGTATCTATCTCGTATCCTGGTCTCCTGATATCTTGTATCTATCTAGTATCTTGTATCCTGGTCTCCTGATATCTTGTATCTATCTAGTATCTTGTATCCTGGTCTCCTGATATCTTGTATCTATCTAGTATCTTGTATCCTGGTCTCTCGATATCTTGTATCTATCTAGTATCTTGTATCCTGGTCTCCCGATATCTTGTATCTATCTAGTATCTTGTATCCTGGTCTCCCGATATCTTGTATCTATCTAGTATCTTGTATCCTGGTCTCCTGATATCTTGTATCTATCTAGTATCTTGTATCCTGGTCTCCTGATATCTTGTATCTATCTAGTATCTTGTATCCTGGTCTCCCGATATCTTGTATCTATCTAGTATCTTGTATCCTGGTATCCCGATATCTTGTATCTGTCTAGTATCTTGTATCCTGGTCTCCCGATATCTTGTATCTATCTAGTATCTTGTATCCTGGTCTCCCGATATCTTGTATCTATCTAGTGTCTTGTATCCTAGTCTCCTGATATCTTGTATCTATCTAATATCTTGTATCCTGGTCTCCCGATATCTTGTATCTATCTCGTATCTTGTATCCTGGTCTCCCGATATCTTGTATCTGTCTAGTGTCTTGTATCCTGGTCTCCCGATATCTTGTATCTATCTAGTATCTTGTATCCTGGTCTCCCGATATCTTGTATCTATCTAGTATCTTGTATCCTGGTCTCCCGATATCTTGTATCTATCTAGTATCTTGTATCCTGGTCTCCCGATATCTTGTATCTATCTAGTGTCTTGTATCCTAGTCTCCCGATATCTTGTATCTATCTAATATCTTGTATCCTGGTCTCCCGATATCTTGTATCTATCTAGTATCTTGTACCCTGGTCTCCTGATATCTTGTATCTATCTAGTATCTTGTACCCTGGTCTCCCAATATCTTGTATCTATCTAGTATCTTGTATCCTGGTCTCCTGATATCTTGTATCTATCTAGTATCTTGTATCCTGGTCTCCTGATATCTTGTATCTATCTAGTATCTTGTATCCTGGTCTCCTGATATCTTGTATCTATCTAGTATCTTGTATCCTGGTCTCCTGATATCTTGTATCTATCTCGTATCTTGTATCCTGGTCTCCTGATATCTTGTATCTATCTCGTATCTTGTATCCTATTCCCCTGGTATCTTGTATCTATCTAGTGTCTTGTATCCTGCTCTCCCGATATCTTGTATCTATCTAGTATCTTGTATCCTGGTCTCCCGATATCTTGTATCTATCTAGTATCTTGTATCCTGGTCTCCTGATATCTTGTATCTATCTAGTATCTTGTATCCTGGTCTCCTGATATCTTGTATCTATCTAGTATCTTGTATCCTGGTCTCCTGATATCTTGTATCCATCTAGTATCTTGTATCCTGGTCTCCTGATATCTTGTATCTATCTCGTATCTTGTATCCTGGTCTCCCGATATCTTGTATCTATCTCGTATCTTGTATCCTGGTCTCCCGATATCTTGTATCTGTCTAGTGTCTTGTATCCTGCTCTCCCGATATCTTGTATCTATCTAGTATCTTGTATCCTGGTCTCCTGATATCTTGTATCTATCTAGTATCTTGTATCCTGGTCTCCTGATATCTTGTATCTATCTAGTATCTTGTATCCTGGTCTCCTGATATCTTGTATCCATCTAGTATCTTGTATCCTGGTCTCCTGATATCTTGTATCTATCTCGTATCTTGTATCCTGGTCTCCCGATATCTTGTATCTATCTCGTATCTTGTATCCTGGTCTCCCGATATCTTGTATCTGTCTAGTGTCTTGTATCCTGGTCTCCCGATATCTTGTATCTATCTAGTGTCTTGTATCCTAGTCTCCCGATATCTTGTATCTATCTAGTATCTTGTATCCTGGTCTCCCGATATCTTGTATCTATCTAGTATCTTGTATCCTGGTCTCCTGATATCTTGTATCTATCTAGTATCTTGTATCCTGGTCTCCCGATATCTTGTATCTATCTAGTGTCTTGCATCCTAGTCTCCCGATATCTTGTATCTATCTAATATCTTGTATCCTGGTCTCCCGATATCTTGTATCTATCTCGTATCCTGGTCTCCTGATATCTTGTATCTATCTAGTATCTTGTATCCTGGTCTCCTGATATCTTGTATCTATCTAGTATCTTGTATCCTGGTCTCCTGATATCTTGTATCTATCTAGTATCTTGTATCCTGGTCTCCTGATATCTTGTATCTATCTAGTATCTTGTACCCTGGTCTCCTGATATCTTGTATCTATCTAGTATCTTGTATCCTGGTCTCCCGATATCTTGTATCTATCTAGTATCTTGTATCCTGGTCTCCCGATATCTTGTATCTATCTAGTATCTTGTATCCTGGTCTCTCGATATCTTGTATCTATCTAGTATCTTGTATCCTGGTCTCCCGATATCTTGTATCTATCTAGTATATTGTATCCTGGTCCCCCGATATCTTGTATCTATCTAGTATCTTGTATCCTGGTCTCCCGATATCTTGTATCTATCTAGTATCTTGTACCCTAGTCTCCCGATATCTTGTATCTATCTAGTATCTTGTATCCTGGTCTCCCGATATCTTGTATCTATCTAGTATCTTGTATCCTGGTCTCCCGATATCTTGTATCTATCTAGTATCTTGTATCCTGGTCTCCCGATATCTTGTATCTATCTAGTATCTTGTACCCTAGTCTCCCGATATCTTGTATCTATCTAGTATCTTGTATCCTGGTCTCCCGATATCTTGTATCTATCTAGTATCTTGTACCCTGGTCTCCCGATATCTTGTAACTATCTAGTATCTTGTACCCTGGTCTCCCGATATCTTGTAACTATCTAGTATCTTGTATCCTGGTCTCCTGATATCTTGTATCTATCTACTATCTTGTATCCTGGTCTCCTGATATCTTGTATCTATCTAGTATCTTGTATCCTGGTCTCCTGATATCTTGTATCTATCTACTATCTTGTATCCTGGTCTCCTGATATCTTGTATCTATCTAATATCTTGTATCCTGGTCTCCCGATATCTTGTATCTATCTCGTATCTTGTATCCTGGTCTCCCGATATCTTGTATCTATCTAATATCTTGTATCCTGGTCTCCCGATATCTTGTATCTATCTAATATCTTGTATCCTGGTCTCCCGATATTTTGTATCTATCTTGTATCTTGGTCTCCTGAGATCCTGTATCTATCTAGTATCTTGTATCCTGGTCTCCCGATATCTTGTATCTATCTAATATCTTGTATCCTGCTCTCCCGATATCTTGTATCTATCTAGTATCTTGTATCCTGGTCTCCTGATATCTTGTATCTCTCTAGTATCTTGTATCCTGGTCTCCCGATATCTTGTATCTATCTAGTATCTTGTATCCTGATCTCCTGATATCTTGTATCTATCTAGTATCTTGTATCCTGGTCTCCCGATATCTTGTATCTGTCTAGTGTCTTGTATCCTGCTCTCCCGATATCTTGTATCTATCTAGTATCTTGTATCCTGGTCTCCTGATATCTTGTATCTCTCTAGTATCTTGTATCCTGGTCTCCCGATATCTTGTATCTGTCTAGTATCTTGTATCCTGGTCTCCCGATATCTTGTATCTATCTAGTATCTTGTATCCTGGTCTCCCGATATCTTGTATCTATCTAATATCTTGTATCCTGGTCTCCCGATATCTTGTATCTATCTAATATCTTGTATCCTGGTCTCCCGATATTTTGTATCTATCTTGTATCTTGTATCCTGGTCTCCTGAGATCCTGTATCTATCTAGTATCTTGTATCCTGGTCTCCTGATATCTTGTATCTATCTAGTATCTTGTATCCTGGTCTCCCGATATCTTGTATCTATCTAGTATCTTGTATCCTGGTCTCCCGATATCTTGTATCTATCTCGTATCTTGTATCCTGGTCTCCCGATATCTTGTATCCATCTAGTATCTTGTATCCTGGTCCCCTGATATCTTGTATCTATCTAGTATCTTGTATCCTGGTCTCCTGATATCTTGTATCTATCTAGTATCTTGTATCCTGGTCTCCTGATATTGTATCTATCTAGTATCTTGTATCCTGGTCTCCCGATATCTTGTATCTATCTCGTATCTTGTATCCTGGTCTCCCGATATCTTGTATCTATCTCGTATCTTGTATCCTGGTCTCCCGATATCTTGTATCTATCTAGTGTCTTGTATCCTGGTCTCCCGATATCTTGTATCTATCTAGTATCTTGTATCCTGGTCTCCCGATATCTTGTATCTATCTAGTATCTTGTATCCTGGTCTCCCGATATCTTGTATCTATCTAGTATCTTGTATCCTGGTCTCCCGATATCTTGTATCTATCTAGTATCTTGTATCCTGGTCTCCCGATATCTTGTATCTATCTAGTATCTTGTATCCTGGTCTCCTGATATCTTGTATCTATCTAGTATCTTGTATCCTGGTCTCCTGATATCTTGTATCTATCTAGTATCCTGTATCCTGGTCTCCTAATATCTTGTATCTATCTAGTATCTTGTATCCTGGTCTCCTGATATCTTGTATCTATCTAGTGTCTTGTATCCTGGTCTCCCGATATCTTGTATCTATCTAATATCTTGTATCCTGGTCTCCCGATATCTTGTATCTATCTATCATCTTGTATCCTGGTCTCCTGATATCTTGTATCTATCTAGTATCTTGTATCCTGGTCTCCCGATATCTTGTATCTATCTAGTATCTTGTATCCTGGTCTCCCGATATCTTGTATCTATCTAGTATCTTGTATCCTGGTCTCCCGATATCTTGTATCTATCTAGTATCTTGTATCCTGGTTTCCCGATATCTTGTATCTATCTAGTATCTTGTATCCTGGTCTCCTGATATCTTGTATCTATCTAGTATCTTGTATCCTGGTCTCCCGATATCTTGTATCTATCTAGTATCTTGTATCCTGGTCTCCCGATATCTTGTTTCCATCTCGTATCTCTCATACATACACAGGCCAGTTTAGACAGGGGCCAGTTAACCTTCCAGCATCCTTTTCCTGATGTGTTTTTTCTCTTTTACTAATCACTAATATTTCACTTGTTTTGTTTCTTCGTTTGTCAGTATTATATAAGTTGCACCTTCAAAGTTTTAGGCATGCTGTACCCCTCATATGGTACAAAGCCCCCAAAACACCATTTTTATCCCAGGCTGTAATGCAACAAAACAGGAGAAATGCCCAGAGGGTGATGACTTGGAATAGATGGAGACACATTGCCGGGACTGAGGGTGGGGACTGGTCGGGACTTACCTTCTACAATGACAGTGTGGATATTTCTCAGTATGACTTCTAGTGTAGAGTTGTATATAATCACACTGTATATCCCGCCATTCTCCAGAGTCACATTGTGTATGACCAGATTTCCATTCACCGACATCCTTGTATTGGGGAAATCTTCGATCTCAGACGGCTTACACTCCCTGTGCTCCGCTATTTCTCTCAGTGGGTGCCCAGGTGACCCCCGGTAGTACCAGATAATCCAGTCACACCTCCATCTATCTGTATGGCTGAGGGTGAGATGGATTCTGATGGGGAGGAGAAGGTCAGATCCCGGCCGGGTGAATATGTCCTCCTGAACACCCGGGACATTTCCTGCCCAGACAGAATACAGACCCCAGTCAGGTCACATTCTACGCTCCCCTCCCCCCTCATAGAACTTCACTCTGCAAGGTACATTTTAGGTCAGCTTAGTAAATGAGTTGAAGATAAGCGAAGAACACCCAATCATGAACAAGGAAAAAAAAAATAGAGAGGATGCGTTCTCATACATGATTGGATGATGGAAGTCAGCACAGCTTTGCCTCAGTCACTGAGATAAATGAAAGTTCACTCTGGGCAAAGCCAACACACTGCACTCCATTAGTAGACCAACCATCCCCCACCTCCCCCCGGGGGGGGGGGGTGGTGTCACTTTTTTGGAAGACCATGAAACCAGTTTATATATTGAGATAGATCTCCAGTGCCGAATTACAGACAATGAAGTAGAATTTCCGTTTAGGGTGGAGATGGAGAGTATGGAGGATTGTTTTGACAAATGCAGTTTATCTACAGAAAACTCGATAACCTGAATTTCTATCAAGACTGGAGAGGGGGCGCTAGTGGGTCATATCGAACAGGTTGGAACTGTAGGGGCTGATTATGGATATAAATCCCATTTCCTTCATTGTAGACAAATAAAATGACTTCTTCTGAAGGGAGAGCCAGAGGGTTCAAGAAAAGAATGTTTAGGGACCTCTATAAAGTGACCCTCTAAAGTCCCACCAGCTGCCCATCCATGACACCTCTGATCTCCTCACCTGGGCAGGTGACCCCGGTTCTCTTCTTCTGCGATTGGCTGACCCAATTCATCACAAGACAGCTGATCTCCCAGGGTCCCGGTGAGAACACAATGCCTGTAATTTTAGAGGAGTCATTGGAAGACAGCCTATAGGGTCTTTTATCCACGTATACATACATTCTTGGGTCAGTCCCCGCCTCCACCCTGCAGGAGATCTCAGCTTTGCCATCCCGGAGACACGAGACATCGAGGACCGGAACCGATACTGGAACTGAGAGAGACAATCATTTCCACTGATAAGGTCCAGTATATACACAGCATGCCCCTCCCCCATCCTTACCTGTAGACAGGTGTGCAGACATCTTCCTGGAGACTGGAGAAGACCGATTGTGACTATTCGCAGGTCTCCACCAACAACTAAATCCCCCCACTAACGTTACATCGATTTTCTTCATTCATGTGAACCCCATACACACCGTTATACACTCAATGGCCACTTTATTAAATCCCCCTGTTCATTTGCTTGGTAACACAAATTGCTAATCAGCCAATCACAGGGTATCATTTAGGCATCTAGACGTGGGGAAGACAACTTTTTGAAGTTCAAACGGAGCATCAGAATGGGGAAGAAAGGGGATTTAGGTGACTTTGACTGTGGCATGGTTGTTGATGCTGGGGGGGCTGCTCTGAGTATTTCAAAAACTGCTGATCTCCTGGGATTTTCCTGCACAACCATCTCTAGGGTTTACAGAGAATGGTCCGAAAAAGAGAAAATATTCAGTGAGCGGCAGTTGTGTGGAGGAAAATGCCTTGTTGGGGTCAGAGGAGAATGGGCAGACTGGTGGGAGATGATAGAAAGGCATCAGGAACTCCAATAACCCCTCGTTACACCCAAGGTCTGAAGAATACCATCTCTGAACACACAACACATCCAACCTTGAAGCAGATGGGCTACAGCAGCAGACCACACCGGGTGCCACTCCTGTCAGCTAAGAACAGGAAACGGAGGCTGCAATTTTGGACAATAGAAGACTGGAAAAACGTTGCCTGGTCTGATGAGTCTGGATTTCAACTGCAACATTCAGATGGTAAGGGCAAAATTTGGTGTAAACAACATGAAAGCATGGATCCATCCTGCCTTGTATCAATGGCTCAGGCTGGTGGTGGTGGTGTCATGGTGTGGCGGATCCATCCTGCCTTGTATCAATGGTTCAGGCTGGTGGTGATGTCATGGTGTGGGGGATCCATCCTGCCTTGTATCAATGGCTCAGGCTGGTGGTGGGGGTGTCATGGTGTGGGGGATCCATCCTGCCTTGTATCAATGGTTCAGGCTGGTGGTGGTGGTGTCATGGTGTGGTGGACCTATCCCGCCTTGTATCAATGGTTCAGGCTGGTGGTGGTGGTGTCATGGTGTGGGGGATCCATCCTGCCTTGTATCAATGGTTCAGGCTGGTGGTGGTGGTGTCATGGTGTGGGGGATCCATCCTGCCTTGTATCAATGGTTCAGGCTGGTGGTGGTGGTGTCATGGTGTGGGGGATCCATCCTGCCTTGTATCAACAGTTCAGGCTGGCGGTGGTGTCATGGTGTGGTGGATCTATCCTGCCTTGTATCAACGGTTCAGGCTGGTGGTGGTGGTGTCATGGTGTGGGGGATCTATCCTTCCTTGTATCAATGGTCCAGGCTGGTGGTGGTGTCATGGTGTGGGGAAGATTTTCTTGGCATACTTTGTGCCCCTTAGTACCAATTGAGCATCATTTACACACTACGGCCTACCCGAGTCTTGTTGCTGACCATGTCCATCCCTTTATGACTCCAGTGTCCCCATCTTCTGATGGCTCCTTCCAGCAGGATAATGCTCCATGCCACAAAGCTCAGATCATCTCCAACTGGTTTCTGGAACATGACAATGAGATCACCTCACCAAGATATCGGGGGAGACCAGGATACAAGATACTAGATAGATACATGATCTTGTATCCTGGTCTCCCGATATCTTGTATCTATCTAGTATCTTGTATCCTGGTCTCCTGATATCTTGTATCTATCTAGTATCTTGTATCCTGGTCTCCCGATATCTTGTATCTATCTAGTATCTTGTATCCTGGTCTCCTGATATCTTGTATCTATCTAGTATCTTGTATCCGGGTCTCCCGATATCTTGTATCTATCTAGTATCTTGTATCCTGGTCTCCTGATATCTTGTATCTATCTAGTATCTTGTATCCGGGTCTCCCGATATCTTGTATCTATCTAGTATCTTGTATCCTGGTCTCCTGATATCTTGTATCTATCTAGTATCTTGTATCCTGGTCTCCCGATATCTTGTATCTATCTAGTATCTTGTATCCTGGTCTCCCGATATCTTGTATCTATCTAGTATCTTGTATCCTGGTCTCCCGATATCTTGTATCTATCTAGTATCTTGTATCCTGGTCTCCCGATATCTTGTATCTATCTAGTATCTTGTATCCTGGTCTCCTGATATCTTGTATCTATCTAGTATCTTGTATCCTGGTCTCCCGATATCTTGTATCTATCTAGTATCTTGTATCCTGGTCTCCCGATATCTTGTATCTATCTAGTATCTTGTATCCTGGTCTCCTGATATCTTGTATCTATCTAGTATCTTGTATCCGGGTCTCCCGATATCTTGTATCTATCTAGTATCTTGTATCCTGGTCTCCTGATATCTTGTATCTATCTAGTATCTTGTATCCGGGTCTCCCGATATCTTGTATCTATCTAGTATCTTGTATCCTGGTCTCCTGATATCTTGTATCTATCTAGTATCTTGTATCCTGGTCTCCCGATATCTTGTATCTATCTAGTATCTTGTATCCTGGTCTCCTGATATCTTGTATCTACAGTATCTAGTATCTTGTATCCTGGTCTCCTGATATCTTGTATCTATCTAGTATCTTGTATCCTGGTCTCCTGATATCTTGTATCTATCTAGTATCCTGGTCTCCAATGGCCTCCACAGTCACCAGATCTCCATCCAATAGAGCACCTTTGGGATGTTGTGAAATGGGAGATTCGCATCAGGGATGTGCAGCCGACAAATCTGTAGGAACTGCATGGTGCTATCATATCAATATGGACCAAATCCTCTGAGGAATGTTGCCAACACCTTGTGGAATCTATGCTACGAAGAATGAAGGCAAAAGAGGGTCCAACCCAGGACTAGTGAGGTGGACCTAATAAAATGGCCGGAGACTGTACAATCTTATCTGGGCAATCCAAGTCAGAGATATGGAGAGGAAAATGAGCACACAGGGGAGGGAATGCCCTCAGCAACCAATCAGAATTTTGTGTTACATTTCCTAAGAGGTTGAACCTGATTAGTTGCTGTTGGCAGAAGCTCCACCCTCCAAAGTTGATGAATCAGTTCTATCCCAGTAAAATGAACTCCAACTTACAGCGGAGAGGAGGCTCCGTTCAGGTCAGAGGTCAACCTGAGGATTGGAGCCCCAACCGGGGTCATTGAAATCCCCTCTGAGATCTCTAGATTGCTACATTGTCACTTTGTGTATTGGGGGTCTGTCACACGACCATCGATGGTCAGATCTAACACATGGGGACCCCGAGCAGAAGGCCCAGCACAGTTCATTCACAGCAACTTGAGGGCTGCAGATCTGAACCCACAGGGAATGGTAAGGATGGGGCAGTAAGCAGAGGACATTGTACATACGTGTCTCCCAGATATTCTACTATATCATGTATGGATATAAAGACACGGAGCGGGGAGGACACTGCTGGGACTGGAGGTGGGGATTGGGCGGGACTTACCTTCTACATGGATTCTGTACTCATCTGTCATTATATGGTCTCCTGTAGAGTTGTATATATTCAGACTGTATAACCCGTCATTCTCCAGAGTCACATTGTCTGTTCTGTCCTCCTTATGTGTGAAGGTACATAGCTTGACAGACAGCTAAACCTTTCTCGGCAATGAGTTGACAAAGAAGCAACGTCCAACTTTGTCTTTATTGCAAAGATATAAGAGGTGAAACTGAGGAACAGAAAATAAGGCGCTTAGTAACACTGTCTGCCATGTGACAAAGCATATTATACATTACAGTAAGGCAATGCACATATAAACACATGTAAGACATGTAGGTTACATAAAACACAGATGCATAAGATATAGACATGTGTGTAGACGTACCGACGATGCTATTGTGAACCTGAATGTGAGGGCTGGATCCTACCAGCAGCGTGGTTACCACAGGAATGGAGTCTGTGATGAGGAAATGGCTGCTATGAGCAGGGCTGATGATGTAATCAGAGTTCATAGGCTACAAGCTATGGAAGCTGAAATGGGTCAAACTTCTACTGTGAAAAGATGCAGTGTATACAAACAGCCACTAGATGGAGCAGTTACACAATGAACAGAGAATTACAAACTGATAAAACATACTAATAATACCTAATTAACAAAGAACAAATTGCTGAAGGCATGACACTCCCCGTCTGGTATCTAAAGGATACCACATTAAATCACCCCTGGAGAGAGCAACAAAACCAGTTCAGTAACGGGTCTGAGGAAGAGTTTGGGCTCCTGTTGTCTGCAGACCTTGACCTCCACTTTTCTGACTTTCCCATCTTCACTTGGGAACACCTTGGTTATCAGTCCCAAAGGCCAGTCATTTCTTCTTGACTGAGAGTCTTTGACAAGAACAACATTACCAACCTCCATGTTGGGTTTGCTGGTTTGCCATTTATTCCGGACTTGTAGAGTAGAGATGTATTGTTTTCTCCATTTATCCCAGAAGGTATCTGCTAGAGTCTGCACTCGTCTCCACTGACACTTGTACAAGTCTTTAGCACTAAATTCTCCAGGAGGAGCCGATGCTGTACCGACTTTTTGGGTGAGAAGAGTGGAAGGGGTGAGCAAGAAGGGATCTTCTGGATCACTGGATATTGAAGTCAAAGGTCTGGCGTTCATGATCGCCACTACTTCGGCCATGAAGGTTGAGAGGGTTTCATGGGTGAGCCTCGAAGTTCCCAGCTGTAGAAAAACAGAATCAAGGATCCGGCGAGCTATGCCAATCATACGCTCCCAAGAGCCTCCCATGTGAGACGCATGTGGGGGGTTGAATGTCCATTTACAGTCTTGGGCGGCAAGATATTTCTCTACATGGTCACTGTCAATGTTTGAGGGGATATGCAGTTCTTTGCAGGCCCCAACGAAGTTGGTACCTCTATCAGAGCGGATTAGTTTAACTGGGCCTCTGATGGAGATGAAACGTCTGAGAGCATTTATAAAGCTGGATGTGTCTAAAGACTCGATAACTTCTATATGCACAGCCCTGATACTCATGCATGTAAATATGACTGCCCAGCGTTTGCTGTTTGCCTGGCCTCCTCTAGTGTGCCGTGTGGTGACAGACCAGGGACCAAACACGTCAAGACCAACATTAGTAAAGGGAGGTTCTATACTGAGTCGGTCCGCAGGGAGGTTAGCCATCTTCTGTGACTGAAACATACCACGTAGTTTTTTGCAAGTGACACATTTGAAAATAAGACAACTCACAAGTCTTTTCGCTCCCACTACCCAAAATCCAGCTGTACGTAAGGCTCCTTCAGTGAACAAACGTCCCTGATGTTTAGTCTTCTCATGGTAGTGTTGCACAAGTAAAGATGCAATGTGATTGCTTGGAAGTATTATGGGATTACATTCTTTACTCTCGAACTTTGCATTTGAAATACGTCCCCCAACTCTCAACAGTCCATTAGCATCTATGAAGGGGTCAAGCCTCTTGAGGGAACTGTCTTTAGGAACACTCTTTTGATTTTGGATGAGTTCAAATTCTTGAGTATAAACCTCTTGTTGGATACAACGGATGATAACGTCTCTGGCCTGTGTGAGCTCATCCACTGTATGGGCCTTGTGACAGTAATGCCAACCTTTGCAGTGATCTGATCCTGTAGGTGTGGCTCTAAAGGATCTGGCTATGTGGATCAAGCCGGCTATAGCTCTGTTCAGTGATTTCCACGTAGAAAACTTGTTGAATCGTTTGGATCCAAGCTCTTTGTGAGAAACTCTTGTGGTGAGTACAGAAATATGAGGACGAATCTCTGCATCAGCATTTGGTTCTAATAGCTGAAATGAGTATTTCTTCAGGGTGTCAAGTACAGGTTTGTAGAGGAATGGTGGCCCTATGAACCACGTAGTATCTTTAAGGTGAGCTGCTGGAACAGCTCTTGTAGCATGGTCTGCTGGGTTGAGGTCAGTTGGTACATAGCACCACTGGGTAGGCTGTGTTGACCTCCTAATTCTTTGAACTCTGTTATGAACATAGACATAGAATCTCCTAGTCTCATTGTAACCCAATACTACTTTGCTGTCTGTATGAAACATTGTACTGACAAGTTTTATATCTATTTCTGACACAATGAGATCTGCCAGCTCTACTGCCAGAACAGCGGCACAAAGTTCCAGTCTTGGTATGGTAATCTCAGGGCTTGGTGCCAGTTTTGCCTTGCCCATTACAAAGCCAATTTGGACTTGACCTTTAATGTTTATAGTTTTAAGGTAAGCGACTGCAGCGATTGCTTTTACCGAAGCATCACAAAATATGCACAGCTGCCTAGACTGAACTTCTGCAGGGGAGAAGTGGGCATATGGCCTATAGATATGTAAGTTAGATAATGCCTGTAGAGAGTTTCTCCATGCTATCCATAGTGCTTCTTTCTCTGAGGGAAGTGGCGAATCCCAATCACACGTATCTGTGGTTAACTCTCTGAGCAGAGTCTTACCTTGGATGATCACAGGAGCTGCAAATCCAAGTGGATCATATAGACTGTTAATGGTAGATAACACTCCACGTCGTGTGAAAGGCTTTTGCTCTTGGTCGACCTGAAAGGTAAAGGTGTCAGATTTGAGGTCCCAGCTGAGCCCTAGGCTGCGCTGCATGGGTATCGGGTCTGTCGCTAAGTCTAGATCTTTTAAATCACTGGCATGATCTTGAGTAGAGAAGGCTTCCATAACAACTTTGCTGTTTGAAGCTATCTTATGAAGTCTGAGGTTTGAACAGGAAAGCATACTCTGGGTCCTTTTGAGTAGACTGATTGCAGCCTCTGGTGAGGGAAGCGACTTTAAGCCATCATCTACATAGAAGTCTCTTTCAACAAACTTCTTAACGTCTTTCCCATAGTCTTTTTCACCTTCTTGAGCAGAGAGTCTGAGTCCATAAATAGCGACAGCTGGAGATGGGCTGTTGCCAAAAACATGGACCTTCATGCGATATTCTATGATGTCTTGAGTAGGGTCATTGTCCTTGAACCAAAGAAATCTCAAGAAGTTCCTGTGCTCTTCTTTTACTAGGAAACAATAGAACATTTGTTGTATGTCGGCAACTATAGCGATGGGTTCTTTACGGAATCTGATGAGGACACCGAGAAGTGTGTTATTGAGGTCTGGTCCTGTCAAAAGGACATCATTGAGAGAGACTCCCTCATACTGTGAACTGGAGTCAAATACCACTCGGATTCGTCCTGGCTTCTTAGGGTGGTAAACGCCGAAGATTGGTAGATACCAGCATTCTTCTTTTTCTTTTAGGGGTGGAGCTACTTCTGCATGATTGTTCTCAAACATCTTTTTCATGAATAAGAAGAAATGTTCCATCATCTCTGGTCTTTTCTGAAAGTTGCGTCTAAGTGAACAGAAGCGTTTTAAGGCCTGATACCTGTTGTTGGGAAGATGACGTCTCTGTGTTTTGAAAGGTAGTGGTGCAACCCAGGTGTTTGTTTTATCCTTGAAGAATCCTTGTTCCATTATGCCCAAGAAGGCCTCATCTTCAATAGAGGGAGCTATCTTGTGGTCTTCCTTTGTCCTCTGGAACACCGTGCACCCCAAGTGATCTTGGTCTTCACTGCAAGAGTGGTTCTCGGTTTCTGTAAAGTCAGGATATAGCACACTTGCCGGCTTCTCTCTTAGAAGGAATCTGTTAGGACAAGGCTGAAAGAGGGATGGACGTCCATTCTCCAAGGTATTTGTGTAAAGAGAATTCACTGTGGTTGGCTTGTGAACATTTCCTAGGCAAACATCACCTATGATGACCCACCCCAGGTCAAGCTTCTGAGCATATGGAGAACTATGAGGACCATTTATTTGTTTTCTTACCTTGTGGACTCTTATGATATCTCTCCCAAGGAGAAGTACTATTTGGGCCTTTGGGTCGAGTGCAGGTATGAGATGCGCTATGGTCTTTAAATGTTCATGATGTAATGCTGCCTCAGGTGTAGGAATCTCTTCTCTATTGTTTGGGATCTGATTGCATTCAATCAAGGTAGGTAGTTGCAGGGATGCTTCACTATTTATGGATTCGACTTGGAAACCAGTAGCTCTTCTGCCTTTTTCTCCACTCACACCAGCGCAAGTTTTAAGTGAATATGAAGAGCAGTGTCCTTTAATACTGAAGATATCAAAGAAGGCTGAGTTTGCAAGAGATCTATTGCTTTGGTCATCAAGGATGGCATACAACCTTACCGCTTTCTCTTTATGACCGATGGGGTAAACTGTAACAAGACAAATCTTGGAGCAAGATTTGTTACTAAGACCTTCTCCACAGACTTGGGTGCACTGGGGTGTCACTTCAGGAGGTACTGTGTCTCCCTCCTCCCCGCCGTGCTCTACAGCCTGGTCTGGGGGTGTGAGAGTCCATGGGGCTGGCCCAGGGCGTAAAGCTGTATTGTGCGCTTCACTGTTGCATTCCGAGCATTTGATGTTCGCTGTGCAGTCCTTTGCAAGATGAGAGGTTGAGGCACAACACCTGTAGCAAATGTGGTTTTCCTTGAGGAAAGTTCTGCGATCCCTGAGAAGTTTTCCTCTAAATCCTCTGCATTTCAAAACCAACAGGTTTTGGTGACAGCAAGTAGATGAGAGAGACAGAGAGGGAGGAGAGTGAAGAATCTGAAAGGTGCTCTGTGGGGATGGGAGGATTCCCACTCTACCTCCCTTGCATCTACTGAGACTGGGGGAGTGAGTCCAGAAAAGACCATCATGAGAGAAGGAAGCAGAAGCAGTGTTGGATTCATGAAACCAGGTTTTGGTGACAGCAAGTAGATGAGAGAGACAGAGAGGGAGGAGAGTGAAGAACCTGAAAGGTGCTCTGTGGGGATAGGAGGATTCCCACTCTACATTTTGGTGACAGCAAGTAGATGAAAGGAGTTAGTAACAAAGAGGTCATGAACAGAGGTGCGTTTGTTGCAGGAGAAGGGTGGACTGGTTCTGGGAAGAAGAGAAATGGAAATAAAATTGTGTGGATTTTGGATGGTGCCAGAGGGTGCAGGGTGATGGATGCATTGGGTACAGTGAAGGAGGCCCAAGGTTTGGGGATATATCTCCAGAGGTTAGGAGAAGCAGAAGAGTGAGGGAGGTCATTATGTGAGGAGACATGCCTCGGCATCCTGGGGGTTTTATTAGCATGTGGGATTAGAATTAGGAGATGATGAGTGTAGTGATAAGGAGAGGACAGAAGTGGGGGTGATATATACAGATTTTGGGATGGAGAAGGGGGGTGAAGGAAACAGATAAGGGGTCCCCAAGTTGACAAGGACAAGGGCCTCTTTCCCACAAGCCTATCTCAGTGTTTGTGGGGGTCAGAGTTAAGGGGGTACAGGCAGTCCTCCCATATTGGGTTAGCAGCTCAGTGGGGGATGCCTGTGGCTCTGTCCTCCTTATGAACGTCAGGTTGTACCCTGTACCCTGTGCAGAGAATCCTGGAGCTGGAAGCCAGTTGGAACTCAGCAGCTTCTTCCCTAGAAGCTGGAGGTGGTGGGCGGCTATGTGAGTGTGACCACCTCCTTCCCTTCTCTGACAGCTGCTGCTTCATTATGTCTGGTCCAGAAGCTGGAGAATGGAAAGGAGGAGGAGCAGAGATAGAAGCCCAGGAACGCTTGAATTACCAGCCAAGTGGCAAGTGGCTGATAAGGAGACATTTCCCCAGCAAGAATTTCATCCATCTGTCCCTCTTCAGAACCTTTCGCCTCCCACTACATACTGCTCACTGACTGCCCTCCCACTACATACTGCTCACTGACTGCCCTCCCACTACATACTGCTCACTAACTGCCCTTCCACCACATACTGCTCACTGACTGCCCTCCCATTACATACTGTTCACTGCTTGCCCTCCCACTACATACTGTTCACTGCCTGCCCTCCCACCATATACTGCTCACTGACTGCCCTCCCACTACATACTGCTCACTGACTGCCCTCCCACTACATACTGCTCACTGACTGCCCTCCCACTACATACTGCTCACTGACTGCCCTCCCACTACATACTGCTCACTGACTGCCATCCCACTACATACTATTCACTGACTGCCCTTCCACTACATACTATTCACTGCCTGCCCTTCCACTACATACTGCTCACTGACTGCCCTCCCACTGCATACTGATCACTGACTGCCCTCCCACTACATACTACTCACTGCCTGCCCTTCCACCACATACTGTTCACTGCCTGCCCTCCCACTACATACTGCTCACTGACTGCCCTCCCACTACATACTGCTCACTGACTGCCCTCCCACTACATACTGCTCACTGACTGCCATCCCACTACATACTGCTCACTGACTGCCCTCCCACTACATACTGCTCACTGACTGCCCTCCCACTACATACTGCTCACTAACTGCCCTTCCACTACATACTGCTCACTGACTGCCCTCCCACTGCATACTGATCACTGACATCCCTCCCACTACATACTACTCACTGACTGCCCTTCTACCACATACTGCTCACTGACAGCCCTCCCACTACATACTGCTCACTGACTGCCCTCCCACTACATACTGCTCACTGACTGCCCTCCCACTACATACTGCTCACTGACTGCCATCCCACTGCATACTGCTCACTGACTGCCCTCCCACTACATACTGCTCACTGACTGCCCTCCCACTACATACTACTCACTGACTGCCCTTCCACCACATACTGCTCACTGACTGCCCTCCCACCACATACTGCTCACTGACTGCCCTCCAACTACATACTGCTCACTGACTGCCCTTCCACCACATACTGCTCACTGACTGCCCTCCCACTACATACTGCTCACTGACTGCCCTTCCACCACATACTGCTCACTGACTGCCCTCCCACCACATACTGCTCACTAACTGCCCTTCCACTACATACTGCTCACTGCCTGCCCTCCCACTACATACTGCTCCCTGCCTGCCCTCCCACTACATACTGCTCAATGATTGCCCTCCCACTACATACTGCTCACTGCCTGCCCTCCCATTACATACTGCTCACTGCCTGCCCTCCCATTACATACTGCTCACTGACTGCCCTCCTTCTACATATTGCTCACTAACTGCCCTCCCACTACATACTACTCACTGACTGCCCTCCCACTACATACTGCTCCCTGCCTGCCCTCCCACTACATACTGCTCACTGACTGCCCTCCCACTACATACTGCTCACTGCCTGCCCTCCCACTACATACTGCTCACTGCCTGCCCTCCCATTACATACTGCTCACTGCCTGCCCTCCCACTACATACTGCTCACTGCCTGCCCTCCCACTACATACTACTCACTGACTGCCCTCCCACTACATACTGCTCCCTGCCTGCCCTCCCACTACATACTGCTCACTGACTGCCCTCCCACTACATACTGCTCACTGCCTGCCCTCCCACTACATACTGCTCACTGCCTGCCCTCCCATTACATACTGTTCACTGCCTGCCCTCCCACTACATAATGCTCACCGCCTGCCCTCCCACTACATACTGCTCACTGACTGCCCTCCCACTACATACTGCTCACTGACTGCCCTCCCACTACATACTGCTCACTGACTGCCCTCCCACTACATACTGCTCACTGCCTGCCCTCCCACTACATACTGCTCACTGCCTGCCCTCCCATTACATACTGCTCACTGACTGCCCTCCCACTACATACTGCTCACTGCCTGCCCTCCCATTACATACTGCTCACTGCCTGCCCTCCCATTACATACTGCTCACTGCCTGCCCTCCCACTACATACTGCTCACTGCCTGCCCTCCCACTACATACTGCTCACTGACTGCCTGGTGGGGGGAATCAGAATTGGGAAGCCCCCTTTATATAGGGGACCCCCCAGATATCTGCACACCCACATTCACAAAATAAAGTCGGCGCGTTTTTGACAATTCCTTTATTATAGAAATACCCCAAAAATCCAACGTTGTAAATCCAGCCCCAATCACAACGAACTTTGTCTGCCAATGGCCATCCCCTGACAAAAAATCCATATGCCCCTCCCCCAATCACAACGAACTTTGTCTGCCAATGGTCATCCCCTGACAAAAAATCCATATGCCCCTCCCCCAATCACAACGAACTTTGTCTGCCAATGGTCATCCCCTGACAAAAAAATCATCCATATGCCCCTCCCCCAATCACTGACACTGCACTCCAGTGCTAATGACAGCCCTCATCATATGCAAGGGGGCGGGGATGTGATGACATCACTCATCAAGTATGGACCAGGTCATATGTGGTCTATGACCATTGCCATATTTGGTCAGTGATGTCACCACCACCCCATGGGGGAGGAGTCCTGGCCATGTAAGTGGAAGGGGCTGGTGACCTCACTGGTTGTGGGACTTCGCTCTCCATCAACATTGACTATTTGTAATCCTTATGCTGCTTTTTATTTTTCTTCAGGGCTCTGGCCTAGGCCAAGATGATGTCATACATCACAGGGGAGGAGGAACTTTCTCAGCTAAGCATTCCCTCCTGCCTGCATGCCTGAGCTAAGAGTGGATGGATTCCAGGAAGTAAACCACTTGAATCATCTGCCCTCACTCAAGATGGCCAGAAGATGGTTGGAAATGCTAGGGGGTGTTTTTCAAAGCAATTTCCTATCAAAATAAAGCATAGACACGGACCAATGGGGGAGTTTGCTTTGAATATTACAATTGATTAAACATAGTTTTTGGTTTGTGGTGCTCAGTTACAACGTAGTTCCAGGTTCAGGACTTGGTGGTACCTGGACCCGCCAACATCCTCGACAACCACTGATATAGGGAAGCTTTCATGTATAGTAGTGGAAGTAATACCGCCATTACACGGGATGGTTGGCTCCCACTGAAGGGGTAAGGGGTCAACGTTTGTCTGAATGGCCAGATAACCGAGGTTCAGCCATCCCTACATACAGCACATGCCCTGTTTTATACCCTCCCCCAAAGTCATCCCCCAAAAATAAAGAGAACGGTCCATGGAGGAAACGTTATGACATTGTATTATAAAACCAAACTGAACGATACTCCAAGACAGAACGAATAACTTACACCAGAAATAAGCTGTGAGTTAGACCTCAAGGCATCCTGAAGGTCAATATCCAGAGAGCTTCATGTCTTCCCCCTACATGGTGCAGCATGAACCCTTCATATCACCATGAGAAGAGAGAGAACCCATGTCCCCATGTCACTGGAAGGTCTATAGATGGATGTCTCCTCTACATGGTGCAGCATGAACCCTTCATATCACCATGAGAAGAGAAAGACCCCATGTCCCCATGTCACTGGAAGGTCTATAGATGGATGTCTCCTCTACATGGTGCAGCATGAACCCTTCATATCACCATGAGAAGAGAAAGACCCCATGACCCCATGTCACTGGAAGGTCTATAGATGGATGTCTCCTCTACATGGTGCAGCATGAACCCTTCATATCACCATGAGAAGAGAAAGACCTCATGTCCCCGTGTCACTGGAAGTTCTATAGATGGATGTCTCTTCTACATGGTGCAGCATGAACCCTTCATATCACCATGAGAAGAGAAAGACCTCATGTCCCCGTGTCACTGGAAGGTCTATAGATGGATGTCTCCTCTACATGGTGCAGCATGAACCCTTCATATCACCATGAGAAGAGAAAGACCTCATGTCCCCATGTCACTGGAAGGTCTATAGATGGATGTCTCCTCTACATGGTGCAGCATGAACCCCTCATATCACCATGAGAAGAGAAAGACCCCATGTCCCCATGTCACTGGAAGGTCTATAGATGGATGTCTCTTCTACATGGTGCAGCATGAACCCTTCATATCACCATGAGAAGAGAAAGACCTCATGTCCCCTTTATGTAAATCCCAGGAATGTCTGGAGAGGTTGGAATGACGATCACCCCCCAGTCCTCTGTCCTACACAAGTCTGCTCAGATCTTCGTATCCTCATGGGTGGCCCAGTACACCCCACATGTTACATTTCACATTTGCTCCATGGGATTCAATACACATTTTCCGGCTACAATTCACAAATTGGTGGATTGGTAAAATCTCTTTCTTTCCTCCAGACTTCCTATGTTTTCTTGTCTTATGTCAGGTCTAATATCTGCATGGACTGAAGTCCCATCTAGAAGCCCCATGGATGGGGAGCCATGTAAAGGAAGGTTGGTTAGTCCTCTCCTCAGAATAGCCGGGGGATGGTAAAGCTCTAAATGGAAAAGCTTTCCTACTAAAGAAATGACCGGCACCCTGCAGGAGCGGATACAACTGTCCATCAGTAGAACATTGTCACCTCCCATCCAACACCAATAAGAGTTTTATCTGTATCTCTACCTGGACAGAGAAGAGCCCACAGGAGGAGGACACAGAGGAGCACATTGCTGCAGTTGGAGTATCTATGATATGTACTCTGATAATAATACTGTATTATCACCTCTTTATAATGTTCCTCCATCCCTCTGCCTGGACAGAGAAGAGCCCACAGGAGGAGGACACGGAGGGGGCACATTGCTGCAGTCGGGGTATCTATGATATGTACTCTGTCTGATAATAATACTGTATTATCACCTCTTTATAATGTTCTTACATCCCTCTGCCTGGACAGAGAAGAGCCCACAGGAGGAGGACACAGAGGGGCCACATTGCTGCAGTCGGGGTATCTATGATATGTACTCTGATAATAATACTGTATTATTACCTATTTATAATGTTCCTCCATCCCTCTGCCTGGACAGAGTAGAGCCCACATGAGGACACGCAGGGGTCACATTGCTGGGGTATCTATGATTTGTACTCTGATAATAATACTGTATTATCACCTCTTTATAATGTTCTTACATACCTCTGCCTGGACAGAGAAGAGCCCACAGGAGGAGGACACGGAGGGGGCACATTGCTGCAGTCGGGGTATCTATGATATGTACTCTGATAATAATACTGTATTATCACCTATTTATAATGTTCTTACATCCCTCTGCCTGGACAGAGAAGAGCCCACAGGAGGAGGACACGGAGGGGGCACATTGCTGCAGTCAGGTGTGCGGTCTGCGTGTGAAGAAGGAAAGTTATAAAGAACTCAAAGAGGAAGAAGATTTTGCACAACAAGACGTGTGTTTCCTCTTCAATTTATGGAGAAAACTGCATGAAACCTGATGTGTCCGTCCAACCACAACTAATATTTCTCAGGTAGATGCTGAGGAGGGAAATCAGCAGAAAGTCTTTTATATCTCGGGGACTTTTTTGGTGAGATCTCTGTACTGAGTTTTCGGGTCCTCACAGCTCTGAACACCTCAAATCTTCTTGTGATGAAAGGTCACCGTCCTCCCATTCTTCTCTAGGGGTCATCTGCTGTCCTACAAACATGCTGCTTTCATGTTCTATGTAAGATTCAAGTATTTCTCAGCATCATGAGTGGGAATGAAGTTTGCATTCATAGCTCCTGTAGGCTCCCTGAGAATTGTGCAGGTTCAAGGTTTGTGGAAATGTACCTGACCTGACCAAATCTTAAATCTCCCATCATGCTCTGCAGAATAAGACTGGGCATTAATAGGGACCTATGTAGGCACCAACCCCTCATTATACAAGGATGGGCTCCCGGTGTAACAGCGTATACCCAGAGATGGAAGCGGTTCAACCATTTTGGCTTCAACCTCCATCTTGGCAAAGGGATTAACCATGCTGACAAATATATTTCTCCCTCATTCTTCTTCCCGTTCCTATCGGAGAGGCCCAGCGACATTTGGCCAGAGGTGTGTGAGTTAGGAATGTCACAGGAGGGTCATAGGAGCTATAAAGCCCCCCAAGGGAGCCGGGAACTCCCTGTCCAAAGAACCTGCAAATTGTAACACCTCGGCAGAGATAAGGTAAGTTTTCCCAGGAGTTGAAAGGGATTCCAACCTAATAAACCTAACTCAGCGTAGGTGACAGAATCATTTGTCCCCTATGTCTCATATCTTGGAATATAAGAGACTTACATAAAAACCAGACATATCGTCAGATGGGCGATGAGCAGGCAAACAGTTTGATGGGTCACTTGCCTTGTCTCTGACACATAGGAAAGCAGAAAATTAGATCTTGTGAATCGTTCAGTGTATAATTTCATAATTCATATCTAATCAATCCTCAGACTTGTCTGCATAATAATCTACCCGCGGGTGGAATGTCACTTGTGCAGATGGAAAGTTATGGGCCAAAATATGAGTTACAGGAGATTGTGGCTCTAGTTGAGGTATCCACCCATACCCCCACGCCCTAAGCGGGGTATTGGTCCTTGACTTCAGAGACACCCCCTGCTGGGGACTACAAAATAGGCTGTCAGGCCTAAGAGTGCAAGTTGAAGATGTCTCCCGTTTTAACATCAATACCACCTGGGGAGACCCGTGCCCTTCTGCTCTGAAACTTGATCTGCTTAAAACCAAGGCTTAATGGCAAGTACCTTAACCCTTTACCTCTCCCTGGTATCTCTTTGCTGTGCTGTTTTCTGTATACAGTCAGGTCCATAAATATTGGGACATCGGCACAATTCTAACATTTTTGCCTCTATACACCACCACAATGGATTTGAAATGAAACGAACAATATGTGCTTTAACTGCAGACTGTCAGCTTTAATTTGAGGGTATTTACATCCAAATCAGGTGAACGGTGTAGGAATTACAACAGTTTGCATAGGTGCCTCCCACTTGTTAAGGGACCAAAAGTAATGGGACAATTGGCTTCTCAGCTGTTCCATGGCCAGGTGTGTGTTATTCCCTCATTATCCCAATTACAAGGAGCAGATAAAAGGTCCAGAGTTCATTTCAAGTGTGCTATTTGCATTTGGAATCTGTTGCTGTCAACTCTCAAGATGAGATCCAAAGAGCTGTCACTATCAGTGAAGCCATCATTAGGCTGAAAAAAGAAAACAAACCCATCAGAGAGATAGCAAAAACATGAGGCGTGGCCAAAACAACTGTTTGGAACATTCTTAAAAAGAAGGAACGCCCCGGTGAGCTCAGCAACACCAAAAGACCCGGAAGACCACGGAAAACAACTGTGGTGGATGAGCGAAGAATTCTTTCCCTGGTGAAGAAAACACCCTTCACAACAGTTGGCCAGATCAAGAACACTCTCCAGGAGGTAGGTGTACGTGTGTCAAAGTCACCAATCAAGAGAAGACTTCACCAGAGTGAATACAGAGGGTTCACCACAAGATGGAAACCATTGGTGAGCCTCAAAAACAGGAAGGCCAGATTAGAGTTTGCCAAACGACATGTAAAAAAGCCTTCACAGTTCTGGAACAACATCCTATGGACAGAGGAGACCGACATCAACTTGTACCAGAGTGATGGGAAGAGAAGAGTATGGAGAAGGAACTGCTCATGGTCCTCAGCATACCACCTCATCAGTGATCATGGTGGTGGTAGTGTCATGGCGTGGGCATGTATGGCTGCCAATGGAACTGCTTCTCTTGTATTTATTGATGATGTGACGGCTGACAGAAGCAGCCGGATGAATTGTGAAGTGTTTCGGGAATATTATCGGCTCATATTCAGCCAAATGCTTCACAACTCATTGGACGCTTCACAGTGCAGATGGACAATGACCCAAAGCAGACTGCAAAAGCCACCAAAGAAGTGGAATGTTCTGCAATGGCCAATCACCTGACCTGAATCCGATTGAGCTTTTCACTTGCTGAAGACAAAACTGAAGGGAAAATGCCCCAAGAACAAGCAGGAACTGAAGACAGTTGCAGTAAAGGCCTGGCAGAGCATCACCAGGGATGACACCCAGCGTCTGGGGATGTCTATGCGTTCCACACTTCAGGCTGTCATTGACTGCAAAGGATTTGCAACCAAGTATTAAAAAGTGAAAGTTTGATTTATGATTATTATTCTGTCCCATTACTTTTGGTCCCTTAACAAGTGGGAGGCACATATGCAAACTGTTGTCATTCCTACACCGTTCACCTGATTTGGATGTAAATACCCTCAAATTAAAGCTGACAGTCTGCAGTTAAAGCACATCTTGTTCCTTTCATTTCACATCCATTGTGGTGTATAGAGCCAAAAATGTTAGAATTGTGTCCATGTCCCAATATTTATGGACCTGACTGTACATGCACATACACACACAGACATGTACACACACACAAACAGAGGGACCTGTACACACACACACCCCCTATAAAAAGTTGCAGTACTTTGTTGTTCACTCACAGAGCCGGGTACTGCACTCTAGGGGGAGGCAGAGAGCACAGCACACACTCCTTCCTTTGCTTTCACTGCGCTCAGCTATTGATCAGTCTGACGGCTCCCAGTGCCAATGACAGATCCGGCCTGAGCTCCGAGCCTGCTCAGCAAGACAGCCCTGGGGGACACACTCGCCCCCACCATAATTTCCACTCACCATTGGCGAGCAGGCGAGTGGAAATTTCAAAGCCTGGTGTAGACCCGTCACTGGTTTTAATTGGATCATTATTCACCATTTCATCCAGTTTAGGACACAATTATTGGTGGTATTTATGTGTCACATTCCATGTGTCAGGAGCTGCCACGATCCGCGGCTCGGCGCAGGCGCAGCGTGCCCGTTCGCACTAGTGTACTGGCACTAGATCCTAGCCGGCCGCAGTGGAGATGGAATCTGCGCATGCGCACTCAGAGCCGCGGGTGCGTGCCTGGCACCAATGACAGCGCAGGGCGCGATATTTAAATCGCCTTGCGCTGACATGAATTGCCGTTTGGTCTCCCTGTGTTCCTGATCCTGCATACTTGTGATTCTTGATTGTTGCTGACCCGGATTGTCCCTGACCACGCTGTACTCTCCTGCTCTGACCCCTGGCTTGCCTGACCTCCCCCCTGGATGCCCCCTACTGGATCTGATCTCCTGCTCTGACCCCTGGCTTGCCTGACCTCCCCCCTGGATGCCCCCTACTGGATCTGATCTCCTGTTGCTGACCTGGCGTGTGACCCGACTATTCTCTGCCCGCTGCCTTGTACTGCACCGACCCCACGGCTACCGGCTCGGCTTGTCTGACCACGCTCCTGCTCATCCATCCATCCACCTTGCTCTGGCACATCCGCCTCTTCACATCAGGCTCTCACCCTGCAGATACCTCTGGCGGATCCCTCTACCACGGGTAGGTGTACTCAGGGGCCGCGACCTGGTCTCAGTTTGCTCCAAGTCCATCCCCACCATCAGGGGCCCTGGGGAACAAGCAGGCCGGGACTTAGACTCCGCGCTTCGGGGGGGATCCTAACCGGTGGGCTGCCAGAGGTACCGCCAGGCGGGTCATTACACCGTGTTAGTACATTGTTATACCGGCATTCCACTTACTTCACATCCTGGCACTTTGTAGAGTCATTAGCTGTAGTTTCTTTTCCGTTTGTCACTAATCACACGTCTGTATTTATTTATACATGTATGATATGTGACACATACATTGTGTACATTCTTTATGTCTTGGATTTTAGAACACTTCCTCCATATGTGATACATTGCGCCTCTCCCTCCACATGTGATACATTGCGCCTCTCCCTCCGCATGTGATACATTGTGCCTCTCCCTCCGCATGTGATACATTGTGCCTCTCCCCCCGCATGTGATACATTGCGCCTCTCCCCCCGCATGTGATACATTGCGCCTCTCCCTCCACATGTGATACATTGCGCCTCCCCCTCCACATGTGATACATTGTGCCTCCCCCTCCACATGTGATACATTGTACACCTCCCTCTGCATGTGATACATTGTGCCTCTCCCTCCGTATGTGATACATTGTACACCTCCCTCTGCATGTGATACATTGTGCCTCTCCCTCCACATGTGATACATTGTACACCTCCCTCTGCATGTGATACATTGTGCCTCTCCCTCCACATGTGATACATTGTGCCTCTCCCTCCGTATGTGATACATTGTGCCTCTCCCTCCGTATGTGATACATTGTGCCTCTCCCTCCACATGTGATACATTGTACACCTCCCTCTGCATGTGATACATTGTGCCTCTCCCTCCGTATGTGATACATTGTGCCTCTCCCTCTAAAAAGGTTGGGAGAACCACAATCGGGCTCAGGGTAGGATTTCTGCTGCTGTTCCTAATTTTGAGATATGGATTGCGTGCCGGAAAATAATTACACGGACAACTGTCCAGTACAACCACCTTCACATCATCTCATCTCTGTTTATTGCAGGGCGGTGCTTAACCTTTTATACATAGAGAACAATAGAGTACACGTCACTATTACGTATATACAGTCACATTCTGAAAGGCACATTTTGCTTGGTTGAAATATAGGAGAAATGTAGAAACTTGATGCTTGCTTCTCGTTATCTCTGTTCACTCCCCTTCACATTCCCAAAGTCTAAGTGAAATCATCTCAGTGCGAAGGGAGGGGTTGAGAGCAGCGCTCTGAGCAAAACAAGTTAAGGAGGACTGCAAAGCCCAGCAGACAAAATATATATATATATATACTCACAACACATATATTTAGAAATATAAAAAAGTATAAAAGTAAATATGTATAAAATGTATATTTTAAACAGAAAACAGAATAGGCATTTTACCAAATCCATCACACCTCCACATGTGATACATTGCGCCTCTCCCTCCACATGTGATACATTGCGCCTCTCCCTCCACATGTGATACATTGCGCCTCTCCCTCCACATGTGATACATTGCGCCTCTCCCTCCACATGTGATACATTGCGCCTCTCCCTCCACATGTGATACATTGCGCCTCTCCCTCCGTATGTGATACATTGCGCCTCTCCCTCCGCATGTGATACATTGCGCCTCTCCCTCCGCATGTGATACATTGCGCCTCTCCCTCCGCATGTGATACATTGCGCCTCTCCCTCCGCATGTGATACATTGCGCCTCTCCCTCCGTATGTGATACATTGCGCCTCTCCCTCCGCATGTGATACATTGCGCCTCTCCCTCCGCATGTGATACATTGTGCCTCTCCCTCCGTATGTGATACATTGCGCCTCTCCCACCACATGTGATACATTGCGCCTCTCCCTCCGTATGTGATACATTGTGCCTCTCCCCCCACATGTGATACATTGCGCCTCTCCCTCCACATGTGATACATTGCGCCTCTCCCTCTGTATGTGATACATTGTGCCTCTCCCTCCGTATGTGATACATTGCGCCTCTCCCTCCACATGTGATACATTGCGCCTCTCCCTCTGTGATACATTGCGCCTCTCCCTCCGTATGTGATACATTGTGCCTCTCCCTCCGCATGTGATACATTGCGCCTCTCCCTCCGCATGTGATACATTGCGCCTCTCCCTCCGCATGTGATACATTGTGCCTCTCCCTCCGTATGTGATACATTGCGCCTCTCCCACCACATGTGATACATTGCGCCTCTCCCTCCGTATGTGATACATTGTGCCTCTCCCCCCACATGTGATACATTGCGCCTCTCCCTCCACATGTGATACATTGCGCCTCTCCCCCCGCATGTGATACATTGCACCTCTCCCTCCACATGTGATACATTGTGCCTCTCCCTCCACATGTGATACATTGTACACCTCCCTCCACATGTGATACATTGTGCCTCTCCCTCCGTATGTGATACATTGTACACCTCCCTCTGCATGTGATACATTGTGCCTCTCCCTCCACATGTGATACATTGTACACCTCCCTCTGCATGTGATACATTGTGCCTCTCCCTCCACATGTGATACATTGTGCCTCTCCCTCCGTATGTGATACATTGTGCCTCTCCCTCCGTATGTGATACATTGTGCCTCTCCCTCCACATGTGATACATTGTACACCTCCCTCTGCATGTGATACATTGTGCCTCTCCCTCCGTATGTGATACATTGTGCCTCTCCCTCTAAAAAGGTTGGGAGAACCACAATCGGGCTCAGGGTAGGATTTCTGCTGCTGTTCCTAATTTTGAGATATGGATTGCGTGCCGGAAAATAATTACACGGACAACTGTCCAGTACAACCACCTTCACATCATCTCATCTCTGTTTATTGCAGGGCGGTGCTTAACCTTTTATACATAGAGAACAATAGAGTACACGTCACTATTACGTATATACAGTCACATTCTGAAAGGCACATTTTGCTTGGTTGAAATATAGGAGAAATGTAGAAACTTGATGCTTGCTTCTCGTTATCTCTGTTCACTCCCCTTCACATTCCCAAAGTCTAAGTGAAATCATCTCAGTGCGAAGGGAGGGGTTGAGAGCAGCGCTCTGAGCAAAACAAGTTAAGGAGGACTGCAAAGCCCAGCAGACAAAATATATATATATATATACTCACAACACATATATTTAGAAATATAAAAAAGTATAAAAGTAAATATGTATAAAATGTATATTTTAAACAGAAAACAGAATAGGCATTTTACCAAATCCATCACACCTCCACATGTGATACATTGCGCCTCTCCCTCCACATGTGATACATTGCGCCTCTCCCTCCACATGTGATACATTGCGCCTCTCCCTCCACATGTGATACATTGCGCCTCTCCCTCCACATGTGATACATTGCGCCTCTCCCTCCACATGTGATACATTGCGCCTCTCCCTCCACATGTGATACATTGCGCCTCTCCCTCCACATGTGATACATTGCGCCTCTCCCTCCGTATGTGATACATTGCGCCTCTCCCTCCGCATGTGATACATTGCGCCTCTCCCTCCGCATGTGATACATTGCGCCTCTCCCTCCGCATGTGATACATTGCGCCTCTCCCTCCGCATGTGATACATTGCGCCTCTCCCTCCGTATGTGATACATTGCGCCTCTCCCTCTGTATGTGATACATTGCGCCTCTCCCTCCGCATGTGATACATTGCGCCTCTCCCTCCACATGTGATACATTGCGCCTCTCCCTCTGTATGTGATACATTGCGCCTCTCCCCCCAGTATCTCCCCTCAGTCTGTCACACTCGGGGACAATCCCGCCCAACACTTATCATTCCTCTCTCTTCTTCATATTTATATTCTGGCGGATTATTTGATACATTTTCCTGTTTTTCTGCATCCATTGTTCCTCCTGTTTCTCTCTCCCATTTCCTATATCTGGAGGATTTCTATCTGCGTGTATCTCAGTGAGAATCTGCTATATTGTAGAGGTTCCGGGTCGTCCCCCCCCGGTGCCCCCCCCCCTCCCCCGGTGCCCCCCCCCCCCCGTGTACCTAACAAACGCTCCAAAGGGTTCCAATCCTCTCTTACTCTGAAAGACTTTGGAAGCTTTCCTATAAAGTGTTTCCACTGGAAATATCTCATCCCTTCCCGAATATCTCCACTCATCCATTCCCGGAAAAACTTTTTTTTTCTCTATTCTGTTCTATTCTTTGATTTTCTATTCCTCTCTATTCTATTCTTTTCTAAATTAAAATTTCAGAAGATGGCTTTATTCTTTCTATTCTATTCCAGCGTACAGAGTGCTGGGGGGCCATATACAGCCCAGTGTACAGTTTTAACTTTTGGGGGGATTTGTACCGTCCTGACATTTGGGGGGGATTTGTAACGTCCTGATATTTGGGGGATTTGTACCCTCCTGACATTTGGGGGGGATTTGTACCCTCCTGACATTTGGGGGGATTTGTACCGTCCTGACATTTGGGGGGATTTGTACCGTCCTGACATTTGGGGGGATTTGTCCTGTCCTGACATTTGGGGGGATTTGTACCGTCCTGACATTTGGGGGGGATTTGTACCGTCCTGACATTTGGGGGGGATTTGTCCTGTCCTGACATTTGAGGGGATTTGTACTGTCCTGACATTTGGGGGGATTTGTACCCTCCTGACATTTGGGGGGGATTTGTCCTGTCCTGACATTTGGGGGGATTTGTACTGTCCTGACATTGGGGGGATTTGTACCATCCTGACATTTGAGGGGATTTGTACCGTCCTGACATTTGGGGGGGATTTGTACCATCCTGACATTTGGGGGGGATTTGTACCATCCTGACATTTGAGGGGATTTGTCCTGTCCTGACATTTGGGGGGGATTTGTTCTGTCCTGACATTTGGGGGGGATATGTCCTGTCCTGACATTTGGGGGGGATTTGTCCTGTCCTGACATTGGGGGGATTTGTACCATCCTGACATTTGGGGGGATTTGTACCGTCCTGACATTTGGGGGGGATTTGTACCGTCCTGACATTTGGGGGGATTTGTACCCTCCTGACATTTGGGGGGATTTGTACCGTCCTGACATTTGGGGGGGATTTGTACTGTCACTAATTATGTCTCATTGTCCCCATATCTCCCCATAAAGAGGACCTGTCACTGCTTATTTCTGTCACACTGGACGCATGCTTTCCTTGCGCTATGAATAAAAGTGATTCAAAAATGTTTTCTATAAAGGGAGAGTTTAAAAAATAAGAAATCAAAGTTTAAAGTGCCCCGCCCCCCCAGCAGGGAATGCATACGTTGGCCACACCCACTTATGTAAACTGTGTTCAGACCACACGTGAGGTATCACCACGACGGTGGGAGATCGATCATTTCAGCACCAGACCTCCTCTGTGACATCACATTGCCAACCTGAAGACGTTTTTAAAGCCTTACCCACGGAGATTTTTGAAGTGCCGTCATTGGACGCCGTTCCAGTAGTGCGACGTTGTAAAGCGTGACCACAGACCGCACTTGGGTATATTCCGTTATACCGCAGCTTCCCTGTCCGAACACAAATCCACGGACCACACCCTTGAAATCACTCAGGAAATAGACAGCACCCAGCTCTTCTTAAAACAGGAAGTCAACTCCTTTATTTTACACACACAATTTATATACAGAGGGCGGGGAAACATAACCAGGAACAGGAAACACATCATCAGCCCGCCCCATCAGTGGGAAGGGCTACAGGAAATACATCATCAGCCCGCCCCATCAGTGGGAAGGGCTACAGGAAACACATCATCAGCCCGCCCCATCAGTGGGAAGGGCTACAGGAAACACATCAACAGCCCGCCCCATCAGTGGGAAGGGCTACAGGAAACACATCAACAGCCCGCCCCATCAGTGGGAAGGGCTACAGGAAACACATCATCAGCCCGCCCCATCAGTGGGAAGGGCTACAGGAAACACATCATCAGCCCGCCCCATCAGTGGGAAGGGCTACAGGAAACACATCATCAGCCCGCCCCATCAGTGGGAAGGGCTACAGGAAACACATCATCAGCCCGCCCCATCAGTGGGAAGGGCTACAGGAAACACATCATCAGCCCGCCCCATCAGTGGGAAGGGCTGCAGGAAACACATCATCAGCCCGACCCATCAGTGGGAAGGGCTACAGGAAACACATCATCAGCCGGCCCCATCAGTGGGAAGGGCTGCAGGAAACACATCATCAGCCCGCCCCATCAGTGGGAAGGGCTGCAGGAAACACATCATCAGCCCGACCCATCAGTGGGAAGGGCTGCAGGAAACACATCATCAGCCGGCCCCATCAGTGGGAAGGGCTGCAGGAAACACATCATCAGCCGGCCCCATCAGTGGGAAGGGCTACAGGAAACACATCATCAGCCCGACCCATCAGTGGGAAGGGCTGCAGGAAACACATCATCAGCCCGCCCCATCAGTGGGAAGGGCTGCAGGAAACACATCATCAGCCCGCCCCATCAGTGGGAAGGGCTGCAGGAAACACATCATCAGCCCGACCCATCAGTGGGAAGGGCTGCAGGAAACACATCATCAGCCGGCCCCATCAGTGGGAAGGGCTGCAGGAAACACATCATCAGCCGGCCCCATCAGTGGGAAGGGCTACAGGAAACACATCATCAGCCCGACCCATCAGTGGGAAGGGCTACAGGAAACACATCATCAGCCCGCCCCATCAGTGGGAAGGGCTGCAGGAAACACATCATCAGCCCGCCCCATCAGTGGGAAGGGCTACAGGAAACACATCAACAGCCCGCCCCATCAGTGGGAAGGGCTGCAGGAAACACATCATCAGCCCGCCCCATCAGTGGGAAGGGCTACAGGAAACACATCATCAGCCCGCCCCATCAGTGGGAAGGGCTACAGCACATGGCAAAGGACAATGGACAGCCACAAAGGACAACACACCAATACACAATACCAGGACATTCACACTCTGCACCCCTTAACAGGCATAGGGTGAGCTGACACAGAGGTCCCCCCACCCCCAAAAGTCCCTCCCGTCACATCGGGTGCCCATTTACTCGCCGTAATACCCTCTTTCATATTTTATACAAAAATTAGCGTTTTATCTTTTTTTTTTTTTTTTTTTTAATCAAAGTGTTGTTTTTTTTTTAATATATTGATTTTTAAAAACTGCCCGTTTTTACTAAAAAAAGTGAGGTGTACATTGTGTTTTTTTTTTAATGTTTAAAATTTTTTTTTTTTTCCAAAAAAAAAATTGTGTTTGAAAATAAAAAAAAAAAAAAACGTCCATTTTGGTTTCAGCTTTCGTCCGAAGTGCGCCCTGAATTTTCGCTGGCGGCACCAGAATTTTCAGATCGGCGCACCTCCCCCCAATATTCATTCAAGGTGCGACATCGCTGGGTGCTGAAAATTGGGTTGGGTGGGGGAGGGCCCGTTATTGGGGGGATGGGGAGGGGAGTGCCCGATATTGGGGGGGTTGAGGGTCCAAACCTTCATGTAACCGATGTCACTATGTAGGGCAATAGGCTGGGTGTCCGGTAGGGAATTGGGGGGGAGGGGGACCCCACAGTGATAAACCCCCAATATGCTGTGACCGCGTCACGATTCTGTTCCGTGACAATGGCGGCGAGATTGCTCTGCGTTCCGGGATCCATTTAGGAATAACGGCACCCAAACGCGCGTCTCGTCTCTTGCCGTGATTCGGAATTGCGGACAGGATCGTCACCGGAGACATTTCTCGGGGCTGCAGTTCCTCTGAGGTGCACAAGGTGGCGATATAGCACGGCGAGTCCATGTGGGAAGGGGGAATATAGACAGGAAATGATGTCAGGAGAAGACAGAAAGTGAATCCATGAGAAGACCGGAAGTGGTGCCAGGAGAAGCTAGAAAGTGATGCCAGGAGAAGACCGGAAGTGATGTCAGAAGACATTGCTGGAAGTGGCAGCTGAGGAGGTGAGAAGATCTGATTTTATATTTATTATCATTAATACAGATATATATATATATACATTGCCTGTACTCGTCATGTCCATCCACTTCATGCCCGCCCCCTTCATACCCGCCCCCTTCATGCCCGCCCCTTCATACCTGCCCCCTTCATGCCCGCCCCCTTCATGCCCGCCCCTTCATACCCGCCCCCTTAATACCCATCCCCTTCATGCCCATCCACTTCATGCCCATCCACTTCATGCCCATCCCCTTCATACCCATCCACTTCATACCCATCCACTTCATGCCCGCCCCCTTCATGCCCGCCCCTTCATACCCGCCCCCTTCATACCCATCCACTTCATGCCCGCCCCCTTCATACCTATCCACTTCATGCCCGCCCCCTTCATACCTATCCACTTCATGCCCGCCCCCTTCATACCTATCCACTTCATGCCCGCCCCCTTCATACCCATCCCCTTCATACCCATCCCCTTCATACCCATCCACTTCATGCCCATCCCCTTCATGCCCATCCCCTTCATACCCATCCCCTTCATGCCCATCCCCTTCATACCCATCCACTTCATACCCATCCCCTTCATACCCATCCCCTTCATACCCATCCACTTCATACCCATCCCCTTCATACCCATCCCCTTCATACCCATCCACTTCATGCCCATCCACTTCATGCCCATCCCCTTCATGCCCATCCCCTTCATACCCATCCCCTTCATACCCATCCCCTTCATACCCATCCACTTCATACCCATCCACTTCATACCCATCCCCTTCATGCCCATCCCCTTCATGCCCATCCCCTTCATGCCCATCCACTTCATGCCCATCCCCTTCATACCCATCCCCTTCATACCCGCCCCCTTCATACCCATCCACTTCATGCCCGCCCCCTTCATACCTATCCACTTCATGCCCGCCCCCTTCATACCTATCCACTTCATGCCCGCCCCCTTCATACCTATCCACTTCATGCCCGCCCCTTCATACCCATCCACTTCATACCCATCCCCTTCATACCCATCCCCTTCATACCCATCCACTTCATACCCATCCCCTTCATACCCATCCCCTTCATACCCATCCACTTCATGCCCATCCACTTCATGCCCATCCCCTTCATGCCCATCCCCTTCATACCCATCCCCTTCATACCCATCCCCTTCATACCCATCCCCTTCATGCCCATCCCCTTCATGCCCATCCCCTTCATGCCCATCCCCTTCATGCCCATCCCCTTCATACCCATCCACTTCATACCCATCCCCTTCATACCCATCCCCTTCATACCCATCCCCTTCATACCCGCCCCCTTCATACCCATCCACTTCATACCCGCCCCCTTCATACCCGCCCCCTTCATACCCATCCACTTCATACCCATCCACTTCATGCCCGCCCCCTTCATACCCGCCCCCTTCATACCCATCCACTTCATGCCCACCCCCTTCATACCCATCCACTTCATACCCACCTCCTTCATACCCATCCACTTCATGCCCATCCACTTCATACCCATCCACTTCATGCCCGCCCCTTCATACCCATCCACTTCATACCCGCCCCCTTCATACCCACCTCCTTCATACCCATCCACTTCATGCCCATCCCCTTCATACCCGCCCCCTTCATACCCATCCACTTCATACCCACCCCCTTCATACCCATCCACTTCATACCCACCTCCTTCATACCCATCCACTTCATGCCCATCCATTTCATACCCGCCCCCTTCATACCCATCCACTTCATACCCATCCACTTCATGTCCGCCCCCTTCATACCAATCCACCTCATGCCCGCCCCCTTCATACCCATCCACCTCATGCCCGCCCCCTTCATACCCATCCACCTCATGCCCACCCTCTTCATACCCATCCATTTCATACCCGCCCCCTTCATACCCATCCATTTCATACCCGCCCCCTTCATACCCATCCACTTCATGTCCGCCCCCTTCATACCAATCCACCTCATGCCCGCCCCCTTCATACCAATCCACCTCATGCCCGCCCCCTTCATACCCATCCACCTCATGCCCGCCCTCTTCATACCCATCCACTTCATACCCATCCACTTCATGCCCGCCCCCTTCATACCCATCCACTTCATGCCCGCCCCCTTCATACCCATCCACTTCATACCCGCCTCCTTCATACCCATCCACTTCATGCCCATCCACGTCATGCCTGCCATCTTCATACCCATCCACTTCATGCCCGCCCTCTTCATACCCATCCATTTCATACCCGCCCCCTTCATACCCATCCACTTCATACCAGCCCCCTTCATACCCATCCACCTCATGCCTGCCCCCTTCATACCCATCCACCTCATGCCCGCCCCCTTCATACCCGCCCTCTTCATACCCATCCACTTCATGCCCGCCCCCTTCATACCCGCCCTCTTCATACCCATCCATTTCATACCCGCCCCCTTCATACTAATCCACCTCATGCCCGCCCCCTTCATACCCATCCACCTCATGCCTGCCCCCTTCATACCCATCCACCTCATGCCCGCCCTCTTCATACCCATCCACTTCATGCCCGCCCCCTTCATACCCATCCACTTCATGCCCGCCCCCTTCATACCCATCCACTTCATACCCGCCTCCTTCATACCCATCCACGTCATGCCCGCCATCTTCATACCCATCCACTTCATGCCCGCCCTCTTCATACCCATCCACTTCATGCCCGCCCTCTTCATACCCGCTCTCTTCATACCCATCCATTTCATACCCGCCCCCTTCATACCCATCCACTTCATACCAGCCCCCTTCATTCCCATCCCCTTCATACCCATCCACCTCATGCCCGCCCCCTTCATACCCATCCACCTCATGCCCGCCCCCTTCATACCCATCCACCTCATGCCGCCCTCTTCATACCCATCCACTTCATGCCCGCCCCCTTCATACCCATCCACTTCATGCCCGCCCCCTTCATACCCATCCACTTCATGCCGCCCTCTTCATACCCATCCACTTCATGCCCATCCACTTCATACCCATCCACTTCATACCCATCCACTTCATGCCCGCCACCTTCATACCCGCCCCCTTCATACCCATCCACTTCATGCCCACCCTCTTCATACCCATCCACTTCATACCCATCCACTTCATATCCGCCCCCTTCATACCCATCCACTTCATGCCCGCCCCCTTCATACTCATCCACTTCATACCCATCCACTTCATGCCCGCCCCCTTCATACTCATCCACTTCATGTCCGCCCCCTTCATACCCATCCACTTCATGCCCGCCACCTTCATACCCGCCCCCTTCATACCCATCCACTTCATGTCCGCCCCCTTCATACCCATCCACTTCATGCCCACCCTCTTCATACCCATCCACTTCATACCCATCCACTTCATATCCGCCCCCTTCATACCCATCCACTTCATGCCCACCCTCTTCATACCCATCCACTTCATACCCATCCACTTCATATCCGCCCCCTTCATACCCATCCACTTCATGCCCGCCCCCTTCATACTCATCCACTTCATACCCATCCACTTCATGCCTGCCCCCTTCATACCCATCCACTGCATGCCCGCCACCTTCATACCCATCCACTTCATACCCATCCACTTCATGCCCGCCCCCTTCATACTCATCCACTTCATGCCCGCCACCTTCATACCCATCCACTTCATACCCATCCACTTCATGCCCGCCACCTTCATACCCATCCACTTCATACCCATCCACTTCATGCCCGCCCCCTTCATACTCATCCACTTCATGTCCGCCCCCTTCATACTCATCCAATTCATGTTTGCCCCCTTCATACCCGCCCCCTTCATACTCATCCACTTCATACCCGCCCCCTTCATACCCATCCACTTTATGCCCGCACTCTTCCTCCATAGTCACTGTGAGGTTTGATGACACACACATATAATGTGGAAACCGAGATTAACACCAATCTGCCATCTGAATGGACCGACTTTCCTATAACAGCGGACGTTTACACTGATAATCACGGCATAGGTCATCAGTGCAGCCCCATCAGTGCCAAAAAAAGTCCATCAGTGCAGCATATCAGTGCCCATCAGTGCTGCCCCATAAGTGCCTTTTCATCACTGCCCCTCAAATCAGTGCCCATCAGTGCCACCTGATTAGTGGTTATCCGTACCCATCAATGCAGCCTCCTCAGTACCCATCAGTACAGCCTTATCAGTGCCCATCAGTGTAGCCTCATCAGTGAAGCCTCACCAGTGCCCATCATTGCTCATCAGTGCAGCCTCACGAGTGCTCATCAGTGCAGCATCACCAGTGCCCATCAGTGCGGTCTCATCAGTACCAATTAGTGCAGCTTCACCATTGCCCATCATCAGTACAGCCTCACCAGTGCCCATCATTACAGACTCATCAGTGCTGCCTCACCATTGCTCATTAGGTCCTATCAGTGCAGACTCACCATTCCCCATCAGTACAGCCTCACCAGTGCCCATCAGTACGGCCTCACCAGTGCTCATCTGTATGGCCTCACCATTGCCCATCAGTGCAGCCTCACCAGTGCCCATCAGTGCAGCCTCACCAGTGCCCATCAGTGCAGCCTCACCAGTGCCCATCAGTGCAGCCTCACCAGTGCCCATCAGTGCAGCCTCATCAGTGCCCATCAGTACAGCCTCATCAGTGCAGCCTCACCAGTGCCCATCAGTACAGCCTCATCAGTGCAGCCTCACCAGTGCCCATCAGTACAGCCTCATCAGTGCCCATCAGTACAGCCTCATCAGTGCAGCCTCACCAGTGCCCATCAGTGCAGCCTCACCAGTGCCCATCAGTGCAGCCTCACCAGTGCCCATCAGTGCAGCCTCATCAGTGCCCATCAGTGCAGCCTCCCCAGTGCCCATCTGTGAAGAAGAAAATTTTCTTATATGCAAATTAAATTTTTATATATTTTTATAACAGAAACTAAAAAGTTTTAGGTTTTTTTTTGCTTTTTGTTTAGCAAAAGATACCCCCCTAGTGGTTATTAAATGCCACCAAAAGAAAGCTCTATCTGTATAAAAAGCAAAAAAAATGATACAAATGTCATTTGGGAGCAGCGTTGCATGACTGCGCAATTACCATTCAAAGTGCAAACGCTCTGAAACCTGAAACTTGTCCATGATAGGAGGGAGTGGGGTTTGGGGGGGGGGGGGGGTGCCCGGTGCTGCAAGGGGGGGGGGGGTGCCCGGTACTGCAGGGATAAAAGGGGACTAACCAACCTAAAACACGAGCGGTCACCCAATTATAATCGGGGGGTCAGGACAGGTTGGCAGTTTCCGACTTCTGGACGATATGGCCGCTCCTCCAGTACAGGAAGAATACGGCGCGTGTAATACCCGCTGGATCCTGGGCTTGCGTAGAGCCAAGATCCCGCCCCATTCCCCCCTCCCCCCCTTGTTCGGTAATGAGCCCCTCCTGTAAAAGTGTCAGTTGAGGCTTATGCTGCTCAAGGTATTGAAACACTTCTGATTGGCTTCTCTTAAGCAGCTGCGGACCACCCACCGCACTTCTACTGCAATAGGGCGCCCCCCCCCGCTGCACCATGTACATGATCCGGCATTTCTGAGTTGGGGGGGTGGGGCGGGGCGGGCCGTGCACCCAATCTGAGAGCACAAGTCAGGCAACAGGTCCCGCCCATAAATCATTGGCCAGGATCGGCTTAATTCTCCGCTATCCCTCTGCAGAGAGACCGGCATAGATCACATGACCAATGAGGATGGAGGAGGGCCGGTGTCACATGACTGAGAGGATACTAAACCTCACCCTGGAGATCATCTACCTGCTGACCGGAGAGGTGAGGAGGATTCTGGGAGGTCACATGACATCACACAGACCTGACCGGAGAGGTGAGGGGGATTCTGGGAGGTCACATGACATCACACAGACCTGACCGGAGAGGTGAGGAGGATTCTGGGAGGTCACATGACATCACACAGACCTGACCGGAGAGGTGAGGGGGATTCTGGGAGGTCACATGACATCACACAGACCTGACCGGAGAGGTGAGAGGGATTCTGGGAGGTCACATGACATCACACAGACCTGACCGGAGAGAGGTGAGGCGGATTCTGGGAGGTCACATGACATCACACAGACCTGACCGGAGAGGTGAGGAGGATTCTGGGAGGTCACATGACATCACGCAGACATGACCGGAGAAGTGAGGAGGATTCTGGGAGGTCACATGACATCACGCAGACATGACCGGAGAGGTGAAGAGGATTCTGGGAGGTCACATGACATCACGCAGACCTAAGCGGAGAGGTGAGGGGGATTCTGGGAGGTCACATGACATCACACAGACCTGACCGGAGAGGTGAGGGGGTTTCTGGGAGGTCACATGACATCACACAGACCTGACCGGAGAGGTGAGGAGGGTTCTGGGAGGTCACATGACATCACACAGACTTGACCGGAGAGGTGAGGAGGGTTCTGGGAGGTCACATGACATCACACAGACCTGACCGGAAAGGTGAGGGGATTCTGGGAGGTCACATGACAATACACAGACCTGACCGGAGAGGTGAGGAGGATTCTGGGAGGTCACATGACATCACACAGACCTGATCGAAGAGGTGAGGGGGATTCTGGGAGGTCACATGACATCACACAGACCTGACCGGAGAGGTGAGGGGGATTCTGGGAGGTCACATGACATCACACAGACCTGACCGGAGAGGTGAGGAGGATTCTGGGAGGTCACATGACATCACAGACCTGACCGGAGAGGTGAGGAGGATTCTGGGAGGTCACATGACATCACTCTGGTCTAGTCTGGCCAATAGACCATGTTCTTCTTGTAGACATGTAGATGATGTCAGATGATTGATATCGGTTTCTCTTTCTCCTGATCTGTAGGATTATGTTGTAGTGAAGAAGTCTAGTGGGGAGCCAATCTCAGGAGGATGGAGCAGGACCCAGAGCCCCACCATGGTGCCTCCCCCTCGTTCTCCGATACCTGAGAGGAACAAAGAGCAGAAGATCCTGGAACTGACCTCCATGATGGTCCATCAGCTGACAGGAGAGGTGAGCGGTGCCGGGAATTCTGGGACATTCTCCAGTAACAGACAAGGGATGTGTCTGGATGGTGACTGTATCATTGTGTGTGTCAGGTTCCTATAAGGTGTCAGGGTGTCACTGTCTATTTCTCCATGGAGGAGTGGGAGTATTTAGAAGGACACAAGGATCTCTACAAGGACGTCATGATGGACAATCAGCCGCCCCTCACATCACCGGGTAAGAGGAGACTTTATTGTAAAGGAGAGAGCAGTACGGAGGATCCACCTAGATCCCCCATCATCTGATAAACACATAGAAACAATGGATTCAGTCAGTGTGTGTGTTTCCTACAGATGGATCCAGTCATGGGAACCCACCAGAGAGATGTCCCCATCCTCTGTATTCTCGGGATTCCACACAGGAAGGTCACACCATCCCTCACCATCAGGTAGGTGGGTCGGATCATCTAGAGCATGGATTTTGTATGTGAGCGTATATTTTACAGATGTTATTGTTGATCCTTCTCTTCATGTAGAGTGGAGATCCAATTGATATAGAATTTGAGGTGAAAGCAGAAGAAGAAGAGGCGTATGTGAGGGATGATCAGCAGTCTATGGAGGAGGATGGAATAACGGGGACATTTATAGAGGAGGACACTCCTACAGAGATCAGCACAGGTGGGTCATGAACACTAAATCCATCCTTTCATAAAAGACAGTTCTGGTTGTTTCCTCACTCTCTGACTAAGGTCCATGACCTGGTAGGAGATCAGAGGAGCCATTTCCTAGTTCCCTTGAGGGTGGAATTGTAAGCTCCTCAGAGACCAAGCTGCCTGATGTGGGCAGAGTCCTGGTTTGGGGGAACCAATCAGCTCCTGTCTAGTAATCCTCTTTGTATTTTAGTCCATGGCCGGGAGATGAGGAAAACCTCTGAGGATTGTCTCACTTTGTCTCCAGACTGCAAAGTAGAAGATGAGGACATCACACAGTATAGTCCAGGAGAAAACCCGGCTCCCTCCAATGTCCATCCGGCACCACCCAGTGTAGATGGACCATCATGTTCCTACTATCCAGAGGAACCTCAGACTGTGAGGGACAGTGTTGTCCTCCCAACAGATGTCCATCCAGTGCCCAACAGTGTAGATGGACCATCATGTTCCTCCTGTCCTGAAGAACCTCAGACTGTGAGGGACGGTGTTGTCCTCCCAACAGATGTCCATCCAGTGCCCAACAGTGTAGATGGACCATCATGTTCCTCCTATCCTGAAGAACCTCAGACTGTGAGGGACAGTGTTGTCCTTCCAACAGATGTCCATCCAGTGCCCAACAGTGTGGATGGACCATCATGTTCCTCCTATCCTGAAGAACCTCAGACTGTGAGGGACGGTGTTGTTCTCCCAACAGATGTCCATCCAGTGCCCAACAGTGTAGATGGACCATCATGTTCCTCCTATCCTGAAGAACCTCAGACTGTGAGGGACGGTGTTGTCCTTCCAACAGATGTCCATCCAGTGCCCAACAGTGTGGATGGACCATCATGTTCCTCCTATCCTGAAGAACCTCAGACTGTGAGGGACGGGGCCGTCCTTCCACCAGAGAAGAGGTTCTCCTGCACCGAGTGCGGGAGATGGTTCCTATTTAACTCCGGACTCATAGCACATAAAAGAACTCACACGGGGGAGAAGCCGTATTCCTGTGCTGAGTGCGGGAAACGTTTCCTTTTTAAATCCAACCTTAAAGTACATGAAAGAACTCACACGGGTGAGAAGCCGTATTTCTGCCCCGAGTGCGGGAAATGTTTTTCAGCTCAGTCACATCTTTGCAGACATCAGAGATCACACACGGGGGAAAAGCCGTTTTCCTGTCCTGAGTGCGGGAAATGTTTTTCAGACAAGTCTTGTCTTAACAGACATCAGAAGTCTCACACGGGGGACCAGCCGTGTTCCTGTTCTGAGTGCGGGAAATGTTGTGTAAAAAAATCAGAGCTTGTCACACACCAGAGATCTCACACAGGAGAGAAGCCGTATTCCTGTCCCGAGTGCGGGAAATGTTTTTCACAGAAGTCCAATCTTTACAGCCATCAGAGATTGCACAGGGGGGAGAAGCCGTATTCCTGTCCCGAGTGCGGGAAATGTTTTTCACAGAAGTGCAATCTTTACACTCATCAGAGAGTGCACACAGGGGAGAAGCCGTATTCCTGTCCTGAGTGCGGGAAATGTTTTTCACAGAAGTCCTGTGTTAACATACATCGGAGAGTGCACACGGGGGAGAATCCGTCTTCCTATTGAGTGCGGGAAATGTTTTTGCGTGGAAAGGCCGGCGGCCCAATACTTGGGGCAATGTCGTGTATATATAAAAAAAAATCAAAATGATTCACAAAAACAAAAATAAAATGGTTACAGTAGAGAGTCCCTGCATTCTGCCTCTTTTTTTTTATCACCCCCCCATTATAACAATTGTTATTCAGAGACCCCACAACAAGCCAGCTGGGAGGAGGTCCTGCCGAACGTCATTTCCTCAACATGTTTCACGGTTGTTATTACGGCTTCCTCGGAAGGGTAGAGGCTTCACAGAACTTTCTAGAGGAGAAAAGAGATGTCTGATCTCCGTGATATACAATCTATAGAGCCGGCAGAAAGCATCGGACAACAACTGTGGAAACGTACAATGTATCATTTGTGACATCATAAATGTACTCCGAAATGCCGGCCACTTTATGGGGTCCGCCTGTTCAACGGCTCGGGAACACGAATTACTAACCAGCCAATCGCACGGCAGCAACTCAATGCATTTAGGCATCTAGACGTGGTGAAGACGACTTGCTGAAGTTCAAACCGAGGAAGAAAGGGGATTTGAGTGACTTTGAACGTGGTGTGGTGGTCGGTGTCAGACGGGCCGGTCTGAGGATTTCAAAAACTGCTGATCTCCTCCTGGGATTTTCCCGCACAACCATTTCTAGGGAGATCCAGACTCATCAGACCAGGCCACGTTTCTCCGATCTTGTCCAATTTTGGTGATCCTGTGCGAATTGTAGCCTCCGTTTCCTCTTCTTAGCTGACAGGAGTGGTACCCGATGTGGTCTTAGCTGACAGGAGTGGCACCTGATGTGGTCTTAGCTGACAGGAGTGGCACCTGATGTGGTCTTAGCTGACAGGAGTGGCACCTGATGTGGTCTTAGCTGACAGGAGTGGCACCTGATGTGGTCTTAGCTGACAGGAGTGGCACCTGATGTGGTCTTAGCTGACAGGAGTGGCACCTGGTGTGGTCTTAGCTGACAGGAATGGCACCCGGTGTGGTCTTAGCTGACAGGAATGGCACCCGGTGTGGTCTTAGCTGACAGGAATGGCACCCGGTGTGGTCTTCGTTGACAGGAGTGGCACCCGGTGTGGTCTTAACTGACAGGAGTGGCGCCCGATGTGGTCTTAGCTGACAGGAGTGGCGCCCGATGTGGTCTTAGCTGACAGGAGTGGCATCCGGTGTGGTTAGTTGACAGAAGTGGCACCCGGTGTGGTCTTCTGCTGCTGTAGCCCATCTGCTTCAAGGCTGGACATATTGTGCGCTCAGAGATGGTATTCTGCATACCTTGGGTGTAACGAGGGGATATTGGAGTTCCTGTTGCCTTCTATCATCTGGAACCAGTCTGCCCATTCTCCTCTGACCTCAACATGGCATTTTCCTCCACACAACTGCCACTCACTGGATATTTTCTTTTTTTCTGACCATTCTCTGTAACCCTAGAGATGGTTGTGTGGGAAAATCCCAGCAGATCAGCAGTTTGTGAAATCCTCAGACCAGCCCGTCTGGCACCAACAACCATGCCACTCCTGTCAGCTGAGACCACATCGGGTGCCACTCCTGTCAGCTAAGAACAAGAAACGGAGGATACAATTCAAACAGGTTCATCAACATTGGACAGAAAATTGGAAAATCGTTGCCTGGTCTGATGAGTCTGGATTTTAGATGGTTGAGCGTGAAAATCCCAGGAGATCAGCAGTTTTTTAAATCCTCAGACCGGCCCATCTGACACCGACCACCTTGTCACGTTCAAAGTCACTCAAATCACCTTTCTTCCTCAGTTTGAGGTTCAGCGAGTCGTCTTCACCACATCATGATAACCACCCCAAACACACCTCTAAGACCACCACTGCCTTGCTGAAGAAGCTGAAGGTGAAGGTGATGGACTGGCCAAGCATGTCTCCAGACCTAAACCCTATTGAGCATCTGTGCAGCATCCTCAAACGGAAGGTGGAGGAGCGCAAGGTCTCTAACATCCACCAGCTCCGTGATGTCGTCATGGAGGAGTGGAAGAGGGAAGGTGGAGGAGCGCAAGGTCTCTAACATCCACCAGCTCCGTGATGACGTCATGGAGGAGTGGAAGACAGAAGGTGGAGGAGCGTAAGGTCTCTAACATCCACCAGGTCTGTGATGTCATCATGGAGGAGTGGAAGAGGGAAGGTGGAGGAGCGCAAGGTCTCTAACATCCACCAGCTCCGTGATGACGTCATGGAGGAGTGGAAAAGGGAAGGTGGAGGAGCGCAAGGTCTCTAACATCCACCAGCTCCGTGATGATGTCATAGAGGAGTGGAAGAGGACTCCAGTGGCAACCTGTGAAGCTCTGGTGACCTCCATGTCCAAGAGGGTGAAGGCAGTGTTGGAAAATAATGGCGGCACACAAAATATTAACACTTTGGGCCCAATTTGAACCTTGTCACTTAGGGGTGGAGTCACTTCTTGGAGATACTGTACGTTCTTGTGATGAATAATCTCGAATGCTTTAGCGGAGACTCCAAGAGACCTCTAGTGTCCAGAGATAAACATTCTGTGCACAACACTCCTGACCCCTGCATTCTGTACATTACACTCCTCACCCCTGCATTCTGTGCATAACACTCCTCACCCCTGCATTCTGTGCATTACACTCCTCACCCCTGCATTCTGTGCATTACACTCCTCACCCCTGCATTCTGTGCGTTACACTCCTGACCCCTGCATTCTGTGCGTTACACTCCTGACCCCTGCATTCTGTACATTACACTCCTCACCCCTGCATTCTGTGCATAACACTCCTCACCCCTGCATTCTGTGCATTACACTCCTCACCCCTGCATTCTGTGCATTACACTCCTCACCCCTGCATTCTGTGCATTACACTCCTCACCCCTGCATTCTGTGCACAACACTCCTCACCCCTGCATTCTGTGCATAACACTCCTCACCCCTGCATTCTGTGCATTACACTCCTCACCCCTGCATTCTGTGCATTACACTCCTCACCCCTGCATTCTGTACATTACACTCCTCACCCTGCATTCTGTACATTACATTCCTCGTCCCTGCATTCTGTGCATTACACTCCTCACCCCTGCATTCTGTACATTACACTCCTCACCCCTGCATTCTGTACATTACACTCCTCACCCCTGCATTCTGTACATTACACTCCTGTCCCCTGCATTCTGTGCATTACACTCCTCACCCCTGCATTCTGTGCATTACACTCCTGACCCCTGCATTCTGTGCGTTACACTCCTGACCCCTGCATTCTGTGCGTTACACTCCTGACCCCTGCATTCTGTACATTACACTCCTCACCCCTGCATTCTGTGCATTACACTCCTCACCCCTGCATTCTGTACATTACACTCCTCACCCCTGCATTCTGTACATTACACTCCTCACCCCTGCATTCTGTGCATAACACTCCTGACCCCTGCATTCTGTGCATTACACTCCTGACCCCTGCATTCTGTGCATTACACTCCTCGCCCCTGCATTCTGTGCATTACACTCCTCACCCCTGCATTCTGTACATTACACTCCTCACCCTGCATTCTGTACATTACATTCCTCGTCCCTGCATTCTGTACATTACACTCCTCGTCCCTGCATTCTGTGCATTACACTCCTCGTCCCTGCATTCTGTACATTACACTCCTCACCCCTGCATTCTGTACATTACACTCCTCACCCCTGCATTCTGTACATTACACTCCTGTCCCCTGCATTCTGTGCATTACACTCCTCACCCCTGCATTCTGTGCATTACACTCCTCACCCCTGCATTCTGTGCATTACACTCCTGACCCCTGCATTCTGTGCGTTACACTCCTGACCCCTGCATTCTGTGCGTTACACTCCTGACCCCTGCATTCTGTACATTACACTCCTCACCCCTGCATTCTGTGCATTACACTCCTCACCCCTGCATTCTGTACATTACACTCCTCACCCCTGCATTCTGTACATTACACTCCTCACCCCTGCATTCTGTGCATTACACTCCTCACCCCTGCATTCTGTGCATTACACTCCTCACCCCTGCATTCTGTACATTACACTCCTCACCCCTGCATTCTGTGCATTACACTCCTCACCCCTGCATTCTGTACATTACACTCCTCGTCCCTGCATTCTGTGCATTACACTCCTCGTCCCTGCATTCTGTACATTACACTCCTCACCCCTGCATTCTGTACATTACACTCCTCACCCCTGCATTCTGTACATTACACTCCTGTCCCCTGCATTCTGTGCATTACACTCCTCACCCCTGCATTCTGTGCATTACACTCCTGACCCCTGCATTCTGTGCGTTACACTCCTGACCCCTGCATTCTGTGCGTTACACTCCTGACCCCTGCATTCTGTACATTACACTCCTCACCCCTGCATTCTGTGCATTACACTCCTCACCCCTGCATTCTGTACATTACACTCCTCACCCCTGCATTCTGTACATTACACTCCTCACCCCTGCATTCTGTGCATTACACTCCTGTCCCCTGCATTCTGTGCATTACACTCCTCACCCCTGCATTCTGTGCATTACACTCCTGACCCCTGCATTCTGTGCGTTACACTCCTGACCCCTGCATTCTGTGCGTTACACTCCTGACCCCTGCATTCTGTACATTACACTCCTCACCCCTGCATTCTGTGCATTACACTCCTCACCCCTGCATTCTGTGCATTACACTCCTGACCCCTGCATTCTGTGCATTACACTCCTCGCCCCTGCATTCTGTGCATTACACTCCTCACCCCTGCATTCTGTACATTACACTCCTCACCCTGCATTCTGTACATTACATTCCTCGTCCCTGCATTCTGTACATTACACTCCTCGTCCCTGCATTCTGTGCATTACACTCCTCGTCCCTGCATTCTGTACATTACACTCCTCACCCCTGCATTCTGTACATTACACTCCTCACCCCTGCATTCTGTACATTACACTCCTGTCCCCTGCATTCTGTGCATTACACTCCTCACCCCTGCATTCTGTGCATTACACTCCTGACCCCTGCATTCTGTGCGTTACACTCCTGACCCCTGCATTCTGTGCGTTACACTCCTGACCCCTGCATTCTGTACATTACACTCCTCACCCCTGCATTCTGTGCATTACACTCCTCACCCCTGCATTCTGTACATTACACTCCTCACCCCTGCATTCTGTACATTACACTCCTCACCCCTGCATTCTGTGCATTACACTCCTCACCCCTGCATTCTGTGCATTACACTCCTCACCCCTGCATTCTGTACATTACACTCCTCACCCCTGCATTCTGTGCATTACACTCCTCACCCCTGCATTCTGTACATTACACTCCTCACCCCTGCATTCTGTGCATAACACTCCTGACCCCTGCATTCTGTGCATTACACTCCTGACCCCTGCATTCTGTGCATTACACTCCTCGCCCCTGCATTCTGTGCATTACACTCCTCACCCCTGCATTCTGTGCATTACACTCCTGACCCCTGCATTCTGTGCATTACACTCCTCACCCCTGCATTCTGTGCATTACACTCCTGACCCCTGCATTCTGTGCATTACACTCCTGACCCCTGCATTCTGTGCATTACACTCCTCACCCCTGCATTCTGTACATTACACTCCTCACCCTGCATTCTGTGCATTACACTCCTCACCCCTGCATTCTGTACATTACACTCCTCACCCCTGCATTCTGTACATTACACTCCTCACCCTGCATTCTGTGCATTACACTCCTCACCCCTGCATTCTGTACATTACACTCCTCACCCTGCATTCTGTGCATTACACTCCTCACCCCTGCATTCTGTGCATTACACTCCTCACCCTGCATTCTGTACATTACACTCCTCACCCCTGCATTCTGTACATTACACTCCTCACCCTGCATTCTGTGCATTACACTCCTCACCCCTGCATTCTGTGCATTACACTCCTCACCCCTGCATTCTGTACATTACACTCCTCACCCCTGCATTCTGTACATTACACTCCTCACCCCTGCATTCTGTACATTACACTCCTCACCCCTGCATTCTGTACATTACACTCCTCACCCCTGCATTCTGTGCATAACACTCCTGACCCCTGCATTCTGTGCATTACACTCCTGACCCCTGCATTCTGTGCATTACACTCCTCGCCCCTGCATTCTGTGCATTACACTCCTCACCCCTGCATTCTGTACATTACACTCCTCACCCCTGCATTCTGTGCATTACACTCCTGACCCCTGCATTCTGTGCATTACACTCCTGACCCCTGCATTCTGTGCATTACACTCCTGACCCCTGCATTCTGTGCATTACACTCCTCACCCCTGCATTCTGTACATTACACTCCTCACCCTGCATTCTGTGCATTACACTCCTCACCCTGCATTCTGTGCATTACACTCCTCACCCTGCATTCTGTACATTACACTCCTCACCCCTGCATTCTGTGCATTACACTCCTCACCCCTGCATTCTGTGCATTACACTCCTCACCCCTGCATTCTGTACATTACACTCCTCACCCTGCATTCTGTACATTACACTCCTCACCCCTGCATTCTGTACATTACACTCCTCACCCCTGTATTCTGTGCATTACACTCCTGACCCTGCATTCTGTACATTACACTCCTCACCCCTGCATTCTGTACATTACACTCCTGACCCTGCATTCTGTGCATTACACTCCTGACCCTGCATTCTGTACATTACACTCCTCACCCCTGCATTCTGTACATTACACTCCTGACCCTGCATTCTGTGCATTACACTCCTCACCCCTGCATTCTGTGCACAACACTCCTCACTCCTGCATTCTGTACATTACACTCCTCACCCCTGCATTCTGTACATTACACTCCTCACCCCTGCATTCTGTGCATTACACTCCTGACCCCTGCATTCTGTACACTACACTCCTCACCCCTGCATTCTGTGCACAACACTCCTCACCCTGCATTCTGTACATTACACTCCTCACCCCTGCATTCTGTGCATTACACTCCTCACCCCTGCATTCTGTACACTACACTCCTCACCCCTGCATTCTGTGCACAACACTCCTCACCCTGCATTCTGTACATTACACTCCTCACCCCTGCATTCTGTACATTACACTCCTCACCCCTGCATTCTGTACATTACACTCCTCACCCCTGCATTCTGTGCATTACACTCCTCACCCTGCATTCTGTACATTACACTCCTCACCCCTGCATTCTGTGCATTACACTCCTCACCCCTGCATTCTGTACACTACACTCCTCACCCCTGCATTCTGTACATTACACTCCTCACCCCTGCATTCTGTACATTACACTCCTCACCCCTGCATTCTGTGCATTACACTCCTGACCCCTGCATTCTGTGCATTACACTCCTGACCCCTGCATTCTGTACATTACACTCCTCACCCCTGCATTCTGTACATTACACTCCTGACCCCTGCATTCTGTGCATTACACTCCTCACCCCTGTATTCTGTGCATTACACTCCTCACCCCTGCATTCTGTGCATTACACTCCTCACCCCTGTATTCTGTGCATTACACTCCTCACCCCTGCATTCTGTGCATTACACTCCTCACCCCTGCATTCTGTACATTACACTCCTCACCCCTGCATTCTTTTTTTAATTATTATATCTTTTATTAATTTTAACACATTATTTCACATTATACAATATATCAAAAATGTTTACACTAAACAAAGAAAACCCCCCCCCCCCCCTCCCCTCCTCGGTCACCTTAACCCTCAATTAACCTCATTCCTTCCTTTACCGCAGACTTCCCCTTCTCTTCCATCTTCCTTCCTCCTTCCCCTTCTCTTCCATCTTCCTTCCTCCTTCCCCTTCTCTTCCATCTTCCTTCCTCCTTCCCCTTCTCTTCCATCTTCCTTCTTCCCCTTCTCTTCCATCTTCCTCCTTCCCATTCTCTTCCAACTTCCTTCATCCTTCTTCCCATTCTCTTCCATCTTCCTTCATCCTTCTTCCCCTTCTCTTCCATCTTCCTTCCTCCTTCGCCCCTTCTCTTCCATCTTCCTTCTTCACCTTCTCTTCCATCTTCCTTCCTCCTTCTTCTTCCCCTTCTCTTCCTTCTTCCTCTTTTCTTCCATCTTCCTTCCTCCTCCTTCTTCCCCTTCTCTTCCTTCTTCCTCTTTTCTTCCATCTTCCTTCCTCTTTTCTTCCATCTTCCTTCCTCTTATTTCTTCTTCCCCTTCTCTTTCTCTTTCATATTTCTTCCTTTTCCTTCTTCCCCTTCTCTTCCATCTTCCTTCCTCCTCCTCTTCCCCTTCTCTTCTATCTTCCTTCCTCCTTCGCCCCTTCTCTTCCATCTTCCTTCCTCCTTCGCCCCTTCTCTTCCATCTTCCTTCCTCCTCCTTCTTCCCCTTCTCTTCCTTCTTCCTCTTTTCTTCCATCTTCCTTCCTCTTATTTCTTCTTCCCCTTCTCTTTCATATTCCTTCCTTTTCCTTCTTCCCCTTCTCTTCCATCTTCCTTCCTCCTCCTTCCCCTTCTATTTTTATCTTCCTTCTTCCCCTTCTCTTCCATCCTCCTTTTTCTTCCCCTTCTCTTCCATCTTCCTTCATCCTTCTTCCCATTCTCTTCCATCTTCTTTCATCCTTCTTCCCCTTCTCTTCCATCTTCCTTCCTCCTCCTCCTTCCCCTTCTCTTCCATCTTCCTTCCTCCTCCTTCTTCCCCTTCTCTTCCATCTTCCTTCCTCCTCCTTCTTCCCCTTCTCTTCCATCTTCCATCCTCCTCCTTCTTCCTTCCTCCTCCTTCCCATTCTCTTCCATCTTCCTTCCTCTTCCTTCTTCTTCCCTTTCTCTTCCATCTTCTTCCCCTTTCATCTTTCTTCCTCTTCTTTCTTCTTCTTCTCTTTCATATTCCTTCCTTTTCCTTCTTCCCCTTCTCTTTCATCTTCCTCCTCCTTTTTCCCCTTTTCTTTCATCTTCCTTCCTCTTCCTTCTTAAGAATAATCCGCACAAAGTCCCTTCACTAAGAATTATGTAGCGCTACCCTCTTGAGGGCCGCTGGATTTGTTGGGTCCTCCTAAGCTCTGCACAGCCAGGCAACATGCAGAGTCAGTAAACTCCTTCCTTCATTACTCCTCTCAGTAGTCCTCTATTCTGATGCAACCTGTGTGATGGCCCTTGAGAAGTCCCAGATGAGAACTAGCTGGGTCTTGCACCTGACTGCCCTCTCCCTTCTCTGGCCCAGGGGGTGTAGAAGTACTCACACTGTCCTGTAGCTTAATGGGTTGCAGCTCCTTTCAGGCCTTACACTGGTCTGGCTCCTTCCCTGCTGACAGGCTATCTTTCCTGGTAGACTGTAGTGCAGTGAAGATCCTTCTGTCCAGCTCCAGCCTGTAGGTAGGCCTCCCTCCTCTGCCCCCCCCCCCTCCCAGGCTCCATACTCCAGCATCTTTCTTCACTCCATCTTCCACCCAACTCCCCTGCTGTTCAGGCTTTCCCACATTTAAGGGCTTTCCAGCCATTATGCCAGGCCTTGGGATTGGCCGGGTTCTCTCAAACATGCAAATACAGGCCTCCTCCCCTCCTCCGCCCTCTTCTAGATAGGTCCAGCAGTTTCTAGAAAGGTAGGAGGGCTCCAGAAGCCCTGACCCATAGATCCTCCCAGCCTGACATGGGGTAACATCACTGCCTTACACGGAGGCTGACTCATCCCAGGCTTCCAACAAGCCTAGGACTAACCACAACAATCCTATCTACCTAGAGGGAGCTACAACTAGATAGACTGAGCTCATCAGGACATCAGTCACAATGCCCCTTTTACACACACAGCTGACTATCACCTGAGGGGTGGTAACAGCATACAGTCTCTAGTATCTCTTACCCTGGCCTCTACTGACTAATGTCTTCACATGTTAGTTGCCTTCTTCCAATATCTTCCAGACCCCTTCTCCTAGTGATATCAGACCAGATCCTCAGAGGACAGCCCCTCAATCAGTGTCTGGTGACTTTCAGCTGCCAGTCCCCCCAGCTATCCCAGCTGAGGCCTCAATGGACAGCAGACACACGGCAGAGTTGCCTAAGGGGCAATAAGCTCCCCTTAGGCTGTGATCCTCTCCTGAAGGACAAGACATTTCAGTTCCAGGTCTCAGGCTATTTATATCCTTCCCCAGCAGCCATCTGTGCAAAGCTGACAGGGATTGGCTGAGACAGTATAAATATTCATGCTGCCCATTTGCCTTATCCCACACCGATGTTCCAGAACAACCCAGAGAATTATGAAATGCAGAGAGAGAGGGAACGATCAAACCTACAGCCTGTATAAAAGAGAACAGGCCGAACTAATCACATGTAGCTGAGCTGATTACGGTGAGCCACAACTAAATTTACCCAGCCGAGCACCTGACCAGGAGGGTGCTGCACCCATATAAGATTTGAGATGTTCAGAGCTGTGAGGACCCAGGAACTCGGCACAGAGATGTCACCAAAACGTCCCGGACATTGAAAAACACTTTCTGCTGATTTCACTCTTCAGCCTCTATAGACAGAGAAATATTGGTTGTGGGAGTATTGACACATCAGGCTTTTATGGTGTGAAGAGAAGGAAACTCAATGCAGATTCTTCTTCCTCTTTTATTATTTTAGATGTTATTTTTCTAAGTTCTCATTTTTCATCCACACAGACCGAACGCCCCGACTGCAGCAATGTACCCCCTCTGTGTCCTCCTCCTGTGGGCTCTTTTCTGTCCAGGCAAAGGTAAGTAAGAACATTATAAAGAGGTGATAATACAGTATTGTTATCAGAGTACATATCATAGATACCCCGACTGCAGCAATGTGCTCCTCCGTGTCCTCCTCCTGTGGGCTCTTCTCTGCCCAGGCAGAGGGATGGAGGAACATTATAAATAGGTGATAATACAGTATTATTATCAGACAGAGTACATATCATAGATACCCCGACTGCAGCAATGTGTCCCCTCCGTGTCCTCCTCCTGTGGGCTCTTCTCTGCCCAGGCAGAGGTAAGTAAGAACATTATAAAGAGGTGATAATACAGTATTATTATCAGAGTACATATCATAGATACCCCGACTGCAGCAATGTGCCCCTCCGTGTCCTCCTCCTGTGGGCTCTTCTCTGCCCAGGCAGAGGTATGTAAGAACATTATAAAGAGGTGATAATACAGTATTATTATCAGACGGAGTACATATCATAGATACCCCGACTGCAGCAATGTGTCCCCTCCGTGTCCTCCTCCTGTGGGCTCTTCTCTGTCCAGGCAGAGGGATGGAGGAACATTATAAAGAGGTGATAATACAGTATTATTATCAGACAGAGTACATATCATAGATACCCCGACTGCAGCAATGTGTCCCCTCCGTGTCCTCCTCCTGTGGGCTCTTCTCTGCCCAGGCAGAGGGATGTAAGAACATTATAAAGAGGTGATAATATGGTATTATTATCAGACAGAGTATATATCATAGATACCCCAACTGCAGCAATGTGTCCCCTCTGTGTCCTCCTCCTGTGGGCTCTTCTCTGTCCAGGCAGAGGGATGGAGGAACATTATAAAGAGGTGATAATACAGTATTATCAGACAGAGTACATATCATAGATACCCCACTTGCAGCAATGCGTCCCCTCCGTGTCCTCCTCCTGTGGGCTCTTCTCTGTCTAGGCAGAGGGAAGGAGGAACATTATAAAGAGGTGATAATACAGTATTGTTATCAGAGTACATATCATAGATACCCCACCTGCAGCAATGCGTTCCCTCCGTGTCCTCCTCCTGTCAGAGCCTGGATCCGAACCTGGGCCTTCTGCTGTGAGAGGCAATGTTTCTTCTCACTGAGCTACCTGGGATGTTGGACAACTCTCTGCCTGATCTATTGGACAATCCTGCCTTGTTCCTTGTTTTCTGTTGGACCTTGAACCCCTTGCTCCTCCCATTAACTTCCTGATAAAAGCCATGCCTCTGCATTTCCCCTTTGTCAGATTATTGTGCCTTCCCAGCCAATATCCCGCTTGTCTCTCCTGCTGCCATCTACATCTTCGCTACCGACCTTTGGCTTGCTACTGACTATGATTTTGCCTCATCCTCATCTACTACCATTTGTTACCGACCCTTGGCTTGTGACTGACTCCGCTTCTGTTTGATCCCTAACCTGTTTGACCCGCTTTCGGTTACCGGCTTGCTCATTCCCTGGTGGGGTGATCCTGAGATCTGTGACCTGGTACCAACACGCAGCCAAATCCATCTCCACCACTAGGAGTTCTAGTGAAGACCGGTTAATATTTAGACCCCACACCTCAGGTGAGCCGGTGTCCTTTCCCAGGGTGACCTGCCTGTGTACCTATCCTGCTGGTTTCAGGTAAGCCTTTTACTGCTATAACAACTGGTCTCTGAACCTGACCCAAACCGTGACAGAATAATCTGGCCCAAACATGGAGGCCGCTATGGCAAGCGTTGTGGCTCCTCTTAGGCAGCAAATTGCTGAGCTGCAGGAATTCGGGGTCACCCATCAAGAAAAAAGTTGCCAAGCTAGATAGCATAGTGGATAGGCAACAGGGACAGATTCAGGCTCTGCAGAGACAACTGCTGAACCGAGATGATACCAACTCACAGATGCCCCAACCAGCTAAGTTTAATGGAGACCGCCACCACTACAGGGGTTTCCTTAATCAATGTCGTATATATTTCCAAATGTACTCTTCTGTGTTTCCTTCAGAGAGAGAGAAGGTAATGTTTATTATTGGGCTTCTGACTGGGGAAGCTCTAGCTTGGGCCTCCCCTTATATAGAGCAAAACCATGGCATTCTGAATGATTTTCATACCTTTTTGACTGCAATGAATCAGGTTTTTGATGATCCCAACCGTTGTGCTACTGCCGAAGCAAAGTTGCATAGTCTGCGGCAGGGTAGACGCTCGGTCGCTGAATACACAGCCGAATTCAGAAGTTGGATGGCAGATACCACTTGGAACCCTGCAGCACAAAAGAGCCAGTTCAGCCAAGGGCTTTCTGAACAGGTAAAGGATGAGCTTGCCAGAGGTGATACTCCTAAGGATCTTGAGGAATTCATCCAATTGTGTATCCGAATCGATCAAAGACTTACAGAAAGGAGGAAGGAGAGGCTGGGAATGTTTGGAGGTAATAGGGGCATGCATCTCTCTGCTAGTCCATTTGTTCAGCAGGATTCAAGAGTCTCTCTGGGTTCTAACACTCCTGAGCCTATGCAGGTTGATGCCATCAAGAGATCCATCTCCATTCAGGAGAGAGAGAGAAGACGTTCAGAGAACTTGTGTCTATATTGTGGGGATTCTGGTCATTATGCAATTAATTGTCCTAACAAAGTTAGAAGAACAATTGCTGTGACTGATGTGATTGGCCGGAACACATAAACTCCATAAGCCAGTCTGTCTCCCCACTGATTCCTGAAGAGAATAAAGTGAACTCTCTGCTCTCTCACTTTGTTATCCCCATTAAACTTGTATCTGAGGGCCGTGAAATCTCCTGCTCAGCTATGCTGGACTCCGGGGCGGGGGGGAACTTTATGGATATAGAGCTTGCTCACAACCATAATATTCAAGCCAGAAATACATTTACCCCTATTGATATGGAGACGGTTGATGGGTCACCTTTATCTTTAGGACCTGTTACCCATTATTATCATTATTATTATTATTATACAGTATTTATAAAGCGCCAATAGTTCGCTCAGCTCTGTACATTACAAAGGGGGACAGAACATGTGACAGAACAATACTAATACAATGTGATACATGAGGGGATCGAGGGCCCTGCTCCTTGGAGCTTACAATCTAGGAGGGAGGGGATGGTGGTACAGGAGGAGATAGCTGTGGGGGATGGAATGGTAGGAAGAGTGGAGGAGGTCGGTCAAGTTAGCAGGGGGTGGGGAAGGCTTCCCTGAAGAGATGGGTTTTCAGGGTGCGCCTAAAGGAGAGGAGAGTAGGTGATAATCTGATGGGTTGGGGCAGGGAGTTCCAGAGGATGGGTGACACCCTGGAGAAGTCCTGGAGGCGGGCATGGGAAGAGGAGACCAGGGAACTAGAGAGAAGGAGGTCTTGTGAGGAGCGGAGTGTGCGTGTTGGGCGGTACTTGGATATTAGGTCAGTGATGTAGTTCGGGGCAGTATGGTGGACAGCTTTGTACGTCAGTGTTAGGATTTTGAATTTGATCCGTTGCGCAATCGGGAGCCAGTGGAGGGATTGGCAGAGGGGGGTGGAGGACACTGAGTGGAGGCCAGTGGAGGGTTGGCAGAGGGGGGGTGGAGCCAGTGGAGGGATTGGCAGAGGGGGGTGGCGGAGATGGAGCGGTTGGAAAGGTGGATGAGTCTGGCACCCGTATTCAGGATGGACTGAAGCGGGGATAGCCAGCGGCGAGGCAGGCCAGTGAGGAGGGAGTTGCAGTAGTCCAGTCATGATATGATGAGGGAGTGGATGAGCTGTTTAGTGGTTTCTGAGGTTAGGAACGTGCAGATTTTGGCGATGTTGCGGAGGTGGAGTCTGCATGTTGCGGAGGTGGAGTCTGCATGTTGCGGAGGTGGAGTCTGCACGAGTTTGTTAAAGATTGGACTTGGGGCTGGAAGGATAGGTTGGAGTCCAGAATGACACCAAGTAATCTGGCCTGCGGGGTGGGTTTGATGGTGGCGTTGTTGGATGTGATGGAGAAGTCAATGGGGGGTGGGGTCCGGGCTGGGGGGAAGACAAGAAACTCGGTTTTGGAGAGGTTCAGTTTAAGGAAGTGGAGCGACATCCAGTCTGATATGTCGCTCAATAGGTGTGTGATTCGGGCGGAGACCGAGGGGGTGAGGTGGGGGGTTGAGAGATAGATTTGTGTGTCGTCGGCATAGAGGTGGTAGTTGAAGCCGTGAGAGTGTATGAGTTGGCCAAGGGAGGAGGTGTAGATGGAGAAGAGAAGGGGCCCAAGGACAGAGCCTTGAGGGACCCCAACAGAGAGGGGGAGTGAGGGGGAGGTGGTAGCATTATAGGTAACGCTGAAAGAGCGTTGTGACAGGTAGGGAGAGAGCAGGATCTCTGAGGCAGAGGGAGTGTACTTTTTTGAGGAGGAGGGGGTGGTAGACTGTGTCGAAGGCCGCAGAGAGGTCAAGGAGTAGGAGGACTGAATAGTGGCCATTAGCTTTGGCAGTTAGCAGGTCGTTGGTGATTTGAGTAAGGTGGTTTCGGTGGAGTGTAGGGGACGGAAGCCGGACTGTAGGGGATCGAGGAGGTTGTTGTCGGTGAGGTGGGTGCTTAGGCGGGTGTAGACTAGGCGCTCGAGGAGTTTAGATGTAAATGGGAGAAGGGAGATGGGTCTGAGGTTGTTCGGGTCATTGGGGTCCAGGGAGGGCTTTTAAGTATGGGGGTGATGTGTGCATGTTTCAGAGGGGAGGGGAAAGTGCCTGAGGAGGGGGAGAGATTGAAGATGTGGGTGAGGGAGCATAGGATGGAGGGGGAGGGAGGTCGTAGGAGTTGTGAGGGGATAGGGTCGAGGGGGCAGGTGGTGAGGCGGGCATCAGAGAGGATCTTGGAGACTTCTTCGATGGTAGTAAGGTCAAAAGTGTGGAGTGTTGGGGGAGCTTCAGTATGAGGAATGTAGGGTGGGGTGGGAGTGGAGGTCAGAGCAGTGGTGGGGCCATGGGAGAGGGGTGATGAGGGGGTAGCTGAGTGAGGGGGAACAGGGTTGGAGGGAGTTTGAGCAGTGACGAAGTCCCTGTGGGTAATGTTGAGGGGGAGGGGGGATGAGGGGGTAGCTGTGTGAGAGGGGACGGGTTGAGAGGGCGTGTGAGTTGCGGAGATGTCCTTGCGAATTGTGTCAATCTTGTTTTTGAAGTGATTGGCAATCTCAAGGGCGGTGAGTGAGGTGCTGGGTGGAGGTGGGGGTGGCGAGAGTAGAGAGTTGAAGGTGGAGAAGAGTCGGCGAGGATTGGAGGAGAGGGCCTTGATGAGGGTCAGGAAGTAGGCTTGTTTGGCTGCGTGGAGGGAGGAGGTGTAGGTGTGGAAGGCAGATTTGTAGCGGGTGAAGGCTTGTTGGGATTTGGTTTTGCGCCATAGTCGCTCCAGGGCACGACTGTGTCGTTTGAGGGTTTTGGTGTGATCAGTGTGCCAAGGCTGGAGCGGTCGGGGTCTGATGTTGCGTGTGGTTAAAGGCGCTAGTGAGTCAAGGGCTGTTGAGAGCGCATTGTTGTAGGCGGTCATAGCCAAGTCGGGGCAGGACAGGGGGAGGATGCTGTCGTGGAGTTGATCAGCTGCAGAGTGGAGGGGGGCAGGGTTAAGGTTGCGGAGGTTACGGCTGGTAGTAGTGTGACATTTGGAGGGGTAGGCGTTGGAGGACGAGGAGATAGAGAAAGTGATCAGGTTGTAGTCAGAGAGAGGGAAGGGGGTGTGAGTGAGGTTGTGGGAAGCGCAGCGGTTGGAGAAGACAAGATCAAGGATATTACCGTTGGAGTGGGTGGTGGATTGTATGCACTGTGCAAGTGCAAAGGAGGAGGTTAAGTGGAGGAGACGGGATGTGTCTGGGTTGTCGAGGTTGGCAGGGATGTTGAAATCCCCAAGGATGATGGTGGGTAGCTCAGAGGAGAGGAAGAAGGGTAGCCAGGAGGAGAAGTTATCCAAGAAGCGGGGTATGGATCCAGGAGACCGGTATATCACAGCAATCTTCAGGGGGGTTGGGGAGAATAGTCAGACGCAGTGGGCCTCGAAGGAGGAGAAGGATAGGGAGGGGGGGTTTGGGAGGACTCGGAAGGTGCTCTGCGGTGACAGGAGCAGACCAACCCCACCACCTTTACGACCGTTAGGCCTGGGTGAGTGGGTCCAGGTGAGACCTTCGTAGGAGAGTGCAGCAGGGAGGTAGAGTCAGTGGGCTGGATCCAGGTTTCCGTGATCGCTAGGAGGTTGAGGGAGCGGGAAACAAAGAGGTCGTGGATGGCGGTGAGCTTGTTGCACACCGATCGGGCGTTCAGGAGTGCACATGAAAACGGGGGGGCGATTTTAGGGAGCAGGGGGACAGATACTAAGTTGGGGGGTTGCGGCGGGACGTGGAGGTGGGAGGGTGTTGTGCGGGTGAGGGAGGTGGTGGAGGGCCAGGATTCGGGGAGATGTCCCCCGCGGTTAGGAGGAGGAGAAGGGTGAGAAAGGTGGCATGGGAGCGGGATGTGCAGGAGCGTGAGAAACTACTAGGGGAGGTGTTGGGGTCAGTGGGAGAGTGGAGTAATAGGAGGAGGTGGTGGGTGCCGTAGAGGGGTGAAGGAAGTAGTGAGGGCACAATATACAAATGTTTGGAAGGAGCAGAGGGATATAGTGAATGGATTTTGGGAACGGAGGAGAGGAAAGTGAGGAGGAGTGGAAGAGGCATTTTGGGGAGGTGATGAGAGCAGTAGTAGGGAGATGATAGCAATGAGGGGGAGATGTACAAGTTTTGGGGTGGAGCAGAGGGGTTAAGAAATGAGATTTGGGAAGAGAGGATAGTAATATGACAAGGAGAAGAGGGGAGTATTATATAAAGGTACACGGAGTGGGACTCAGGCATGTAAGAGATGTTTCCCGGGGTGATTGCTTGCAGTCTGTCCAGCGTGCAGGAGAGTTTCTTGCTGTTGTTGTGTCTTCCTGCTGCTTAAGTTCTCCTGCTTTAGTTCAACTGCTGTGTTTAACTGCATCACACTCGTTCAAAGCAGCACTCAATCTGAAGCAGCACCCCCATCAGAGACTGTGCCCCCCCATCAGAGATCTCCCCCCATGAGCTGATCTAAATTTATAGGGAGATGCTCAAATGAGCATTCAACTCCACCCCAATTAGAAGCTGATAAGGATCACATGAATAGTGGGGGATGTTTCTCAGGAAACAGACTACAGTCATAAAAACGACTGCAGCTGGAGGTGAGGACTGGTCAACATACACACAAATATAAATACACCGTTTGTTCAGAATATAACAGGAGTGAATGCGTTTGAGTTAAGAGTGGAGGTAGGAGAAAGATGCATTTACCTGTGAAAGTAGAGAAGGCATAATTAGATTGCTGTGTTTAACTGCATCGGACTCTTTCAAAGCAGCACCCATAAAACGGTCCCCCTGAAACTGTTGTTTGAGGCTGACCATTGTGAGACCATCAGCTTTCAGCTGACTACATCACCCAAGTTTCCCATCATCCTGGGCATTCCTTGGTTCTCCACTCACAATCCTGCCATTAACTGGGGAGCACAGACTATAGATTTTACATCCTCCCACTGTGAAAAATATTGTAAAAAACCTTGCCGACCAAGTTCATCACCGACCAAGGAAGTGCAAGGTGATATAGTGGCTATCCAGTCATATGACAACTTGCCCCCACAATACCATGAGTTCCGGGATGTCTGACAAGAAAAATGCCGATCAATTACCCCCTCATCGCCCATATGATTGCCCCATTGAGATGCTCCCAGGGGCAGAAATACCTTTTGGCCGCCTTTTCAATCTGTAGGAACCTGAATTAAAAGTGCTCAGGGTGTGGATCGATGAGAATTTAGAGAAGGGCTTTATTAGACACTCAACTTCTCCTGCAGGAGCAGCCCTGTTCTTCGTTGAAAAGAAAGACTCCACCTTCGTCCATACATTGACTACAGAGACATGAATAAAATTACTATTAAATACCGCTATCCATTACCTTTGATCTCTGAAATGTTGGAAAGACTTCGCTCTGCCAAGATCTTTACAAAGCTTGATTTACGAGGGGCATATAACCTTGTCCACATTCCTCAAGGAGACGAATGGAAAACCGCCTTCGGAACCAGGTATGGGCATTTCGAGTCCTTGGTGATGCCGTTTGGACTTTGCAACGTTTCAGCATTTCATCAACGATGTTTTTCGTGATCTGTTGGACCAATTTGTGATTGCCTATCTGGATGATATCCTTCTCTTTTCCGATAATTGGGAGGAGCACCGCAAACATGTCTGCACCATCTTTGAAAGATTAAGGGAGAATAGACTCTACATTAAATTGGAGAAATGTGAGTTTGAACAAACCCAGATCCAGTTCTTAGGCTATATCATTTCTCCAGAGGGAGTGAGCATGGATCCCGAGAAGATCAAAGCAGTGGTAGATTGGTCAGCACCAGGAAATGTAAATGAAATTCAACGTTTCGTCGGGTTTGCCAACTTTTACAGGAAATTTATAAGAAATTTTTCTAGAGTGATAGCTCCAATCACACAGCTGACAAAGAAAGGGGTACCCTTCGTGTGGACCCCTGAGGCACAGGCTGCGTTTGAAAAACTGAAAACTCTTTTCACTTCCGCACCAATTTTGGTACATCCCGATCCTGAACTACCCTTTATAGTGGAAGTGGATGCTTCTGATTCTGCCGTGGGAGCGATCCTGTCTCAGGAAGTGATGAAAAGATGCAGCTTCATCCTTGTGCCTACTTCTCTCGTTGATGTCCTCAGCTGAAAGAAATTACGACATTGGGAATAAAGAGCTACTGGCAATTAAGGAAGCCTTTTCTGAAAGGAGGCATCTGCTGGAAGGGGCTAATCATCCTGTAACTGTTCTCACTGACCATAAAAATCTGGAATTCATTTGCTCGGCCAAGAGATTGTCTTCTAGACAAGCTCGCTGGTCTCTATTCTTTTCCATATTCAATTTTGTTATATCATATTGACCTGGATCGAGGAATGGTAAGGCCGATGCCTTATCAAGGATGTTGTCTGAGCCTCCCCAGGAGGGCAACTCTGAATGTTCCATCCTAACTCAAAAGAACTTCCTAGGGACTACAAGTACAAAGACATTCTTGAGTCTTCTCAAAGAGGGGTATGAGAATGACCCACTTAATGATCCTCCTAGGGACATAAACCTTGAGTACAAGAACGGCTTTTGGACTCTAGCACATCGTCTCTATGTACCTGAGTCTGCTCGGGTGGAAGTCCTCAAATTAGTCCATGACTCTAAACTGGCGGGACACTTTAGGATTTCAAAGACAGATGAACTTTTGTCACGTTCCTTCTGGTGGCCTAGTTACAATCAAACGCTATGTGGCCTCTTGTCTGATGTGCGCACGTCATAAGACACCCCCAGCTTCTCCTTTGGGGTTGCTCCAGCCACTTCCTGTTCCATCAAGACCGTGGGGGTCAATTTCTATGGAATTTGTAGTCGAATTACCTCCCTTAAAAGAAATGACTACTATCTCTCGCCTTTCCTACCTTTCACCTCTATGCCGACGACACACAAATCTATCTCTCAACCCCCCACCTCACCCCCTCGGTCTCTGCCCGAATCACACACCTGCTGAGCGACATATCAGACTGGATGTCGCTCCACTTCCTTAAACTGAACCTCTCCAAAACCGAGCTCCTAGTCTTCCCCCCAGCCCGGACCCCACCCCCCATTGACTTCTCCATCACATCCAACAACGCTACCATCAAACCCACCCCGCAGGCCAGAGTATTTGGTGTCATTCTGGACTCCAACCTATCCTTCCAGCCCCAAGTCCAATCTTTAACAAACTCGTGCAGACTCCGCCTCCGCAACATGCAGACCCCACCTCCGCAACATGCAGACTCCGCCTCCGCAACATGCAGACTCCACCTCCGCAACATCGCCAAAATACGCACGTTCCTAACCTCAGAAACCACTAAACAGCTCATCCACTCCCTCATCATATCACGACTCGACTACTGCAACTCCCTCCTCACTGGCCTGCCTCGCCGCAGGCTATCCCCGCTTCAGTCCATCCTGAATACGGCTGCCAGACTCATTCACCTTTCCAACCACTCCATCTCCACCACCCCCCTCTGCCAATCCCTCCACTGGCCTCCACTCAGTGTCCGCCTCCCCCCTCTGCCAATCCCTCCACTGGCTTCCGATTGCGCAACGGATCAAATTCAAAATCCTAACACTGGCGTACAAAGCCGTCCACCATACTGCCCCGAACTACATCACTGACCAAATGTCCAAGTACCGCCCAGCAAGCACACTCCGCTCCTCACAAGACCTCCTTCTCTCTAGTTCCCTGGTCTCCTCCTCCCATGCCCGCCTCCAGGACTTCTCCAGGGTGTCACCCATCCTCTTGAACTCCCTGCCCCAACCCATCAGATTATCACCTACTCTCCTCTCCTTTAGGCGCAGCCTGAAAACCCATCTCTTCAGGGAAGCCTACCCCACCCCCTGCTAACTTGACCGACCTCCTCCACTCTTCCTACCACCCCATCCCCCACAGCTATCTCCTCCTGTGCCACCATCCCCTCCCTCCTAGATTGTAAGCTCCAAGGAGCAGAGCCCTCGATCCCCTCATGTATCACATTGTATTGGTATTGTTCTGTCACATGTTCTGTCCCCCTTTGTAATGTACAGCGCTGAGTGAACTATCGGCGCTTTATAAATACTGTATAATAATAATAATAATGTGGGTGACAAGGTTTGGCTATCAACCAAAAATCTGAAGGTTCATGTTCCATCTGCAAAGTTGGGCCAAAAGTTTGTGGGACCTTTCCAGATTTCTGCTCAAATCAACCTAGTCAACTTTCGCATAAAACTTCCTGACAGTATGAAGATTCACCCTGTTTTTCACGTATAGCTTTTCAAACCATTTCATGAAAATCCTTTCTCTGGAAGAATTCTTCCACCTCCTCCATCTGTTGAGGTACACGGTGAAGAAGAATATGTGGTGGAGAAGATTATTGACTCTAGGATGTTTAGAGGAAAATTGCAATATCTTGTCCAATGGGAAGGATATGGGCAAGAGGAAAATTCTTGGGAGTTGAGGAAAATGTTCATGCTCCTAGATTAACAAGAGAATTCCACCAGAGGTTTCCCCACAAGTCTGGTCCTAAGATGTCCAGGGGACTTCCTGTGAGGAGGGGAGTACTGTCAGAGCCTGGATCCGAACCTGGGCCTTCTGAGGTGAGAGGCAATTTTTCTTCTCACTGAGCTACCTGGGATGCTGGACAACTCTCTGCCTGATCTATTGGACAATCCTGCCTTGTGCCTTGTTTTCTGTTGAACCTTGAACCCCTTGTTCTTCCCATGAACTTCCTGATAAAAGCCATGCCTCTGCATTTCCCCTTTACCAGATTATTGTGCCTTCCCAGCCAATATCCCGCTTATCGTTCCTGCTGCCCTCTACATCTTCGCTACTAACCTTTGGCTTGCTACTGACTATGATTTTGCCTCATCCTCATCCATCTCCACCACTAGGAGTTCTGGTGAAGACCGATTAATACTTAGACCCCGCACCTCAGGTGAGCCTGCGCTATTTCCCAGGGTGACCCGCTGGTGTACCTATCCTGCTGGTTTCAGGTAAGCCTTACACTGCTATAGCAACTGGTCTCTGAACCTGACCCAGACCGTGACACCTCCTGTGGGCTCTTCTCTGCCCAGGCAGAGGGATGGAGGAACATTATAAAGAGGTGATAATACAGTATTATTATCAGACAGAGTACATATCATAGATACCCCGACTGCAGCAATGTGTCCCCTCCGTGTCCTCCTCCTGTGGGTTCTCTGTCCAGGAAGAGGGATGGAGGAACATTATAAAGAGGTGATAATACAGTATTATTATTTTTTTATTTTATTTTACCAATAATGCTTTACCTCTTCCATTATTTGTACAGTGTTGTATAAATGAGAACATCCATCTATAGACCTTCCAGTGACGTGGGGACATGGGGTCTTTCTCTTCTCATGGTGGTATGAAGGGTTCATGCTGCTCCATGTAGAGGAGACATCCATCTATAGACCTTCCAGTGACGTGGGGACATGGGGTCTTTCTCTTCTCATGGTGGTATGAAGGGTTCATGCTGCACCATGTAGAGGAGACATCCATCTATAGACCTTCCAGTGACATGGGGACATGAGGTCTTTCTCTTCTCATGGTGATATGAAGGGTTCATGCTGCACCATGTAGAGGAGACATCCATCTATAGACCTTCCAGTGACGTGGGGACATGAGGTCTTTCTCTTCTCATGGTGATATGAAGGGTTCATGCTGCACCATGTAGAGGAGACATCCATCTATAGACCTTCCAGTGACGTGGGGACGAGGTCTTTCTCTTCTCATGGTGATATGAGGGGTTCATGCTGCACCATGTAGAGGAGACATCCATCTATAGACCTTCCAGTGACATGGGGACATGAGGTCTTTCTCTTCTCATGGTGATATGAGGGGTTCATGCTGCACCATGTAGAGGAGACATCCATCTACAGACCTTCCAGTGACGTGGGGACATGAGGTCTTTCTCTTCTCATGGTGATATGAGGGGTTCATGCTGCACCATGTAGAGGAGACATCCATCTATAGACCTTCCAGTGACATGGGGACATGGGGTCTTTCTCTTCTCATGGTGATATGAAGGGTTCATGCTGCACCATGTAGGGGGACTTCCGTCTTCTTTTAATATTGCTGGATATTGGATATTGAAATTCAAGGTGTCTTTGGATCTAGATCACAGCTGGGATACAACTCCTCATATCTGGATTCAATTTGGGGAGGTATTTTTGTAGGTCCTGCATTGTTTTTCGGTGTGATTATTGTGGCATTAGTTATTCGTTTTCTGTTCGGTTTTATGATACAATGATGATTAGAACTTCTCCTCGGAGTCTTGTTCTCTCCAGTTTTTAGGATCCCCTGTGTACCTGGGGAAGGGTATAAAAGAGGGAATGTGTTGGATGGACGAATGAGCTTTAAGATCACCTCCACTTTTGTTGGGAAATTAAAACAATCCCCTCCGGGTGATCAATGTACATTGCAGGGATTCTAACAGATCTATCGGAGTCCTGCCTGCTCCAGTTCTTCAGAAGGAGCTGACTGTTCCAGCATGTCCTTGGAATACTAATTCCTGAATGGGAGGGTCCAGCTCATTATAATCCCCTGGTGCAGTCTCAGTGTTCTGATCAGGAAAGTGGCAGGGTCTGCATCCCTTCTGAAGTATTTAACCCTTAGGGAGTATCTAGTCAAAAAAATAATTCCTACTGCAGAGGATGCCTAAAATTTGACTCATATCTTAGTTCAGAGTTCAGGGAAAATCATTGAGCCGATCACAGAAGCAGGAAATGACATATGTGGGGCATTCTGCACATCATCTGTCAGGCGGCCATATTGCATTTTACAGAAAATCACAGCGGCTGCCAAATGAACAGGAAATGTCATTCATAACATTCAGAGACAATGTGACTTGTGTATCAGATGTCTGTGTTACATTGTATCTGTCATTTGCTTCTTTTATGTTCATTAAAATGGAGTCACCCTGTCCGGTCTGAGCACAGCGAACCTTGGCTGATGGGACTGTAGACAAACACCTACCCATGAGGCAGGAGCTGAGCATCGTATATACTGCCCTGTATACTGCCCTATATACTGCCCTGTATACTGCCCTATACACTGCCCTGTATACTGCCCTGTATACTGCCCCGTATACTGCCCCATATACTGCCCTATATACTGCCCTATACACTGCCCTGTATACTGCCCTATACACTGCCCTATACACTGCCCTATACACTGCCCTATACACTGCCCTATATATTGCCCTGTACACTGCCCTATATACTGCCCTATACACTGTTCTATACACTGCCCTATATACTGCCCTATACACTGCCCTATACACTGCCCTATATACTGCCCTATATACTGCCCTATACACTGCCCTATACACTGCCCTATACACTGCCCTATACAATGCCCTATACACTGCCCTGTATACTGCCCTATATACTGCCCTGTATACTGCCCTATACACTGCCCTATACACTACCCTGTATACTGCCCTATACACTGCCCTATATACTGCCGTATACACTGCCCTATATACTGCCCTATATACTGCCCTATATACTGCTCTATACACTGCCCTAACGCTACATACTACCCTATATACATCCCTTCCACTCATATATACTGCTCTATACACTGCCCTATATACATCCCGTCCACTATAAACTGCCCTACCTATATATATTGCCCTTCCACTATATACTGCCCTATAAACTACCCTATATACTGCCCTATACACTGCCCTATATACTGCCCTATAAACTACCCTATACACTGCCCTATAAACTACCCTATATACTGCACTATACACTGCCTTATACACTGCCCTATACACTGCCCTATATACTGCCCTATACACTGCTCTATATACTGCCCTGTACACTGCCCTGTACACTGCCCTATACACTGCCCTATACACTGCCCTATACACTGCCCTGTACACTGCCCTATACACTGCTCTATACACTGCCCTATACACTGCCCTGTACACTGCCCTATATACTGCCCTATATACATCCCGTCCACTATAAACTGCCCTACCTATATATATTGCCCTTCCACTATATACTGCCCTATAAACTACCCTATACACTGCCCTATAAACTACCCTATATACTGCACTATACACTGCCTTATACACTGCCCTATACACTGCCCTATATACTGCCCTATACACTGCCCTGTACACTGCCCTATATACTGCCCTATACACTGCTCTATATACTGCCCTGTACACTGCCCTGTACACTGCCCTATACACTGCCCTATACACTGCCCTGTACACTGCCCTATACACTGCCCTATACACTGCCCTGTACACTGCCCTATATACTGCCCTATATACATCCCGTCCACTATAAACTGCCCTACCTATATATATTGCCCTTCCACTATATACTGCCCTATAAACTACCCTATACACTGCCCTATAAACTACCCTATACACTGCCTTATAAACTGCCCTATACACTGCCCTATATACTGCCCTATACACTGCCCTGTATACTGCCCTATACACTGCCCTGTATACTGCCCTATACACTGCCCTATACACTACCCTGTATACTGCCCTATACACTGCCCTATACAATGCCCTATACACTGCCCTGTATACTGCCCTATATACTGCCCTGTATACTGCCCTATACACTGCCCTATACACTACCCTGTATACTGCCCTATACACTGCCCTATATACTGCCCTATATACTGCTCTATATACTGCCCTATATACTGCCCTATATACTGCTCTATACACTGCCCTAACGCTACATACTACCCTATATACATCCCTTCCACTCATATATACTGCTCTATACACTGCCCTATGCACTGCCCTATATACATCCCGTCCACTATAAACTGCCCTACCTATATATATTGCCCTTCCACTATATACTGCCCTATAAACTACCCTATACACTGCCCTATAAACTACCCTATATACTGCACTATACACTGCCTTATACACTGCCCTATACACTGCCCTATACACTGCCCTATACACTGCCCTATATACTGCTCTATATACTGCCCTGTACACTGCCCTGTACACTGCCCTATACACTGCCCTATACACTGCCCTGTACACTGCCCTGTACACTGCCCTATATACTGCCCTATATACATCCCGTCCACTATAAACTGCCCTACCTATATATATTGCCCTTCCACTATATACTGCACTATACACTGCCTTATATACTGCCCTATACACTGCCCTATATACTGCCCTATACACTGCCCTATATACTGCCCTATACACTGCCCTGTATACTGCCCTTTACACTGCCCTATATACTGCCCTATACACTGCCCTGTACACTGCCCTATACACTGCCCTGTACACTGCCCTATACACTGCCCTATACACTGCCCTGTACACTGCCCTGTACATTGCTCTATATACTGCCCTATACACTGCCCTAAATACTGCCCTATACACTGCAATATATACTGCCTATATACTGCCCTATACACTGCCGTATGCACTGCCCTATACACTGCCCTATACATTGCCCTATACACTGCCCTATACACTGCCCTATATACTGCAATATATACTGCCCTATACACTGCCCTATACACTGCCCTATGCATTGCCCTATATACTGCCCTATACACTGCCCTATGCATTGCCCTATATACTGCCCCAAACACTGCCCTATATACTGCCCTATACACTGCCCTATACACTGCCATAAGCACTGCCCTATACACTGCCCTATGCATTGCTCTATATACTGCCCTATACACTGCCCTATATACTGCCCTAAATACTGCCCTATACACTGCCCTATACACTGCTTTATATACTGCACTATGCACTGCCCTATACACTGCCCTATGCACTGCCCTATACACTGCCCTATATAATGCCTATACACTGTTCTATATACTGCCCTATATACTGTCCTATATACTGCCCTATATAAATCCGTCCACTATATACTGCTCTATATACTGCCCTATATACTGTTCTATACACTGCCCTATATAATGCCCCATACACTGCCCTATACACTGCCCTATATACTGCCCTTCCACTATATACTGTCCTACCGCTATATACTGCCGTATATACATCCCATCCACTATACACTGCCCTATATACTGCCCTACTGCTATTTAATGTCCTATATACATCCCATCCACTATATACTGCCCTATACACTGCCCTATACGCTGCAATATATACTGCCCTACAGCTATATACTACCCTATATACATCCCTTAAACTATATACTACCCTATACACTGCCCTATATACATCCCATCCACTATATACTGCCCTACCTGTATATACTGCCCTACCGCTATATACTGCCCTATATACATCCTGTCCACTATATACTACCCTATATACATCCCTTCCACTATATACATCCCTTCCTCTATATACATCCCTTCCACTATATACATCCCTTCCACTATATACATCCCTTCCACTATACACTACCCTATATACATCCCTTCCACTATATACTGTCCTATATACATCCCTTCCTCTGTATACTACACTATATATACTGTCCTTCCTCTATATACAGACCCTTGAAGTGGACATCTTGGACAGTGTTGGGTTTTTCATTCATTAGTCTCATGAGATTCCAGATGGTTCTCCATCAATGTGTGTTCTATGAGGGGGGAGGGAAGCGTAGACTGTGACCTGACTGGGGTCTGTATTCTGTCTGTGCAGGAAGTGCCCCGGATGTTCAGGAGGAAATATTCACCCGGCCGGGATCTGACCTTCTCCTCCCCATCAGAATCCATCTCACCCTCAGCCATACAGATCGATCGATGTGTGACCGGTATGAGTGGAGATACAGAGACCCAACCGGACACAATGGCACCAGGATAGCTAGACACAGACAATGTACACTGAGACCAGATGTGACCGTGACCAATACGAGGGTATCGGAGAATGGAAGTCTGGTCATACATGATGTGACTCTGGAGAATGGCGGGATATACAGTGTGGATATAAGTAATCCTACAGGAGTCCGTATACAGAGATATGAGTACACCGTCCATGTAGAAGGTAAGTCCCGTCCAATCCCCACCTCCAGGCCTAGCAGTGTCCTCCACGCTCCGTGTCCTTATATCCATACATGATATACTAGAAGATCCGGGAGACACGTATGTACAATGTCCTCCACGCTCCGTGTCCTTATATCCATACATGATATAGTAGAAGATCCGGGAGACACGTATGTACAATGTCCTCCACGCTCCGTGTCCTTATATCCATACATGATATAGTAGTAGATCCGGGAGACACGTATGTACAATGTCCTCCACGCTCCGTGTCCTTATATCCATACATGATATAGTAGAAGATCCGGGAGACACGTATGTACAATGTCCTCCACGCTCCGTGTCCTTATATCCATACATGATATAGTAGAAGATCCGGGAGACACGTATGTACAGTGTCCTCCACGCTCCGTGTCCTTATATCCATACATGATATAGTAGAAGATCCGGGAGACACGTATGTACAGTGTCCTCCACGTTCCGTGTCTTTATATCCATACATTATATAGTAGAAGATCCGGGAGACACGTATGTACAATGTCCTCCACGCTCCGTGTCCTTATACCCATACATGATATAGTAGAAGATCCGGGAGACACGTATGTACAATGTCCTCCACGCTCCGTGTCCTTATACCCATACATGATATAGTAGAAGATCCGGGAGACACGTATGTACAGTGTCCTCCACGCTCCGTGTCCTTATATCCATCCATGATATAGTAGAAGATCCGGGAGACACGTATGTACAGTGTCCTCCACGCTCCGTGTCCTTATACCCATACATGATATAGTAGAAGATCCGGGAGACACGTATGTACAATGTCCTCCACGCTCCGTGTCCTTATACCCATACATGATATAGTAGTAGATCCGGGAGACACGTATGTACAATGTCCTCCCCGCTCTGTGTCTTTCCATCCATACATGATATAGTAGAAGATCAGGGGGACACGTATGTACAATGTCCTCTGCTTACTGCCCCATCCTCACCATTCCCTGTGGATTCAGATCTTCAGTCCTCAGCCCCCCTGAAGTTGCTGTGACCTGACCTGTGCTGGTCCTTCTGCTCGGTGGTCTCCATGTGTTAGATCTGACCATCGATGGTCGTGTGACAGACCCCCAATACAGTCTTGCCTATGTTCCCATAGCACACGTTCCTGGAAACAGGACTCATCAGTAGCGGGAGCTGCAGCCACTACCAGCTGGATTCTGGAGACATGACAGGTGAAGGCACAAATGTCTCCGGCCCACCAAGGATCTCCAATGTCCTCCAAAAGGCTTTTATTGCAGAAAGGTCACATCACAAAAAAACGAGGGAGACGTTTCAGAGCCGAGCAGGAACCCCTTCATCACAGGCTCCGAAACACTGAACTCCTGTTGGGATTCCCCCTGAGATCATTCCAGAGGACAAGGGGGCGCTCTTTACGTCTGGAGGAAAAGAAATGTAATCTCCAAACACGGAAAGGTTTCTTCGCAGTAAGAGCTGTGAGAATGTGGAATAGACTCCCTCCAGAGTTGGTTGTGGCCAGCTCAGTGGATTGCTGTAGGAAAGTCCTGGATTCTTTCTTGGATACACAGAATATAACTGGATAGAACATTTATAGGGAAAGGTGATCCAGGGAATATCCGATTATTGATCCCGGGAATATCCGATTATTGATCCCGGGAATATCCAATTGCCTCTCGGGGGGTCAGGAAGGAATGTTTCCCCTGCAGGAGGAGATTGGATCATGCTTTGCTGGGTTTCTGCCTTCCTCTGGATCTACTGCGGTGGAGGATTATAACTTTTTTTTTAATGGTTGAACTGGATGGACTTTTGTCTTTTCTCAGCCAGACTAACTATGTGACTATGGAACTATGGAACTACAGTCAGGTCCATAAATATTGGGACATGGACACAATTCTAACATTTTTGGCTCTATACACCACAATGGATTTGAAATGAAATGAACAAGATGTGCTTTAACTGCAGACTGTCAGCTTTAATTTGAGGGTATTTACATCCAAATCAGGTGAACGGTGTAGGAATGACAACAGTTTGCTTATGTGCCTCCCACTTGTTAAGGGACCAAAAGTAATGGGACAGAATAATAATCATAAATCAAACTTTCACTTTTTAATACTTGGTTGCAAATCCTTTGCAGTCAATGACAGCCTGAAGTGTGGAACGCATAGACATCCCCAGACGCTGGGTGTCATCCCTGGTGATGCTCTGCCAGGCCTTTACTGCAACTGTCTTCAGTTCCTGCTTGTTCTTGGGGCATTTTCCCTTCAGTTTTGTCTTCAGCAAGTGAAAAGCTCAATCGGATTCAGGTCAGGTGATTGGCCATTGCAGAACATTCCACTTCTTTGGTGGCTTTTGCAGTCTGCTTTGGGTCATTGTCCATCTGCACTGTGAAGCGTCCAATGAGTTGTGAAGCATTTGGCTGAATATGAGCCGATAATATTCCCGAAACACTTCACAATTCATCCGGCTGCTTCTGTCAGCCGTCACATCATCAATAAATACAAGAGAAGCAGTTCCATTGGCAGCCATACATGCCCACGCCATGACACTACCACCACCATGATCACTGATGAGGTGGTATGCTGAGGACCATGAGCAGTTCCTTCTCCATCCTCTTCTCTTCCCATCACTCTGGTACAAGTTGATGTCGGTCTCATCTGTCCATAGGATGTTGTTCCAGAACTGTGAAGGCTTTTTTACATGTCGTTTGGCAAACTCTAATCTGGCCTTCCTGTGTTTGAGGCTCACCAATGGTTTCCATCTTGTGGTGAACCCTCTGTATTCACTCTGGTGAAGTCTTCTCTTGATTGGTGACTTTGACACACATACACCTACCTCCTGGAGGGTGTTCTTGATCTGGCCAACTGTTGTGAAGGGTGTTTTCTTCACCAGGGAAAGAATTCTTCGCTCATCCACCACAGTTGTTTTCCGTGGTCTTCCGGGTCTTTTGGTGTTGCTGAGCTCACCGGTGCGTTCCTTCTTTTTAAGAATGTTCCAAACAGTTGTTTTGGCCACGCCTCATGTTTTTGCTATCTCTCTGATGGGTTTGTTTTGTTTTTTCAGCCTAATGATGGCTTCACTGATAGTGACAGCTCTTTGGGTCTCATCTTGAGAGTTGACAGCAACAGATTCCAAATGCAAATAGCACACTTGAAATGAACTCTGGACCTTTTATCTGCTCATTGTAATTGGGATAATGAGGGAATAACACACACCTGGCCATGGAACAGCTGAGAAGCCAATTGTCTCATTACTTTTGGTCCCTTAACAAGTGGGAGGTACATATGCAAACTGTTGTAATTCCTACACCGTTCACCTGATTTGGATGTAAATACCCTCAAATTAAAGCTGACAGTCTGCAGTTAAAGCACATCTTGTTCCTTTCTACAGATGAGCGAATCGAAGTAGGCGAAGTGGAATTCGTTTCGAATATTAGGAAAATTTCGATTCGCGTCGAATCCGAAAATAAGCAGACTTCGGATGCGCGAATCGAAATTTTTCCTAAAATGGCGGCGGACATGTGTGGCGACGGAGCGGGGATGTCTGGGAAGGCGCGCTGACCCATAATGCATTCATTCATGACATGTGATCGCATTAGCCAATCAGCAGCCAGCCAGCCAGCACTGTGTAATGGTCGAGCTATAAATGGCGGCCATTTTAGAATTCTCCATTTGCCTCCAGTCATTCAAGAGAGACAGACCTGGCTGTATTCAGGGACAGAGTTAGGGACACAGAAACGTTACTTAGGGCCACAGAATCGTTACTTAGGGCCACAGAATCGTTACTTAGGGCCACAGAATCGTTACTTAGGGCCACAGAATCGTTACTTAGGGCCACAGAATCGTTACTTGGGGCCACAGAATCGTTACTTAGGGCCACAGAATCGTTACTTAGGGCCACAGAATCGTTAATTGGGGCCACAGAAACGTTACTTGGGGCCACAGAAACGTTACTTAGGTCCACAGAATCGTTACTTAGGGCCACAGAATCGTTACTTAGGGCCACAGAAACGTTACTTAGGTCCACAGAATCGTTACTTAGGGCCACAGAATCGTTACTTAGGGCCACAGAAACGTTACTTAGGTCCACTGAATCGTTACTTAGGGCCACAGAAACGTTACTTAGGGCCACAGAAACGTTACTTAGGGCCACAGAATCGTTACTTAGGGCCACAGAATCGTTACTTAGGGCCACAGAAACGTTACTTAGGGCCACAGAAACATTACTTAGGGCCACAGAAACGTTACTTAGGGCAGACACAGAATTTTTACTGAGGGCCACAGAACCGTTACTTAGGGCCACAGAATCGTTACTTAGGGCCACAGAAACGTTACTTAGGGCCACAGAAAAGTTACTTAGGGCCACAGAATCGTTACTTAGGGCTACAGAAACGTTACTTAGGGCCACAGAAACGTTACTTAGGGCCACAGAAACGTTACTTAGGGCCACAGAAACGTTACTTAGGGCCACAGAATTGTTACTTAGGGACAGACACAGAATTGTTACTGAGGGACACAGAATTGTTACTGAGGGCCACAGAACCGTTACTTAGGGCCACAGAAATGTTACTTAGGGACACAGAATCGTTACTTGGGGCCACAGAAACGTTACTTGGGGCCACAGAAACGTTACTTAGGTCCACAGAATCGTTACTTAGGGCCACAGAATCGTTACTTAGGGCCACAGAAACGTTACTTAGGTCCACAGAATCGTTACTTAGGGCCACAGAATCGTTACTTAGGGCCACAGAAACGTTACTTAGGTCCACTGAATCGTTACTTAGGGCCACAGAAACGTTACTTAGGGCCACAGAAACGTTACTTAGGGCCACAGAATCGTTACTTAGGGCCACAGAATCGTTACTTAGGGCCACAGAAACGTTACTTAGGGCCACAGAAACGTTACTTAGGGCCACAGAAACATTACTTAGGGCCACAGAAACGTTACTTAGGGCAGACACAGAATTTTTACTGAGGGCCACAGAACCGTTACTTAGGGCCACAGAATCGTTACTTAGGGCCACAGAAACGTTACTTAGGGCCACAGAAAAGTTACTTAGGGCCACAGAATCGTTACTTAGGGCTACAGAAACGTTACTTAGGGCCACAGAAATGTTACTTAGGGCCACAGAAACGTTACTTAGGGCCACAGAAACGTTACTTAGGGCCACAGAATTGTCACTTAGGGACAGACACAGAATTGTTACTGAGGGACACAGAATTGTTACTGAGGGCCACAGAACCGTTACTTAGGGCCACAGAAATGTTACTTAGGGACACAGAATTGTTACTCAGGGACAGACACAGAATTGTCTGTCTGATTAGCCAATCAGCAGCCAGCCAGCCAGCACAGTGTAATGGTCGAGCTATAAATGGCGGCCATTTTAGAATTCTCCATTTGCCTCCAGTCATTCAAGAGAGACAGACCTGGCTGTATGCAGGGAGAGAGTTAGGGACACAGAAACGTTACTTAGGGACACAGAAACGTTACTTAGGGCCACAGAATCGTTACTTAGGGCCACAGAATCGTTACTTAGGGCCACAGAATCGTTACTTAGGGCCACAGAATCGTTACTTGGGGCCACAGAATCGTTACTTAGGGCCACAGAATCGTTACTTGGGGCCACAGAATCGTTACTTGGGGCCACAGAAACGTTACTTGGGGCCACAGAAACGTTACTTAGGTCCACAGAATCGTTACTTAGGGCCACAGAATCGTTACTTAGGGCCACAGAAACGTTACTTAGGTCCACAGAATCGTTACTTAGGGCCACAGAATCGTTACTTAGGGCCACAGAAACGTTACTTAGGTCCACTGAATCGTTACTTAGGGCCACAGAAACGTTACTTAGGGCCACAGAAACGTTACTTAGGGCCACAGAATCGTTACTTAGGGCCACAGAATCGTTACTTAGGGCCACAGAAACGTTACTTAGGGCCACAGAAACGTTACTTAGGGCCACAGAAACATTACTTAGGGCCACAGAAACGTTACTTAGGGCAGACACAGAATTTTTACTGAGGGCCACAGAACCGTTACTTAGGGCCACAGAATCGTTACTTAGGGCCACAGAAACGTTACTTAGGGCCACAGAAAAGTTACTTAGGGCCACAGAATCGTTACTTAGGGCTACAGAAACGTTACTTAGGGCCACAGAAACGTTACTTAGGGCCACAGAAACGTTACTTAGGGCCACAGAATTGTTACTTAGGGACAGACACAGAATTGTTACTGAGGGACACAGAATTGTTACTGAGGGCCACAGAACCGTTACTTAGGGCCACAGAAATGTTACTTAGGGACACAGAATTGTTACTCAGGGACAGACACAGAATTGTTACTGAGGGACACAGAATTGTTACTGAGGGACACAGAACCGTTACTTAGGGCCACAGAAACGTTACTTAGGGCCACAGAAACGTTACTTAGGGCCACAGAAACGTTACTTAGGGCTACAGAAACATTACTTAGGGCCACAGAATCGTTACTTAGGGCCACAGAAACGTTACTTAGGGTCACAGAAACGTTACTTAGGGCCACAGAAACGTTACTTAGGGCCACAGAATCGTTACTTAAGGCCACAGAAACGTTACTTAGGGCCACAGAAACGTTACTTAGGGCCACAGAATCGTTACTTAGGGCCACAGAAACGTTACTTAGGGCCACAGAAACGTTACTTAGGGCCACAGAATTGTTACTTAGGGACAGACACAGAATTGTTACTGAGGGACACAGAATTGTTACTGAGGGCCACAGAACCATTACAAAGGGCAAAAGGTTCAGGCAGAATAGGGATTGGTCCAGCATGCAGGACAAAGGGTCCAGGCAGAGCAGGGTTAATCCAACACAGAGAGTACTATGTCTATGTCCACAGAAACGTTACTTAGGGACACAGAATTGTTACTCAGGGACAGACACAGAATTGTTACTGAGGGACACAGAATTGTTACTGAGGGACACAGAACCGTTACTTAGGGCCACAGAAACGTTACTTAGGGCCACAGAAACGTTACTTAGGGCTACAGAAACGTTACTTAGGGCCACAGAACCGTTACTTAGGGCCACAGAAACGTTACTTAGGGACACAGAATTGTTACTGAGGGACACAGAATTGTTACTGAGGGACACAGAATTGTTACTGAGGGACACAGAATTGTTACTGAGGGACAGACACAGAATTGTTACTCAGGGACAGACACAGAATTGTTACTGAGGGACACAGAATTGTTACTGAGGGACACAGAATTGTTACTCAGGGACACAGAATTGTTACTCAGGGACACAGAATTGTTACTGAGGGACACAGAATTGTTACTGAGGGACACAGAATTGTTACTGAGGGACACAGAATTGTTACTCAGGGACACAGAATTGTTACTCAGGGACACAGAATTGTTACTGAGGGACAGACACAGAATTGTTACTCAGTGACAGACACAGAATTGTTACTCAGGGACACAGAATTGTTACTGAGGGACACAGAATTGTTACTCAGGGACACAGAATTGTTACTGAGGGACACAGAATTGTTACTGAGGGACACAGAATTGTTACTGAGGGACACAGAATTGTTACTGAGGGACACAGAATTGTTACTGAGGGACACATAATTGTTACTGAGGGATACAGAATTGTTACTCAGGGACAGACACAGAATTGTTACTGAGGGACACAGAATTGTTAATCAGGGACACAGGATTGTTACTCAGGGACAGACACAGAATTGTTACTGAGGGACACAGAATTGTTACTCAGGGACACAGAACCGTTACTCAGGGACACAGAATCGTTGAATTAAAGAGTATGTCAGACAACATGCAGAGGAGTGTCAGAGGAGGCAATGTTTTAGGAGCGAGCAGACGTGGCAGCAGAGGAAGGGGTCGAGGCAGCACTATTCGCAGCCAGAGGCCAGTGCTCCCGGTGTCATCCAGCGGTCGTGTCTCCACCGACAACCCTGCCGTCATCGATTGGTTGGCTCGGTCGTCTTCCTCTTCCCAGGTCACCTCTGACACCTACAGCCAACGGTCGGTGGGTACGTCAGACACAACCGTTAGTTGGCATGGCCCGGGACCAAGCCCACTGAAATCACGTGTCCTCTACCTGCCCCTGTCCTTTGGTGTTCCCTCACCAAGCGAAGTATCGCATGCTGTGGGCTCAGCCCCACTGTACAGTGAGGAAGAGCTAACAGAGGGCGGTCAGGAACGGGGGGAGACATCCGCCTCTTCAGCAGCCAGGCGAAGAAGTAGTGGCGAGGAGAGTGGCTCGGTAGCCGGTCTAGAGACAGGTCTGTCTCCTGACCCACACGCAGCCGAGGGGGCTAGTAGTGAGGCGGAGACCCTAATTGATGATGATGAGGCTGATCGCACTTGGCAGCCTCGTCGTCATCAGGCTATTGCTTCCGCATCATCAGGAGAAGAGGGTGCCAGCTTGGCAGCGAGCAAAACAGTCGGTGGGTTGTCCAGGAGGCAGCAGGGTTGCAGCAGTGTCAGTGGAGGCAAACGGCCACGGAGTAGAGCACCAGCTCCACTGCAGCCTACCACCACGGCCAGTAGTGGTGCCGGTGTGCACGGAGGAAGCAGCAGTCAGCCAGTGAGGAGTATCGGGGGCAAAGTTTCCTACTCGGCGGTGTGGCAATTTTTCGTCAAGCCGCCCGAGGAAGTAAACGTAGCCGTATGTCGACTATGTGGCCAGAAAGTCAAGCGTGGCCAGGGGGCCCATGTTGGGACTACAGCGTTGCGGCAGCATATGCAGCGTCGCCATTTGGTGGCCTGGGAAAACCGTGATAAAGATACGGCGGTTCTGCCCGCCCCAGCCCCCGCTCCATCACCCGCTCCGTTACTTGCTCCGTCACCTGACGTCAATCGCCCTCCATCAGCCAGTCAAGGCTCCAACACCTCTGCTGAGGGGAGTTGTCGCTCGTTGGCATCTTCCGCTCGTTCAGATGCTCCTTCTCCTGCTACTCCTCTTCACGGATTCCGTCAGCAGTCTTTCTTGGAATCCGTTTCCAAGAGACAACAGTTTGCGAGCACGCACCCGACGGTGCAGAAGCTGAACGTCCTCCTGTCCAAGTTGCTGGTGCTGCAGTCCCTCCCTTTCCAAGTGGTGGACTCAGCACCTTTCCGAGAAATGATGGCTTGTGCCGCGCCGCGGTGGAGAGTGCCAAGCCGGCATTTCTTCGCCAAAAAGGCAGTGCCAGCCCTGCATTCACATGTAGAAGAGATGGTGGGCCAGTCTTTGAGCATGTCGGTCTCTGCCAAAGTGCACGGCAGCGCCGACGTGTGGAGCTGTAACTACGGTCAGGGACAGTACATGTCATTTACGGCCCACTGGGTGAACGTGGTGCCGTCACAGCCGCACCAGCAACTTGGACAGGTCACGCCGCTTTTGCCTCCACGTTTGCACGTCCTTGGTCCACAAAAGATGTCCGCCTCTACCACCTCTTCTTCCTTCGTGTCCTCAGCCGCCACCCCCGTGCCAAGTCCCATTACCCGACCGGCATATCACATGTGCAGGGCGCAACGGTGTCACGCTGTGCTGCACCTGGTATGCCTTGGCGAACGTAGTCACACAGGGGAGGAACTGCTGAGTGTAATGAACAGAGAAATCGACAGATGGCTGTCTCCGCGCAAACTGAAAATCGGAACCATGTTGACCGACAACGGAAAGAACATGGTGTCTGCTCTGCGTCAAGGAAGGTTGTGCCATGTGCCATGCATGGCTCACGTGTTCAAACTGGTTGTCAAGCGGTTCCTAAAATCCACCATCCCACTGCAAGACATCCTTAAAATGTCACGTAAACTGTGCATGCATTTCAGCCATTCCTACACCGCAAAGCACACCCTCCTTGAGCTGCAGCGGCAGAACGGAATTCCACAGCATCGCCTGATCTGCGACGTTGCAACAAGGTGGAATTCAACCCTACACATGTTAGACCGCCTTTACGAACAGCGAAAGGCCATCACCGATTTCCTGATGTTACAAGCGGATAAAGGTACTCCCCTGTGTAACTTAGATGTCAGCCATTGGCAGCTCATGCGTGACACCTGCCGCTTGCTCAGGCCCTTTGAGGAGGCCACGCTATTCGTGAGTCGGCAGGACTATGGGATGAACGACGTCATTCCTCTGTTGCACGTCCTGGAACAAATGCTGTTAACAATGGCTGGTCAGGGTGCGGTAGACGTGGCGCACAGATCTCAACGCCACATGACCCCTGTGGGGACAGGACAGGAAGAAGAGGAGGAGGTAGAGGAGGACATTTGTGCTCAGGAATTATTGAGTGAAATGGGTGGTTTTTCCACTCAGCGGACAGGAGTGGAGGAGCAGGAGCATCTGGTAGAGGAGGAGGAGACAGAGGACCCAGATGCACCGTGGCAGTATGCTGTGGAGATGGAGGCAGGGAGTCCCTCGCATTCCTTGGCACAAATGGCCCATAGCATGCTCGCTTGCTTGCGTAGCGACAGCCGAATAATAACCATCAGACAGAGGGATGACTTTTGGCTGTCCACCTTGTTGGACCCTCGCTACCGTTCAAAAATGGTGGCCTTTTTCACACCTGCTGAGAGGGAGGCCAAAATAACGTACTATAAAAACCACCTATGTAGTCAGTTGGTCTCTGCCTGTCTGCGCCAACGTCCATCCTCAGACACTGTGGGCCCTGTGCGCTCGCGTTCCGCTGCCATGGCAGCAGGGGAGGGGTGCGGTGGTAGGAGCAGTGGCAGCTCCACCAGCAGCGGCTGCCTCAGTCTGCAGTCGATGATGAGTAGCTTTCTTCACCAGCGCAGTGAGGAAACTACTAACCAGCCGCAGCAGCAGCAGCAACAGGTGGGCCTGGAGCAGGACCTCAAACAACAGGCTTGGGCCTACTTGGACAGCACCCTGCCAACCGAGGTAGACAATCCCCTTGACTACTGGGCAACGAAACTTGACCTTTGGCCCCAACTAGCTGAATTTGCCCTTGAAAGGCTGTCATGCCCGGCCAGTAGCGTGGCATCGGAGCGCGTGTTTAGTGCGGCAGGAGGTATTGTAACTCCGCGGAGGACACGACTGTCCACCCAAAGTGTGGAGAGACTCACGTTTGTGAAAATGAATCAGGCGTGGATTAGTCTGGATTTCAAACCACCAGTTCCTGACACAACTGACTAAATCCGCCATGAATCATGCCTCAAACATGTGCCACTTTCAGGTCTCCTCACACTGCTGGTGTGTTCCATTTTTTGTCATAGGGTGCTGGCAGATTACGGGCCTCCCATAGCTGCTGCCAGGCCCCTAATCTGCCATGGGCCCCTGTACCGCCTCCTCATGCTGCTGCCAGGTCCACAGTCTCTCATGGGTCCCTGTACGGCCTCCCATTGCTGCTGTCTCCATCGCCACACTCTGCCATGTGCCACTCTCCTCACACACTGCTGGTGTGTTCCATTTTTTGTCATAGGGTGCTGGCAGATTACGGGCCTCCCATTGCTGCTGCCAGGCCCGTAATCTGCCATGGGCCCCTGTACCGCCTCCTCATGCTGCTGCCAGGTCCAGAGTGTCTCATGGGTCCCTGTACGGCCTCCCATTGCTGCTGTCTCCATCGCCACACTCTGCCATGTGCCACTTTCAGGTCTCCTCACACACTGCTGGTGTGTTCCATTTTTTGTCATAGGGTGCTGGCAGATTACGGGCCTCCCATTGCTGCTGCCAGGCCCCTAATCTGCCATGGGCCCCTGTACCGCCTCCTCATGCTGCTGCCAGGTCCAGAGTCTCTCATGGTTCCCTGTATGGCCTCCCATTGCTGCTGTCTCCATCGCCACACTCTGCCATGTGCCACTTTCAGGTCTCCTCACACTGCTGGTGTGTTCCATTTTTTGTCATAGGGTGCTGGCAGATTACGGGCCTCCCATAGCTGCTGCCAGGCCCCTAATCTGCCATGGGCCCCCGTACCGACTCCTCATGCTGTCACGTTGCAACAAGGTGGAATTCAACCCTACATATGTTAGACCGCCTTTACGAGCAGCGAAAGGCCATCACCGATTTCCTGATGTTACAAGCGGATAAAGGTACTCCCCTGTGTAACTTCGATGTCAGCCATTGGCAGCTCATGCGTGACACCTGCGCTTGCTCAGGCCCTTTGAGGAGGCCACGCTATTCGTGAGTCGGCAGGACTATGGGATGAACGACGTCATTCCTCTGTTGCACGTCCTGGAACAAATGCTGTTAACAATGGCTGGTCAGGGTGCGGTAGACGTGGCGCACAGATCTCAACGCCACATGACCCCTGTGGGGGCAGGACAGGAAGAAGAGGAGGAGGTACAGGAGGACATTGGTGCTCAGGAATTATTGAGTGAAATGGGTGGTTTTTCCACTCAGCGGACAGGAGTGGAGGAGCAGGAGCATCTGGTAGAGGCGGAGGAAGAGGAGACAGAGGACCCAGACGCACCGTGGCAGTATGCTGTGGAGATGGAGGCAGGGAGTCCCTCGCATTCCTTGGCACAAATGGCCCATAGCATGCTCGCTTGCTTGCGTAGCGACAGCCGAATAATAACCATCAGACAGAGGGATGACTTTTGGCTGTCCACCTTGTTGGACCCTCGCTACCGTTCAAAAATGGTGGCCTTTTTCACACCTGCTGAGAGGGAGGCCAAAATAACGTACTATAAAAACCACCTATGTAGTCAGCTGGTCTCTGCCTGTCTGCGCCAACGTCCATCCTCAGACACTGTGGGCCCTGTGCGCTCGCGTTCCGCTGCCATGGCAGCAGGGGAGGGGTGGGGTGGTAGGAGCAGTGGCAGCTCCACCAGCAGCGGCTGCCTCAGTCTGCAGTCGATGATGAGTAGCTTTCTTCACCAGCGCAGTGAGGAAACTACTAACCAGCCACAGCAGCAGCAGCATCAGGTGGACCTGGAGCAGGACCTCAAACAACAGGCTTGGGCCTACTTGGACAGCACCCTGCCAACCGAGGTAGACAATCCCCTTGACTACTGGGCAACGAAACTTGACCTTTGGCCCCAACTAGCTGAATTTGCCCTTGAAAGGCTGTCATGCCCGGCCAGTAACGTGGCATCGGAGCGCGTGTTTAGTGCGGCAGGAGGTATTGTAACGCCGCGGAGGACACGACTGTCCACCCAAAGTGTGGAGAGACTGACGTTTGTGAAAATGAATCAGGCGTGGATTAGTCTGGATTTCAAACCACCAGTTCCTGACAACTGACTAAATCCGCCATGAATCATGCCCCAAACATGTGCCACTTTCAGGTCTCCTCACACTGCTGGTGTGTTCCATTTTTTGTCATGGGGTGCTGGCAGATTACTGGCCTCCCATAGCTGCTGCCAGGCCCCTAATCTGCCATGGGCCCCTGTCCCGCCTCCTCATGCTGCTGCCAGGTCCACAGTCTCTCATGGGTCCCTGTACGGCCTCCCATTGCTGCTGTCTCCATCGCCACACTCTGCCATGTGCCACTTTCAGGTCTCCTCACACACTGCTGGTGTGTTCCATTTTTTGTCATAGGGTGCTGGCAGATTACGGGCCTCCCATAGCTGCTGCCAGGCCCCTAATCTGCCATGGGCCCCTGTACCGCCTCCTCATGCTGCTGCCAGGTCCAGAGTCTATCATGGGTCCCTGTACGGCCTCCCATTGCTGCTGTCTCCATCGCCACACTCTGCCATGTGCCACTTTCAGGTCTCCTCACACACTGCTGGTGTGTTCCATTTTTTGTCATAGGGTGCTGGCAGATTACGGGCCTCCCATTGCTGCTGCCAGGCCCCTAATCTGCCATGGGCCCCAGTACCGCCTCCTCATGCTGCTGCCAGGTCCAGAGTCTATCATGGGTCCCTGTACGGCCTCCCATTGCTGCTGTCTCCATCGCCACACTCTGCCATGTGCCACTTTCAGGTCTCCTCACACACTGCTGGTGTGTTCCATTTTTTGTCATAGGGTGCTGGCAGATTACGGGCCTCCCATTGCTGCTGCCAGGCCCCTAATCTGCCATGGGCCCCTGTACCGCCTCCTCATGCTGCTGCCAGGTCCAGAGTCTCTCATGGTTCCCTGTATGGCCTCCCATTGCTGCTGTCTCCATCGCCACACTCTGCCATGTGCCACTTTCAGGTCTCCTCACACTGCTGGTGTGTTACATTTTTTGTCATAGGGTGCTGGCAGATTACGGGCCTCCCATAGCTGCTGCCAGGCCCCTAATTTGCCATGGGCCCCTGTACCGCCTCCTCATGCTGCTGCCAGGTCCACAGTGTGTCATGCCATGTGCCACTTTCAGGTCTCCTCACACTGCTGGTGTGTTCCATTTTTTGTCATAGGGTGCTGGCAGATTACGGGCCTCCCATTGCTGCTGCCAGGCCCGTAATCTGCCATGGGCCCCTGTACCGCCTCTTCATGCTGCTGCCAGGTACAGAGTGTCTCATGGGTCCCTGTACGGCCTCCCATTGCTGCTGTCTCCATCGCCACACTCTGCCATGTGCCACTTTCAGGTCTCCTCACACTGCTGGTGTGTTCCATTTTTTGTCATAGGGTGCTGGCAGATTACGGGCCTCCCATTGCTGCTGCCAGGCCCGTAAGCTGCCATGGGCCCCAGTACCGCCTCCTTATGCTGCTGCCAGGTCCACAGTCTCTCATGGGTCCCTGTACGGCCTCCCATTGCTGCTGTCTCCATCGCCACACTCTGCCATGTGCCACTTTCAGGTCTCCTCACACTGCTGGTGTGTTCCATTTTTTGTCATAGGGTGCTGGCAGATTACGGGCCTCCCATAGCTGCTGCCAGGCCCCTAATCTGCCATGGGCCCCTGTACCGCCTCCTCATGCTGCTGCCAGGTCCACAGTGTGTCATGCCATGTGCCACTTTCAGGTCTCCTCACACTGCTGGTATGTTCCATTTTTTGACATAGGGTGCTGGCAGATTACGGGCCTCCCATTGCTGCTGCCAGGCCCGTAATCTGCCATGGGCCCCAGTACCGCCTCCTCATGCTGCTGCCAGGTCCACAGTCTCTCATGGGTCCCTGTACGGCCTCCCATTGCTGCTGTCTCCATCGCCACACTCTGCCATGTGCCACTTTCAGGTCTCCTCACACTGCTGGTGTGTTACATTTTTTGTCATAGGGTGCTGGCAGATTACGGGCCTCCCATAGCTGCTGCCAGGCCCGTAATCTGCCATGGGCCCCCGTACCGACTCCTCATGCTGTGACGTTGCAACAAGGTGGAATTCAACCCTACACATGTTAGACCGCCTTTACGAACAGCGAAAGGCCATCACCGATTTCCTGATGTTACAAGCGGATAAAGGTACTCCCCTGTGTAACTTCGATGTCAGCCATTGGCAGCTCATGCGTGACACCTGCCGCTTGCTCAGGCCCTTTGAGGAGGCCACGCTATTCGTGAGTCGGCAGGACTATGGGATGAACGACGTCATTCCTCTGTTGCACGTCCTGGAACAAATGCTGTTAACAATGGCTGGTCAGGGTGCAGTAGACGTGGCGCACAGATCTCAACGCCACATGACCCCTGTGGGGGCAGGACAGGAAGAAGAGGAGGAGGTAGAGGAGGACATTGGTGCTCAGGAATTATTGAGTGAAATGGGTGGTTTTTCCACTCAGCGGACAGGCGTGGAGGAGCAGGAGCATCTGGTAGAGGAGGAGGAGGAGGAGACAGAGGACCCAGACGCACCATGGCAGTATGCTGTGGAGATGGAGGCAGGGAGTCCCTCGCATTCCTTGGCACAAATGGCCCATAGCATGCTCTCTTGCTTGCGTAGCGACAGCCGAATAATAACCATCAGACAGAGGGATGACTTTTGGCTGTCCACCTTGTTGGCCCCTCGCTACCGTTCAAAAATGGTGGCCTTTTTCACACCTGCTGAGAGGGAGGCCAAAATAACGTACTATAAAAACCACCTATGTAGTCAGCTGGTCTCTGCCTGTCTGCGCCAACGTTCATCCTCAGACACTGTGGGCCCTGTGCGCTCGCGTTCCGCTGCCATGGCAGCAGGGGAGGGGTGGGGTGGTAGGAGCAGTGGCAGCTCCACCAGCAGCAGCTGCCTCAGTCTGCAGTCGATGATGAGTAGCTTTCTTCACCAGCGCAGTGAGGAAACTACTAACCAGCCGCAGCAGCAGCAGCGTCAGGTGGACCTGGAGCAGGACCTCAAACAACAGGCTTGGGCCTACTTGGACAGCACCCTGCCAACCGAGGTAGACAATCCCCTTGACTACTGGGCAACGAAATTTGACCTTTGGCCCCAACTAGCTGAATTTGCCCTTGAAAGGCTGTCATGCCCGGCCAGTAGCGTGGCATCGGAGCACGTGTTTAGTGCGGCAGGAGGTATTGTAACTCCGCGGAGGACATGACTGTCCACCCAAAGTGTGGAGAGACTCACGTTTGTGAAAATGAATCAGGCGTGGATTAGTCTGGATTTCAAACCACCAGTTCCTGACACAACTGACTAAATCCGCCATGAATCATGCCCCAAACATGTGCCACTTTCAGGTCTCCTCACACTGCTGGTGTTTTACATTTTTTGTCATGGGGTGCAGGCAGATTACGGGCCTCCCATAGCTGCTGCCAGGCCCCTAATCTGCCATGGGCCCCTGTACCGCCTCCTCATGCTGCTGCCAGGTCCACAGTCTCTCATGGGTCCCTGTACGGCCTCCCATTGCTGCTGTCTCCATCGCCACACTCTGCCATGTGCCACTCTCCTCACACACTGCTGGTGTGTTCCATTTTTTGTCATAGGGTGCTGGCAGATTACGGGCCTCCCATTGCTGCTGCCAGGCCCGTAATCTGCCATGGACCCCTGTACCGCCTCCTCGTGCTGCTGCCAGGTCCACAGTGTCTCATGGGTCCCTGTACGGCCTCCCATTGCTGCTGTCTCCATCGCCACACTCTGCCATGTGCCACTTTCAGGTCTCCTCACACACTGCTGGTGTGTTCCATTTTTTGTCATAGGGTGCTGGCAGATTACGGGCCTCCCATAGCTGCTGCCAGGCCCCTAATCTGCCATGGGCCCCTGTACCGCCTCCTCATGCTGCTGCCAGGTCCAGAGTCTCTCATGGGTCCCTGTACGGCCTCCCATTGCTGCTGTCTCCATCGCCACACTCTGCCATGTGCCACTTTCAGGTCTCCTCACACACTGCTGGTGTGTTCCATTTTTTGTCATAGGGTGCTGGCAGATTACGGGCCTCCCATTGCTGCTGCCAGGCCCCTAATCTGCCATGGGCCCCTGTACCGCCTCCTCATGCTGCTGCCAGGTCCAGAGTCTCTCATGGTTCCCTGTATGGCCTCCCATTGCTGCTGTCTCCATCGCCACACTCTGCCATGTGCCACTTTCAGGTCTCCTCACACTGCTGGTGTGTTACATTTTTTGTCATAGGGTGCTGGCAGATTACGGGCCTCCCATAGCTGCTTCCAGACCCCTAATCTGCCATGGGCCCCTATATACCGCCTCCTCATGCTGCTGCCAGGTCCACAGTGTGTCATGCCATGTGCCACTTTCAGGTCTCCTCACACTGCTGGTGTGTTCCATTTTTTGTCATAGGGTGCTGGCAGATTACGGGCCTCCCATAGCTGCTGCCAGGCCCCTAATCTGCTATGGGCCCCTGTACCGCCTCCTCATGCTGCTGCCATGTCCACAGTGTGTCATGCCATGTGCCACTTTCAGGTCTCCTCACACTGCTGGTATGTTCCATTTTTTGTCATAGGGTGCTGGCAGATTACGGGCCTCCCATTGCTGCTGCCAGGCCCGTAATCTGCCATGGGCCCCAGTACCGCCTCCTCATGCTGCTGCCAGGTCCACAGTCTCTCATGGGTCCCTGTACGGCCTCCCATTGCTGCTGTCTCCATCGCCACACTCTGCCATGTGCCACTTTCAGGTCTCCTCACACACTGCTGGTGTGTTCCATTTTTTGTCATAGGGTGCTGGCAGATTACAGGCCTCCCATAGCTGCTGCCAGGCCCCTAATCTGCCATGGGCCCCTGTACCGCCTCCTCATGCTGCTACCAGGTCCACAGTGTGTCATGCCATGTGCCACTTTCAGGTCTCCTCACACTGCTGGTATGTTCCATTTTTTGACATAGGGTGCTGGCAGATTACGGGCCTCCCATTGCTACTGCCAGGCCCATAATCTGCCATGGGCCCCAGTACCGCCTCCTCATGCTGCTGCCAGGTCCACAGTCTCTCATGGGTCCCTGTACGGCCTCCCATTGCTGCTGTCTCCATCGCCACACTCTGCCATGTGCCACTTTCAGGTCTCCTCACACTGCTGGTGTGTTACATTTTTTGTCATAGGGTGCTGGCAGATTACAGGCCTCCCATAGCTGCTGCCAGGCCCGTAATCTGCCATGGGCTCCCGTACCGACTCCTCATGCTGTGACATTGCAACAAGGTGGAATTCAACCCTACATATGTTAGACCGCCTTTACGAACAGCAAAAGGCCATCACAGATTTCCTGATGTTACAAGCGGATAAAGGTACTCCCTGTGTAACTTCGATGTCAGCCATTGGCAGCTCATGCGTGACACCTGCACTTGCTCAGGCCCTTTGAGGAGGCCACGCTATTCGTGAGTCGGCAGGACTATGGGATGAACGACGTCATTCCTCTGTTGCACGTCCTGGAACAAATGCTGTTAACAATGGCTGGTCAGGGTGCGGTAGACGTGGCGCACAGATCTCAACGCCACATGACCCCTGTGGGGGCAGGACAGGAAGAAGAGGAGGAGGTAGAGGAGGACATTGGTGCTCAGGAATTATTGAGTGAAATGGGTGGTTTTTCCACTCAGTGGACAGGAGTGGAGGAGCAGGAGCATCTGGTAGAGGAGGAGGAGGAGGAGACAGAGGACCCAGACGCACCGTGGCAGTATGCTGTGGAGATGGAGGCAGGGAGTCCCTCGCATTCCTTGGCACAAATGGCCCATAGCATGCTCGGTTGCTTGCGTAGCGACAGCCGAATAATAACCATCAGACAGAGGGATGACTTTTGGCTGTCCACCTTGTTGGACCCTCGCTACCGTTCAAAAATGGTGGCCTTTTTCACACCTGCTGAGAGGGAGGCCAAAATAACGTACTATAAAAACCACCTATGTAGTCAGCTGTTCTCTGCCTTTCTGCGCCAACGTCCATCCTCAGACACTGTGGGCCCTGTGCGCTCGCGTTCCGCTGCCATGGCAGCAGGGGAGGGGTGGGGTGGTAGGAGCAGTGGCAGCTCCACCAGCAGCGGCTGCCTCAGTCTGCAGTCGATGATGAGTAGCTTTCTTCACCAGCGCAGTGAGGAAACTACTAACCAGCCGCAGCAGCAGCAGCGTCAGGTGGACCTGGAGCAGGACCTCAAACAACAGGCTTGGGCCTACTTGGACAGCACCCTGCCAACCGAGGTAGACAATCCCCTTGACTACTGGGCAACGAAACTTGACCTTTGGCCCCAACTAGCTGAATTTGCCCTTGAAAGGCTGTCATGCCCGGCCAGTAGCGTGGCATCGGAGCGCGTGTTTAGTGCGGGAGGAGGTATTGTAACTCCGCGGAGGACACGACTGTCCACCCAAAGTGTGGAGAGACTCACGTTTGTGAAAATGAATCAGGCGTGGATTAGTCTGGATTTCAAACCACCAGTTCCTGACACAACTGACTAAATCCGCCATGAATCATGCCTCAAACATGTGCCACTTTCAGGTCTCCTCACACTGCTGGTGTGTTCCATTTTTTGTCATGGGGTGCTGGCAGATTACGGGCCTCCCATAGCTGCTGCCAGGCCCCTAATCTGCCATGGGCCCCTGTACCGCCTCCTCATGCTGCTGCCAGGTCCAGAGTCTCTCATGGGTCCCTGTACGGCCTCCCATTGCTGCTGTCTCCATCGCCACACTCTGCCATGTGCCACTTTCAGGTCTCCTCACACACTGCTGGTGTGTTCCATTTTTTGTCATAGGGTGCTGGCAGATTACGGGCCTCCCATAGCTGCTGCCAGGCCCCTAATCTGCCATGGGCCCCTGTACCGCCTCCTCATGCTGCTGCCAGGTCCAGAGTCTCTCATGGGTCCCTGTACGGCCTCCAATTGCTGCTGTCTCCATCGCCACACTCTGCCATGTGCCACTTTCAGGTCTCCTCACACTGCTGGTGTGTTACATTTTTTGTCATAGGGTGCTGGCAGATTACGGGCCTCCCATAGCTGCTGCCAGGCCCCTAATCTGCCATGGGTCCCTGTACCGCCTCCTCATGCTGCTGCCAGGTCCACAGTGTGTCATGCCATGTGCCACTTTCAGGTCTCCTCACACTGCTGGTGTGTTCCATTTTGTCATAGGGTGCTGGCAGATTACGGGCCTCCCATTGCTGCTGCCAGGACCGTAATCTGCCATGGGCCCCAGTACCGCCTCCTCATGCTGCTGCCAGGTCCACAGTCTCTCATGGGTCCCTGTACGGCCTCCCATTGCTGCTGTCTCCATCGCCACACTCTGCCATGTGCCACTTTCAGGTCTCCTCACACTGCTGGTGTGTTACATTTTTTGTCATAGGGTGCTGGCAGATTACGGGCCTCCCATAGCTGCTGCCAGGCCCGTAATCTGCCATGGGCCCCCGTACCGACTCCTCATGCTGTGACTTTGCAACAAGGTGGAATTCAACCCTACATACGTTAGACCGCCTTTACGAACAGCGAAAGGCCATCACCGATTTCCTGATGTTACAAGCGGATAAAGGTACTCCCCTGTGTAACTTCGATGTCAGCCATTGGCAGCTCATGCGTGACACCTGCCGCTTGCTCAGGCCCTTTGAGGAGGCCACGCTATTCGTGAGTCGGCAGGACTATGGGATGAACGACGTCATTCCTCTGTTGCACGTCCTGGAACAAATGCTGTTAACAATGGCTGGTCAGGGTGCGGTAGACGTGGCGCACAGATCTCAACGCCACATGACCCCTGTGGGGACAGGACAGGAAGAAGAGGAGGAGGTAGAGGAGGACATTGGTGCTCAGGAATTATTGAGTGAAATGGGTGGTTTTTCCACTCAGCGGACAGGAGTGGAGGAGCAGGAGCATATGGTAGAGGAGGAGGAGGAGGAGACAGAGGACCCAGACGCACCGTGGCAGTATGCTGTGGAGATGGAGGCAGGGAGTCCCTCGCATTCCTTGGCACAAATGGCCCATAGCATGCTCGCTTGCTTGCGTAGCGACAGCCGAATAATAACCATCAGACAGAGGGATGACTTTTGGCTGTCCACCTTGTTGGACCCTCGCTACCGTTCAAAAATGGTGGCCTTTTTCACACCTGCTGAGAGGGAGGCCAAAATAACGTACTATAAAAACCACCTATGTAGTCAGTTGGTCTCTGCCTTTCTGCGCCAACGTCCATCCTCAGACACTGTGGGCCCTGTGCGCTCGCGTTCCGCTGCCATGGCAGCAGGGGAGGGGTGGGGTGGTAGGAGCAGTGGCAGCTCCACCAGCAGCGGCTGCCTCAGTCTGCAGTCGATGATGAGTAGCTTTCTTCACCAGCGCAGTGAGGAAACTACTAACCAGCCGCAGCAGCAGCAGCAGCATCAGGTGGACCTGGAGCAGGACCTCAAACAACAGGCTTGGGCCTACTTGGACAGCACCCTGCCAACCGAGGTAGACAATCCCCTTGACTACTGGGCAACGAAACTTGACCTTTGGCCCCAACTAGCTGAATTTGCCCTTGAAAGGCTGTCATGCCCGGCCAGTAGCGTGGCATCGGAGCGCGTGTTTAGTGCGGCAGGAGGTATTGTAACTCCGCGGAGGACACGACTGTCCACCCAAAGTGTGGAGAGACTCACGTTTGTGAAAATGAATCAGGCGTGGATTAGTCTGGATTTCAAACCACCAGTTCCTGACACAACTGACTAAATCCGCCATGAATCATGCCCCAAACATGTGCCACTTTCAGGTCTCCTCACACTGCTGGTGTGTTCCATTTTTTGTCATGGGGTGCTGGCAGATTACGGGCCTCCCATAGCTGCTGCCAGGCCCCTAATCTGCCATGGGCCCCTGTACCGCCTCCTCATGCTGCTGCCAGGTCCACAGTCTCTCATGGGTCCCTGTACGGCCTCCCATTGCTGCTGTCTCCATCGCCACACTCTGCCATGTGCCACTTTCAGGTCTCCTCACACACTGCTGGTGTGTTCCATTTTTTGTCATAGGGTGCTGGCAGATTACGGGCCTCCCATAGCTGCTGCCAGGCCCCTAATCTGCCATGGGCCCCTGTACCGCCTCCTCATGCTGCTGCCAGGTCCACAGTCTCTCATGGGTCCCTGTACGGCCTCCCATTGCTGCTGTCTCCATCGCCACACTCTGCCATGTGCCACTTTCAGGTCTCCTCACACACTGCTGGTGTGTTCCATTTTTTGTCATAGGGTGCTGGCAGATTACGGGCCTCCCATTGCTGCTGCCAGGCCCCTAATCTGCCATGGGCCCCTATACCGCCTCCTCATGCTGCTGCCAGGTCCACAGTGTGTCATGGGTCCCTGTACGGCCTCCCATTGCTGCTGCCAGGAGGCAGCAGGGTCGCAGCAGTGTCAGTGGAGGCAAACGGCCACGGAGTAGAGCACCAGCTCCACTGCAGCCTACCACCACGGCCAGTAGTGGTGCCGGTGTGCACGGAGGAAGTAGCAGTCAGCCAGTGAGGAGTAGCGGGGGCAAAGTTTCCTACTCGGCGGTGTGGCAATTTTTCGTCAAGCCGCCCGAGGAAGTAAACGTAGCCGTATGTCGACTATGTGGCCAGAAAGTCAAGCGTGGCCAGGGGGCCCATGTTGGGACTACAGCGTTGCGTCAGCATATGCAGCGTCGCCATTCGGTGGCCTGGGAAAACCGTGATAAAGATACGGCGGTTCTGCCTGCCCCAGCCCAGGGTTCCATTTTGTCATAGGGTGCTGGCAGATTACGGGCCTCCCATTGCTGCTGCCAGGCCTTAATCTGCCATGGGCCCCTGTACCGCCTCCTCATGCTGCTGCCAGGTCCACAGTGTCTCATGGGTCCCTGAACCGCCTCCCATTGCTGCTGTCTCCATCGCCACACTCTGCCATGTGCCACTTTCAGGTCTCCTCACACTGCTGGTGTGTTCCATTTTTTGTCATAGGGTGCTGGCAGATTACGGGCCTCCCATAGCTGCTGCCAGGCCACTAATCTGCCATGGGCCCCTGTACCGCCTCCTCATGCTGCTGCCAGGTCCAGAGTCTCTCATGGGTCCCTGTACGGCCTCCCATTGCTGCTGTCTCCATCGCCACACTCTGCCATGTGCCACTTTCAGGTCTCCTCACACACTGCTGGTGTGTTCCATTTTTTGTCATAGGGTGCTGGCAGATTACGGGCCTCCCATTGCTGCTGCCAGGCCCGTAATCTGCCATGGGCCCCCGTACCGACTCCTCATGCTGCTGCCAGGCCCGTAATCTGTCATGGGCCCCTGTTGTCGCTTGTTGGCATATTCCGCTCGTTCAGATGCTCCTTCTCCTGCTACTCCTCTTCACGGATTCCGTCAGCAGTCTTTCTTGGAATCCGTTTCCAAGAGACAACAGTTTGCGAGCACGCACCCGACGGTGCAGAAGCTGAACGTCCTCCTGTCCAAGTTGCTGCTGCCAGGCTCGTAATCTGTCATGCGCGCCTGTACCGCCTCCTCATGCTGCTGCCAGGTCCAGAGTGTGTCATGGGCCCCCGTACCGACTCCTCATGCTGCTGCCAGGCCCGTAATCTGTCATGGGCCCCTGTACCGCCTCCTCATGCTGCTGCCAGGTCCAGAGTGTGTCATGGGTCCCTGTACGGCCTCCCATTGCTGCTGCCAGGCCCGTAATCTGCCATGGGCCCCCGTACCAACTCCTCATGCTGCTGCCAGGCCCGTAATCTGTCATGGGCCCCTGTACCGCCTCCTCATGCTGCTGCCAGGTCCAGAGTGTGTCATGGGTCCCTGTACGGCCTCCCATTGCTGCTGTCTCCATCGCCACACTCTGCCATGTGCCACTTTCAGGTCTCCTCACACTGCTGGTGGGTTCCATTTTTGTCATAGGGTGCTGTATGGCCTCCCATTGCTGCTGCCTCCACCGCCACACTGTGGCTCCACACTCTGGTTTTGGCCCCGTGACTGCCCAAATGAGTGAAGTGTGCGGTGATTCTAAGATGGACGGCACTCATCTGCATGTCATACTGACTGACAGTATTATTTCTCTTCCCCAGCAGACTCCAAGGGCATTTAAATTAAAGGTACAGTGTTCTGCACTAATATTAAGTCTCTCTGAAGCCTAGAAACACCCTTTTATAAGTTAAATTTGCAGCGAATATATTCGACTCGAATCGAAATTTTTTCACGAATTCGCCGAATCAGTCGAATCGAATTTTTGAATAATTCGCTCATCTCTATTCGTTTCATTTCAAATCCATTGTGGTGGTGTATAGAGCCAAAAATTTTAGAATTGTGTCGATGTCCCAATATTTATGGACCTGACTGTATGTGACTAGGGAACTATGGGGCTATGTGACTATATAACTATGGGACTATGGGGCTATGTGACTATGGGGCTATGGGGCTATGTGACTATGGGGCTATGTGACTATGGGACTATGGGACTATGTGACTATGGGGCTATGGGGCTATGTGACTATGGGGCTATGTGACTATGGGGCTATGGGGCTATGTGACTATGGGGCTATGTGACTATGGGACTATGTGACTATATAACTATGGGACTATGGGGCTATGTGACTATGGGGCTATGTGACTATGGGGCTATGTGACTATGGGGCTATGTGACTATGGGGCTATGTGACTATGGGGCTATGTGACTATGGGGCTATGTGACTATGTGACTATGGGGCTATGTGACTATGGGGCTATGTGACTATGGGGCTATGTGACTATGTGACTATGGGGCTATGTGACTATGGGGCTATGGGGCTATGTGACTATGGGGCTATGGGACTATGGGGCTATGTGACTATGTGACTATGGGGCTATGTGACTATGGGGCTATGGGGCTATGTGACTATGGGACTATGGGACTATGTGACTATGTGACTATGGGACTATGTGACTATGGGGCTATGTGACTATGGGGCTATGTGACTATGGGACTATGTGACTATGGGGCTATGTGACTATGGGACTATGTGACTATGGGGCTATGTGACTATGGGGCTATGTGACTATGGAACTATGTGACTATGTGACTATATAACTATGTGACTATGGGGCTATGGGGCTATGTGACTATGGAACTATGTGACTATATGACTATGGGGCTATGTGACTATGGGGCTATGGGGCTATGTGACTATGGGGCTATGTGACTATGGGGCTATGTGACTATGGAACTATGTGACTATGTGACTATATGACTATGGGGCTATGTGACTATGGGGCTATGTGACTATGGGGCTATGTGACTATGGAACTATGTGACTATGTGACTATATAACTATGGGACTATGGGGCTATGTGACTATGGGGCTATGTGACTATGGGGCTATGTGACTATGGGGCTATGTGACTATGGGACTATGGGACTATGGGACTATGGGGCTATGTGACTATGGGGCTATGTGACTATGGGGCTATGGGGCTATGTGACTATGGGGCTATGTGACTATGGGGCTATGTGACTATGGAACTATGTGACTATATAACTATGGGGCTATGTGACTATGGGGCTATGTGACTATGGGGCTATGTGACTATGGGGCTATGGGGCTATGTGACTATGGGGCTATGTGACTATGGGGCTATGTGACTATGGGGCTATGGGACTATGGGACTATGTGACTATGGGGCTATGTGACTATGGGGCTATGGGGCTATGTGACTATGGGGCTATGGGGCTATGTGACTATGGGGCTATGGGGCTATGTGACTATGGGGCTATGGGGCTATGTGACTATGGGGCTATGTGACTATGGGACTATGGGACTATGTGACTATGGGGCTATGTGACTATGGGGCTATGGGACTATGTGATGTGACCTTTCTGCAATCACAGCCTTTTGGAGGACATTTGGAGATCCTTGGTGGGCTCAGACCCCCAACACACACACTGACAAAGCACCAATCTGGGGACCTCGGAGGGGATTTCAGTGACCCCAGTTGGGGCTCCGACCCTCAGGCTGACCTCTGACCTGGATGGAGCCGTCTCTCCGCTGTAAGTTTGGTTTACTGAGATGGAGCCGATTCGTCAACATTGGAGGGTGGAACTTCTGCTGAGAGCAGGAAATTGACATTCTAATTGGTCATTATGGGCAAACCCTCCCCTTTGTGCTCACATTCCTTCACTCCAGTTGTCCGGATGAGGTTGTAAAGTACTGTGTATGGGGGGGGGGGGGTCACATGACCAAGAATATCGATGTGATGTTAGTGGGGTGATTTAGTTCCATAGTTAGTCTGGCTGAGAAAAGATAAAATTCCATCCAGTTCAACCATTAAAGAGAAGTTATAATCCTCCACCCACAGTGGATCCAGAGGAAGGCAGAAACCCAGCAAAGCACGATCCAATCTCCTCCTGCAGGGGAAATATTCCTTCCTGACCCCCCGAGAGGCAATCGGATATTCCCGGGATCAATAATCGGATATTCCCGGGATCAATAATCGGATATTCCCGGGATCAATAATCGGATATTCCCTGGATCAATAATCGGATATTCCCGGGATCACCTTTCCCTATAAATGTTATATCCAGTTATATTCTGTGTATCCAAGAAAGAATCCAGGACTTTCCTACAGCAATCCACTGAGCTGGCCACACCCAACTCTGGAGGGAGTCTATTCCACATTCACACAGCTCTTACTGTGAAGAAACCTTTCCGTGTTTGGAGATGAAATAGTTGTTGGAGGAGACCTGCGCACAGACACAATCCATCTCCTCCAGTCTCCAGGAAGATGTCTGCACACCTGTCTATAGGTAAGGATGGGGGAGGGGCATGCTGTGTATAGATTGGACCTTATCAATGGAAATGATTGTCTCTCTCAGTTCCAGTATCGGTTCCGGTCCTCTATATCTCGTGTCTCCGGGATGGCAGCGCTGAGATCTCCTGCAGTGTGGAGGCGGGGACTAAGCCGAATATCGCTCTATCTGTGATTGGACGATCCAAGGAGAATTATTCTGCTTCCGCCAATCACATTACAGCCGTTGTGGAGCCACCGGGACCCTGGAACATCACCTGTACTGTGAAGAACATGGTCAGCCAGGAGGAGGAGAGCACAGCCGAGGTCACCTGTCTAGGTGAGGGGGAGATCGGGGGATGGGCACACAGCGGGTGGGAGGGGCAAAAATCAGATGAGTATGAAATATATACGAGATTTATAGGTTTACCTTCCGTGATTTATGTTTTAGTCCTGACCGATATAAAAAAAAAATTACTTCATATCCACATGGAAGAAAAATATATTTTAAATCTATTTTAAAAATATTCTTAACAAATATATTGACTTATAGTTGAAATATTACAATTTTGGCCGTATTCAATATATATATACATACTGCATGTTGAAATGCATTTTTATTACAAAATATATTGAAAATATTTAAAAAAAAATACATTTCAAATATTCTGTGTTTTTAAAAATACAAATCTAAATTTTTGGAACGCATTTACAAATACATGTAAAAATATATGTTAAAATGACTATTTTATATGTAAAAAAAAATCTGAAGAATGTATTTAAAAAATATATATTTTTAAAAATATTTTTAAGAACGCATTGCAACATGCAGTGTGTTTTTTTTTTTTACATATAAAATAGTAATTTTTACATGTATTTTTACACATATTTGTTAATGTGCTCCAAAAATGTAGATTTGTGTGTGTGTGTATATATATATACAGTGAGGAACAGAAGTATTTGAACCCCCTGCGATTTTGCAAGTTCTCCCACTTCTCCATCATGGAGGGTCTGACATTCACATTGTATTGTATACATTCCCACTCTGAGGACAGAATTTTACAAAAATTCCATGCCTCCTCTGCATCATCCAGATGGTCATTGGGAACCTTCAGACGGGCCTGGACATGTGATGACTGGAGCAGGGGAACCTTCAGACGGGCCTGGACATGTGATGACTGGAGCAGGGGAACCTTCCATGCAATGCATGATTGGAAACCATGACAGCGTAGTGTTCTACCGACAGGGACCTGTGAATCTGTGGTCCCAGCTCTCTTCATGTCATTGAGCAGCTCCTCCCTTGTAGTTCTGGGCTGATTCCTCACCTTTCTTCTCATCAGTGATCCCCCACGAGGGGACATCTTGCATGGAGCCCCAGTCCGAGGCAGACTGACAGTCGTCTTTAGCCTCTTCCATTTTCTAACAATTGCTCCAACAGTTGATCTATTTTTACCAAGCTGCTTGGCAATTGCCCCGTAGCCCTTTCCAGCCCTGTGGAGGTCCACCATTTTGTCTCTGGTGTCTTTTGACAGCTCTTTGGTCTTGCCCATGGTAGTAGTTGGCGTCTGACTGACTGTGGGGTAGACAGGTGTCTTTAAAGAGCTCAGACAGGTGCTACTAAGTGAGATGAATGAGTGGAGTAGAGGGGGACTTTGTAAAGGCGCAGTAACAGGTCTTTGAGAGACAGAATTCTTGCTGCTTCTCAGGGGTTCAAATACTTCTGTTCAGCCGTACGAGACAAATACATTCTTTACAAATCATACAATGTGATCTCCTGAATTCTGTCCTCAGAGTGGGAATCCCCTGCAATGTGATCTCCTGAATTCTGTCCTCAGAGTGGGAATCCCCTGCAATGTGATCTCCTGAATTCTGTCCTCAGAGTGGGAATCCCCTGCAATATGAATGTCAGACCCTCCATGATGGAGAAGTGGGAGAACTTGCAGAATCGCAGGGGGTTCAAATACTTCTGTTACACACACACACATATATAAAAATAAATATACACACACATATATTAATTGAAAAAAATATATATATATATATATGTGTGTGTGTGTGTGTGTATATATATATATGTGTGTGTGTGTATATATATATGTGTGTGTGTATATATATATGTGTGTGTGTGTGTATATATATATGTGTGTGTGTATATATATATATGTGTGTGTGTGTATATATATATATATGTGTGTGTATATATATACAGTTGCAAGAAAAAGTATGTGAACCCCTTGGGATTACGTGGAGTTTTGCATGAATTGGGCATAAAATGTGCTCTGAACGTCATCTAAGTCACAACAATAGAAGAACACAGTCTGCTGAACATAATACTACACAAACATTAGATGTTGCCATGGTTTAATTGCACATAACATGTAAACATTCACAGTGCAGGGAGGAAAAAGTATGTGAACCTTTGGACTTAATAACTGGTTGACCCTCCTTTGGCAGCAATAACCCCAACCAAACGTTTCCTGTAGTTGCAGATCAGACCTGCACAACGATCTGGAGTCATTTTGGACCACTCCTCTTCACAAAACTGTTTCAGTGTAGCAATATTCTTGGGATGTCTGGTGTGAATCGCTCTCTTAAGGTCATGCCACAGCATTTCAATCGGGTTGAGGTCAGGACTCTGACTGGGCCACTCCAGAAGGCGTATTCTGTGCTGTTGCAGCCATTGTTTTGTTGAATGACTTGTATGCTTTGGGTCATCATTGTCCTGTTGCATCACCCATCCTCTGCGGAGCTTCAGTTGGCGGACAGATGGTCGTACGTTTTCCTGCAAAATGTCTTGATAAACTCTGGAATTCATTTTCCCATCAATGACAACAATCCGTCCAGGCCCTGAGGCAGCAAAGCAGCCCCAAACCATGATGCTCCCTCCGCCATGTTTCACAGTGGGGATGAGGTTTTGATGTTGGTGTGCTGGGCCTTTTTTTTCTCCACACATAGTGTTGTGTGTTCTTCCCAAACAACTCAATCTTGGTTTCATCTGTCCACAGTATATTTTGCCAGTAGTGCTGTGGAACATCCAGGTGCTCTTTTGCAAACTTCAAACGTGCTGCAATATTCTTTTTGGACAGCAATGGCTTCCTCCGTGGTGTCCTCCCATGTACTCCATTCTTGTTTAATGTTTTCCTGATTGTAGATGTGTCAACAAAAATGTTAGCATGTGCCAGAGATTTCTGTAGGTCTTTAGCTGACACTCTGGGATTCTGCGCTGTGCTCTTGCAGTCATTTTTACAGGACGACCACGCCTAGGGAGAGTAGCAACAGTGCTAAACTTTCTCCATTTGTAGACAGTCTGTCTTACCGTGGACACATGAACATCAAGGCTTTTGGAGATACTTTTGTAACCCTTTCCAGCTTCATGCAAGTCAACAATTCTTGATCGTAGGTCTTCTGAGAGCTCTTTTCTGCAAGGCATTGTTCACATCAGACAGTGCTTCTTGGAACCAGTAAACCCAAAACAGGTGTGCATTTTTTAAGGGCAGGACAGCTGTCAGCAACACATCCAATATCATCACACTGATTGGAGTCAAGGTTGGCTCACTCCTGGCTCCAATTAGCTCTGGGAGAAGTCATTAAGTAGGGCCTCACATACTTTTTCCTCCCTGCACTGTGAATGTTTACATGTTATGTGCAATTAAACCATGGCAACATCTAATGTTTGTGTAGTATTATGTTCAGCAGACTGTGTTCTTCTATTGTTGTGACTTAGATGACGTTCAGAGCACATTTTATGCCCAATTCATGCAAAACTCCACATAATCCCAAGGGGTTCACATACTTTTTCTTGCAACTGTATATACACACACACAAATCTACATTTTTGGAGTACATTAACAAATATGTGTAAAAATATATGTTAAAATGACTATTTTATATGTAAAAAAAAAAAAAACACACTGCATGTTGAAATGCGTTCTTAAAAATATTTTTAAAAATATATATTTTTTAAATATATTCTTCAGATTTTTTTACATATAAAATAGTCATTTTAACATATATTTTTACATATATTTGTAATTGTGTTCCAAAAATTTAGATTTGTATTTTTAAAGACATACAGTGTACTTGAAATGTATTTTTTGAAGAATATTTTTCATATATTTTGTAATAAAAATGCATTTTGAGGGCGCATGCATGGCCGGGAACCCTGATGGCCGCATCTTCCTGAGCTCCGCTCCTCTCCAGGCCCTTGAGACTCACCCACGATGCATCGCTGCTCCACAGACGTCCCGGGGTGAGTCATATCAGCGGGTCACCCAGCTCACCAGACCCCAGCCTCCTCATGGGGAAGATCGGGCGCTGGAAGCCCCCTTCCCCGCTGCCACATGAGCCGCGGCCGCCACCGCTGTAGCGGTTCCTCCATAGGCCCCAATCCCCGGCCTCAATTTTGGCCGCGATCCCACGGCTGAGCTCCGGCGGACCCCCAGTGGCGGCCAGAGGTACTGCAGCAGCTGCAATGCAGCCAACCTCCTCACACCCTCAGTGTCCCCAGATGGAGGAATCCGAGCCCCTGACCCCTGTAGGGGAGCAGTAGTGCGTTCTCCGCTGAGCTCTCCACCACCTGCTTCTGCCAATCCTCATGTGTCACCTACTCTCACGATATCTGTGCTGGAGGAAAAACTGCAGGTATTTTTACGCAATATTACCGCCACTATATCTGCTGAAGTGAGCACGTTGGCTTTGGATCTTCGGGGAGAAATAGCGCAGATTGGGGAACATGCGGAGAATAAATTTGCTGAATTGGTGCAGTACGTCCATGTCTTAGAAGAAGATAATGCGTATCTGAAGCACACCATGTCCCAAATTCAGCTCCAACAAGAGGACCTGGAAAACAGGGAACGCCGGCAAAACGTCCGCATTCGTGGTATGTCTGAATCTACTGCCGATTCCCAACTCCGCCAACATCTGTTGTCCTTCACCGCAACCGCCCCCTTGGTCCCAGAAGCGCATGGACAGGGCCCACCGATCGCTGGGTCCCAGACCTGCTGACGGCACCAGACCACGTGATGTCATCGTCTGCTTTCATTTTTTTTGAGAGCAAGGAAGCCTTGTTAGCCTCTGTACGCAACATCCCGTCCCTGGAAATTAAAGGGGACAGGCTTCAGCTCTTCTGTGATCTCTCTCCGATTACCCTGGCTACACGGCGAGCGCTGAAGCCACTCACCACTCATCTCCAGCACCACCATGTCCCTTATCGCTGGGGTTTTCCCTTCAGGTTGGTCGTCTCCAAAGATAATTCCCAAGTTACTCTACATGATCTTTTTGAGGCGGACTCCTTCCTGAAGCAATTGGGACTACCTCCTCTACCTGAAGACAATTCCTCATTATCACCTTCTCCATCTCGTCCTTCCGCTACCCCCGACAAGATTTGGACACCAGTTCGTAGGGGCCGGAAGCGTCCTTCACGCACTCCGCAACGTCCTCGTCCTTCTCGTTCCAGCAACGTGCCTGCTTGATGCTTTTCTGTGGTGTTCCTCTGTGGGCACTTCAGGGATGTATCCTTACCCCCCCTTCCCCTCTCCCTCCCCCCCGTCCTTTTTCTTTTTTTCTGTGCTGGGTCCCCCATATGTCATACTTTTCTGGCCGGATTTGCCGACTGATATGTTCCGGTTGTCCTGTTGCCCCCAATCCCATCCAGACAATTGTCTGGACGACTTGGGTATTGATGTTTCTCCCAAGTCCATATCCTTATGGGTATCTATGTTTTTTATTGCAATGTTTTTGGTTTGTCTATTATTAGTTTTCTGTTTTGTCTCATCGATGGTATCTCCTTTATCTTTTCTGCTGGTACATATGTCATACTCATTGTTATTTTATGGTGGCTTTTGACCTCAAAAGGTCATTGCAGAAGAAGTTGGATGTTCCCAAAGTGCTGTATCAAAGCACATTAATAGAAAGTTATGTGGAAGGGAAAAGTGTGGAAGAAAAAGGTGCACAAGCAGCAGGGATGACCGCAGCCTGGAGAGGATTGTCAGGAAAAGGCCATTCAAAAGTGTTGGGGACTTTCACAAGGAGTGGACTGAGGCTGGAGTCAGTGCATCAAGAGCCACCACACACAGACGGATCCTGGACATGGGCTTCAAATGTCGTATTCCTCTTGTCAAGCCGCTCCTGAACAACAAACAACGTCAGAAGCGTCTTACCTGGACTAAAGAAAAACAGACCTGATCTGGTGCTCAGTGGTCCAAAGTCCTCTTTTCTGATGAGAGCAACTTTTGCATGTCATTTGAAAACCAAGGACCCCGAGTATGGAGGAAGAATGGAGAGGCCCAAGGACCCCGAGTATGGAGGAAGAATGGAGAGGCCCAAGGACCCCGAGTATGGAGGAAGAATGGAGAGGCCCAAGGACCCCGAGTATGGAGGAAGAATGGAGAGGCCCGAGGACCCCCGAGTATGGAGGAAGAATGGAGAGGCCCGAGGACCCCCGAGTATGAAGGAAGAATGGAGAGGCCCAAGGACCCCGAGTATGGAGGAAGAATGGAGAGGCCCAAGGACCCCGAGTATGGAGGAAGAATGGAGAGGCACAAGGACCCCGAGTATGGAGGAAGAATGGAGAGGCACAAGGACCTCGAGTATGGAGGAAGAATGGAGAGGCCCAAGGACCCCGAGTATGGAGGAAGAATGGAGAGGCACAAGGACCCCGAGTATGGAGGAAGAATGGAGAGGCACAAGGACCCGGAGTATGGATTAAGAATGGAGAGGCCCAAGGACCCCGAGTATGGAGGAAGAATGGAGAGGCCCAAGGACCCCGAGTATGGAGGAAGAATGGAGAGGCACAAGGACCCCGAGTATGGAGGAAGAATGGAGAGGCCCAAGGACCCCGAGTATGGAGGAAGAATGGAGAGGCACACACTGCAAGATGCTTGAAGTCCAGTGTGAAGTTTCCACAGTCTGTGTGGATTTGGGGAGCCATGTCATCTGCTGGTGTTGGTCCACTGTGCTTCATTAAGTCCAGGGTCACCGCAGCCGTCTACCAGGAGATTTTGGAGCACTTCATGCTTCCTTCCACAGACCAGCTTTATGGGGATGCTGACTTCATTTTCCAGCAAGACTTGGCTCCGCCCACACTGCCAAAAGCACCAAAACCTGGTTCAGTGACCGTGGGATTACTGTGCTTGATTGGCCAGCAAACTCACCTGACCTGAACCCCATAGAGAATCTATGGGGCATTGCCAAGAGATGAGAGACATGAGACCGAACAATGCAGAAGAGCTGAAGGCCGCTATTGAAGCATCCTGGTCTTCCATAACACCTCAGCAGTGCCACAGGCTGATAGCTTCCATGCCATGCCGCATTGAGGCAGTAATTGCTGCAAAAGGGGCCCCAACCAAGTACTGAGTACATATGCAGCTTCTACTTCTCAGAGGTGCGATATTGTTCTATGTACAATCCGTGTTTTATTGATTGCATGGAATATTCTCATTTTCTGAGATTGTGGATTTGGGGTTTTCATGAGCTGTAAGCCATAATCATCACAATGATGACAAATCACGGCTGGAACTATCTTGCTTTGCATGGAATGAGTCTCATATATTAGTGTCACCTTTTAAGTTGCTGCACTGAAATCAATCAACAAATGCACCAGATTATCATTTTTCCAGTTTCAACTGTAAATCCCTTCCACTATACACTGCCCTATATACATCCCTTTGAGTTATATACACTGCCCTACCGCTATATACTACCCTATATACAACCTTTCCACTATATTCTGCCATATATACATCCCTTCCACTATACACTACCCTATATACATCCCTTCCACTATATACTACCCTATATACAGCCCTTCCACTATATACTACCCTATATACATCCCTTCCACTATATACTACCCTATATACATCCCTTCCACTATATACTGCCCTATATACATCCCTTCCACTATATATTGCCCTATATACATCCCTTCCAGTATATACTACCCTATATACATCCCTTCCACTATATACTGCCCTACTGCTATATATTACCCTATATACATCCCTTCCACTATATACTGCCCTATATACATCCCTTCCACTATATATTGCCCTATATACATCCCTTCCAGTATATACTACCCTATATACATCCCTTCCACTATATACTACCCTATATACATCCCTTCCACTATATACTGCCCTACTGCTATATATTACCCTATATACATCCCTTCCACTATACACTGCCCTATATACATCCCTTCCACTATATACTGCCCTATATACATCCCTTCCACTATATACTGCCCTATATACATCCCTTTCCTCTATATTCTGCCCTATATACATCCCTTCCACTCATATACACTGCCCTACCGCTATATACTGCCCTATATACATCCTTTCCACTATTTACTGCCCTATATACATCCCTTCCACTATATACTACCCTATATATTTCCCGTCCACTATATACTGCCCTATATACATCCCTTCCACTATATACTGCCCTATATACATCCCTTCCACTATATACTGCCCTATATACATCCCGTCCACTATATACTGCCCTATATACATCCTTTCCACTATATACTGCCCTATATACATCCCTTCCACTCATATACTGCCGTATATACGTCCCATCCACTATATACTGCCCTACCGCACCCTACCCCACCCTCACCTAACGGCCATCCTCCCTCATTCCTCCTACCACTTCATCCCCCCCAGCCACTTCCTACTGTACCTTTACCCCCTCCCTCCTAGATTGTAAGCTCGTAAGAGTAGGGCCCTCTTACCCCTCGTACGCTGTCTGTCTTTGTTGTACTGGGCCATGTATTGTCCCCCCCTATTGTACAGCGCTGAGCAAACCCTTTGGCGCTATATAAACTCGTAGTAATAATAATAATAATAATACCGCTATATACTACCCTTTATACATCCCTTCCACTATATACTGCCCTATATACATTCCATCCACTATATTCTGCTCTATATACATCCCGTCCCCTATATTCTGCCCTATATACATCCCTTCCACTATATACTGCCCTATATACATCCCTTCCTCTGTATACTACACTATATATACTGTCCTTCCTCTATATACAGACCCTTGAAGTGGACATCTTGGACAGTGTTGGGTTTTTCATTCATTAGTCTCATGATATTCCAGATGGTTCTCCATCAATGTGTGTTCTATGAGGGGGGAGGGGAGCGTAGACTGTGACCTGACTGGGGTCTGTATTCTGTCTGTGCAGGAAGTGCCCCGGATGTTCAGGAGGAAATATTCACCCGGCCGGGATCTGACCTTCTCCTCCCCATCAGAATCCATCTCACCCTCAGCCATACAGATCGATCGATGTGTGACCGGTATGAGTGGAGATACAGAGACCCAACCGGACACAATGGCACCAGGATAGCTAGACACAGACAATGTACACTGAGACCAGATGTGACCGTGACCAATACGAGGGTATCGGAGAATGGAAGTCTGGTCATACATGATGTGACTCTGGAGAATGGCGGGATATACAGTTTGGATATAAGTAATCCTACAGGACTCCATATACAGACATATGAGTACACCGTCCATGTAGAAGGTAAGTCCTGTCCAATCCCCACCTCCAGTCCTAGCAGTGTCCTCCACGCTCCGTGTCCTTATATCCATACATGATATAGTAGAAGATCCGGGAGACACGTATGTACAATGTCCTCCACGCTCCGTGTCCTTATATCCATACATGATATAGTAGAAGATCCGGGAGACACGTATGTACAATGTCCTCCACGCTCCGTGTCCTTATATCCATACATGATATAGTAGAAGATCCGGGAGACACGTATGTACAATGTCCTCCACGCTCCGTGTCCTTATATCCATACATGATATAGTAGAAGATCCGGGAGACACGTATGTACAATGTCCTCCACGCTCCGTGTCCTTATATCCATACATGATATAGTAGAAGATCCGGGAGACACGTATGTACAATGTCCTCCACGCTCCGTGTCCTTATATCCATACATGATATAGTAGAAGATCCGGGAGACACATATGTACAATGTCCTCCACGCTCCGTGTCCTTATATCCATACATGATATAGTAGAAGATCCGGGAGACACGTATGTACAATGTCCTCCACGCTCCGTGTCCTTATATCCATACATGATATAGTAGAAGATCCGGGAGACACGTATGTACAATGTCCTCCACGCTCCGTGTCCTTATATCCATACATGATATAGTAGAAGATCCGGGAGACACGTATGTACAATGTCCTCCACGCTCCGTGTCTTTATATCCATACATGATATTGTAGAATTCTGGGAGACACGTATGTACAATGTCCTCCACGCTCCGTGTCCTTATATCCATACATGATATAGTAGAAGATCCGGGAGACACGTATGTACAATGTCCTCCACGCTCCGTGTCCTTATATCCATACATGATATAGTAGAAGATCCGGGAGACACGTATGTACAATGTCCTCCACGCTCCGTGTCCTTATATCCATACATGATAGAGTAGAAGATCCGGGAGACACGTATGTACAATGTCCTCCATGCTCCGTGTCTTTATATCCATACATGATATAGTAGAAGATCCGGGAGACACGTATGTACAATGTCCTCCACGCTCCGTGTCTTTATATCCATACATGATATAGTAGAAGATCCAGGAGACACGTATGTACAATGTCCTCCACGCTCCGTGTCTTTATATCCATACATGATAGAGTAGAAGATCCGGGAGACACGTATGTACAGTGTCCTCCACGCTCCGTGTCTTTATATTCATACATGATAGAGTAGAAGATCCGGGAGACACGTATGTACAGTGTCCTCCACGCTCCGTGTCTTTATATCCATACATGATAGAGTAGAAGATCCGGGAGACACGTATGTACAGTGTCCTCCACGCTCCGTGTCCTTATATCCATACATGATATAGTAGAAGATCCGGGAGACACGTATGTACAGTGTCCTCCACGCTCCGTGTCCTTATATCCATACATGATATAGTAGAAGATCCGGGAGACACGTATGTACAATGTCCTCCACGCTCCGTGTCTTTATATCCATACATGATATAGTAGAAGATCCGGGAGACACGTATGTACAATGTCCTCCACGCTCCGTGTCTTTATATCCATACATTATATAGTAGAAGATCCGGGAGACACGTATGTACAATGTCCTCCACGCTCCGTGTCTTTATATCCATACATTATATAGTAGAAGATCCGGGAGACACGTATGTACAATGTCCTCCACGCTCCGTGTCTTTATATCCATACATTATATAGTAGAAGATCCGGGAGACACGTATGTACAATGTCCTCCACGCTCCGTGTCCTTATATCCATACATGATATAGTAGAAGATCCGGGAGACACGTATGTACAATGTCCTCCACGCTCCGTGTCTTTATATCCATACATGATATAGTAGAAGATCCGGGAGACACGTATGTACAATGTCCTCCACGCTCCGTGTCTTTATATCCATACATTATATAGTAGAAGATCCGGGAGACACGTATGTACAATGTCCTCCACGCTCCGTGTCTTTATATCCATACATTATATAGTAGAAGATCTGGGAGACACGTATGTACAATGTCCTCCACGCTCCGTGTCTTTATATGCATACATGATATAGTAGAAGATCTGGGAGACACGTATGTACAATGTCCTCTGCTTACTGCCCCATCCTCACCATTCCCTGTGGATTCAGATCTTCAGTCCTCAGCCCTCCTGAAGTTGCTGTGACCTGACCTGTGCTGGTCCTTCTGCTCGGTGGTCTCCATGTGTTAGATCTGACCATCAATGGTCGTGTGACAGACCCCCAATACAGTCTTGTCTATGTTCCCATAGCACACGTTCCTGGAAACAGGACTCATCAGTAGCGGGAGCTGCAGCCACTACCAGCTGGATTCTGGAGACATGACAGGTGAAGGCACAAATGTCTCCGGCCCACCAAGGATCTCCAATGTCCTCCAAAAGGCTTTTATTGCAGAAAGGTCACATCACAAAAAAACGAGGGAGACGTTTCAGAGCCGAGCAGGAACCCCTTCATCACAGGCTCCGAAACACTGAACTCCTGTTGGGATTCCCCCTGAGATCATCACAGAGGACAAGGGGGCGCTCTTTACGTCTGGAGGAAAAGAAATGTCATTTCCAAACACGGAAAGGTTTCTTCACAGTAAGAGCTGTGAGAATGTGGAATAGACTCCCTCCAGAGTTGGTTGTGGCCAGCTCAGTGGATTGCTGGAGGAAAGTCCTGGATTCTTTCTTGGATACACAGAATATAACTGGATAGAACATTCATAGGGAAAGGTGATCCCGGGAATATCCGATTGCCTCTCGGGGGGTCAGGAAGGAATGTTTCCCCTGCAGGAGGAGATTGGATCATGCTTTGCTGGGTTTCTGCCTTCCTCTGGATCTACTGCGGTGGAGGATTATAACTTTTTTTTTAATGGTTGAACTGGATGGACTTTTGTCTTTTCTCAGCCAGACTAACTATGTGACTATGGAACTATGGAACTACAGTCAGGTCCATAAATATTGGGACATGGACACAATTCTAACATTTTTGGCTCTATACACCACAATGGATTTGAAATGAAATGAACAAGATGTGCTTTAACTGCAGACTGTCAGCTTTAATTTGAGGGTATTTACATCCAAATCAGGTGAACGGTGTAGGAATTACAACAGTTTGCATATGTGCCTCCCACTTGTTAAAGGACCAAAAGTAATGGGACAGAATAATAATCATAAATCAAACTTTCACTTTTTAATACTTGGTTGCAAATCCTTTGCAGTCAATGACAGCCTGAAGTGTGGAACGCATAGACATCAGCAGACGCTGGGTTTCATCCCTGGTGATGCTCTTCCAGGCCTTTACTACAACTGTCTTCAGTTCCTGCTTGTTCTTGGGCCATTTTCCCTCCAGTTTTGTCTTCAGCAAGTGAAATGCTCCATCGGATTCAGGTCAGGTGATTGGCCATTGCAGAACATTCCACTTCTTTGGTGTCTTTTGCAGTCTGCTTTGGGTCATTGTCCATCTGCACTGTGAAGCGTCCAATGAGTTGTGAAGCATTTGGCTGAATATGAGCCGATAATATTCCCGAAACACTTCACAATTCATCCGGCTGCTTCTGTCAGCAGTCACATCATCAATAAATACAAGAGAAGCAGTTCCATTGGCAGCCATACATGCCCACGCCATGACACTACCACCACCATGCTTCACTGATGAGGTGGTATGCTGAGGACCATGAGCAGTTCCTTCTCCATCCTCTTCTCTTCCCATCACTCTGGTACAAGTTGATGTCGGTCTCATCTGTCCATAGGATGTTGTTCCAGAACTGTGAAGGCTTTTTTACATGTCGTTTGGCAAACTCTAATCTGGCCTTCCTGTGTTTGAGGCTCACCAATGGTTTCCATCTTGTGGTGAACCCTCTGTATTCACTCTGGTGAAGTCTTCTCTTGATTGTTGACTTTGACACACATACACCTACCTCCTGGAGAGTGTTCTTGATCTGGCCAACTGTTGTGAAGGGTGTTTTCTTCACCAGGGAAGGAATTCTTCACTCATCCACCACAGTTGTTTTCCGTGGTCTTCCGGGTCTTTTGGTGTTGCTGATCTCACCGGTGCGTTCCTTCTTTTTAAGAATGTTCCAAACAGTTGTTTTGGCCACGCCTAATGTTTTTGCTATCTCTCTGATGGGTTTGTTTTGTTTTTTCAGCCTAATGATGGCTTCACTGATAGTGACAGCTCTTTGGATCTCATCTTGAGAGTTGACAGCAACAGATTCCAAATGCAAATAGCACACTTGAAATGAACTCTGGACCTTTTATCTGCTCATTGTAATTGGGATAATGAGGGAATAACACACACCTGGCCATGGAACAGCTGAGAAGCCAATTGTCCCATTACTTTTGGTCCCTTATCAAGTGGGAGGCACATTTGCAAACTGTTGTAATTCCTACACCGTTCACCTGATTTGGATGTAAATACCCTCAAATTAAAGCTGACCGTCTGCAGTTAAAGCACATCTTGTTCGTTTCATTTCAAATCCATTGTGGTGTATAGAGCCAAAAATGTTAGAATTGTGTCCATGTCCCAATATTTATGGACCTGACTGTATGTGACTATGGGACTATGGGACTATGTGATGTGACCTTTCTGCAATCACAGCCTTTTGGAGGACATTTGGAGATCCTTGGTGGGCTCAGACCCCCAACACACACACTGACAAAGCACCAATCTGGGGACCTCGGAGGGGATTTCAGTGACCCCAGTTGGGGCTCTGACCCTCAGGCTGACCTCTGACCTGGATGGAGCCGTCTCTCCGCTGTAAGTTTGGTTTACTGAGATGGAGCCGATTCGTCAACATTGGAGGGTGGAACTTCTGCTGAGAGCAGGAAATTGACATTCTAATTGGTCATTATGGGCAAACCCTCCCCTTTGTGCTCACATTCCTTCACTCCAGTTGTCCGGATGAGGTTGTAAAGTGCTGTGTATGGGGGGGGGGGGTCACATGACCAAGAATATCGATGTGATGTTAGTGGGGCGATTTAGTTCCATAGTTAGTCTGGCTGAGAAAAGACAAAAGTCCATCCAGTTCAACCATTAAAGAGAAGTTATAATCCTCCACCCACAGTGGATCCAGAGGAAGGCAAAACCCATCAAAGCACGATCCAATCTCCTCCTGCAGGGGAAATATTCCTTCCTGACCCCCCGAGAGGCAATCGGATATTCCCGGGATCAATAATCGGATATTCCCGGGATCAATAATCGGATATTCCCTGGATCAATAATCGGATATTCCCGGGATCACCTTTCCCTATAAATGTTATATCCAGTTATATTCTGTGTATCCAAGAAAGAATCCAGGACTTTCCTACAGCAATCCACTGAGCTGGCCACACCCAACTCTGGAGGGAGTCTATTCCACATTCACACAGCTCTTACTGTGAAGAAACCTTTCCGTGTTTGGAGATGAAATAGTTGTTGGAGGAGACCTGCGCACAGACACAATCCATCTCCTCCAGTCTCCAGGAAGATGTCTGCACACCTGTCTATAGGTAAGGCTGGGGGAGGGGCATGCTGTGTATAGATTGGACCTTATCAATGGAAATGATTGTCTCTCTCAGTTCCAGTATCGGTTCCGGTCCTCTATATCTCGTGTCTCCGGGATGGCAGCGCTGAGATCTCCTGCAGTGTGGAGGCGGGGACTAAGCCGAATATCGCTCTATCTGTGATTGGACGATCCAAGGAGAATTATTCTGCTTCCGCCAATCACATTACAGCCGTTGTGGAGCCACCGGGACCCTGGAACATCACCTGTACTGTGAAGAACATGGTCAGCCAGGAGGAGGAGAGCACAGCCGAGGTCACCTGTCTAGGTGAGGGGGAGATCGGGGGATGGGCACACAGCGGGTGGGAGGGGCACAAATCAAATGAGTATGAAATATATACGGGATTTATAGGTTTACCTTCCGTGATTTATGTTTTAGTCCCGACCGATATAGAAAAAAAATTACTTCATATCCACATGGAAGAAAAATATATTTTAAATCTATTTTAAAAATATTCTTAACAAATATATTGACTTATAGTTGAAATATTACAATTTTGGCCGTATTCAATATATATATACATACTGCATGTTGAAATGCATTTTTATTACAAAATATATTGAAAATATTTAAAAAAAAATACATTTCAAATATTCTGTGTTTTTAAAAATACAAATCTAAATTTTTGGAACGCATTTACAAATACATGTAAAAATATATGTTAAAATGACTATTTTATATGTAAAAAAAAATCTGAAGAATGTATTTAAAAAATATATATTTTTAAAAATATTTTTAAGAACGCATTGCAACATGCAGTGTGTTTTTTTTTTTTACATATAAAATAGTAATTTTTACATATATTTGTTAATGTGCTCCAAAAATGTAGATTTGTGTGTGTGTGTATATATATACAGTGAGGAACAGAAGTATTTGAACCCCCTGCGATTTTGCAAGTTCTCCCACTTCTCCATCATGGAGGGTCTGACATTCACATTGTATTGTATACATTCCCACTCTGAGGACAGAATTTTACAAAAATTCCATGCCTCCTCTGCATCATCCAGATGGTCATTGGGAACCTTCAGACGGGCCTGGACATGTGATGACTGGAGCAGGGGAACCTTCAGACGGGCCTGGACATGTGATGACTTGAGCAGGGGAACCTTCAGACGGGCCTGGACATGTGATGACTTGAGCAGGGGAACCTTCAGACGGGCCTGGACATGTGATGACTTGAGCAGGGGAACCTTCAGACTGCCTGGACATGTGATGACTTGAGCAGGGAAACCTTCAGACGGGCCTGGACATGTGATGACTTGAGCAGGGGAACCTTCAGACGGGCCTGGACATGTGATGACTTGAGCAGGGGAACCTTCAGACGGGCCTGGACATGTGATGACTGGAGCAGGGGAACCTTCCATGCAATGCATGATTGGAAACCATGACAGCGTAGTGTTCTACCGACAGGGACCTGTGAATCTGTGGTCCCAGCTCTCTTCATGTCATTGAGCAGCTCCTCCCTTGTAGTTCTGGGCTGATTCCTCACCTTTCTTCTCATCAGTGATACCCCACGAGGGGACATCTTGCATGGAGCCCCAGTCCGAGGCAGACTGACAGTCGTCTTTAGCCTCTTCCATTTTCTAACAATTGCTCCAACAGTTGATCTATTTTCACCAAGCTGCTTGGCAATTGCCCCGTAGCCCTTTCCAGCCTTGTGGAGGTCCACCATTTTGTCTCTGGTGTCTTTTGACAGCTCTTTGGTCTTGCCCATGGTAGTAGTTGGCGTCTGACTGACTGTGGGGTAGACAGGTGTCTTTAAAGAGCTCAGACAGGTGCTACTAAGTGAGATGAATGAGTGGAGTAGAGGTGGACTTTGTATAGGCGCAGTAACAGGTCTTTGAGAGACAGAATTCTTGCTGCTTCTCAGGGGTTCAAATACTTCTGTTCAGCCGTACGAGACAAATACATTCTTTACAAATCATACAATGTGATCTCCTGAATTCTGTCCTCAGAGTGGGAATCCCCTGCAATGTGATCTCCTGAATTCTGTCCTCAGAGTGGGAATCCCCTGCAATATGAATGTCAGACCCTCCATGATGGAGAAGTGGGAGAACTTGCAGAATCACAGGGGGTTCAAATACTTCTGTTACACACACACACATATATAAAAATAAATATACACACACATATATTAATTGAAAAAAATATATATATATATATGTGTGTGTGTGTATATATATACAGTTGCAAGAAAAAGTATGTGACCCCCTTGGGATTACGTGGAGTTTTGCATGAATTGGGCATAAAATGTGCTCTGAACGTCATCTAAGTCACAACAATAGAAGAACACAGTCTGCTGAACATAATACTACACAAACATTAGATGTTGCCATGGTTTAATTGCACATAACATGTAAACATTCACAGTGCAGGGAGGAAAAAGTATGTGAACCTTTGGACTTAATAACTGGTTGACCCTCCTTTGGCAGCAATAACCTCAACCAAACGTTTCCTGTAGTTGCAGATCAGACCTGCACAACGATCTGGAGTCATTTTGGACCACTCCTCTTCACAAAACTGTTTCAGTGTAGCAATATTCTTGGGATGTCTGGTGTGAATCGCTCTCTTAAGGTCATGCCACAGCATTTCAATCGGGTTGAGGTCAGGACTCTGACTGGGCCACTCCAGAAGGCGTATTCTGTGCTGTTGCAGCCATTGTTTTGTTGAATGACTTGTATGCTTTGGGTCATCATTGTCCTGTTGCATCACCCATCCTCTGCGGAGCTTCAGTTGGCGGACAGATGGTCGTACGTTTTCCTGCAAAATGTCTTGATAAACTCTGGAATTCATTTTCCCATCAATGACAACAATCCGTCCAGCCCTGAGGCAGCAAAGCAGCCCCAAACCATGATGCTCCCTCCGCCATGTTTCACAGTGGGGATGAGGTTTTGATGTTGGTGTGCTGGGCCTTTTTTTTTCTCCACACATAGTGTTGTGTGTTCTTCCCAAACAACTCAATCTTGGTTTCATCTGTCCACAGTATATTCTGCCAGTAGTGCTGTGGAACATCCAGGTGCTCTTTTGCAAACTTCAAACGTGCTGCAATATTCTTTTTGGACAGCAATGGCTTCCTCCGTGGTGTCCTCCCATGTACTCCATTCTTGTTTAATGTTTTCCTGATTGTAGATGTGTCAACAAAAATGTTAGCATGTGCCAGAGATTTCTGTAGGTCTTTAGCTGACACTCTGGGATTCTGCGCTGTGCTCTTGCAGTCATTTTTACAGGACGACCACGCCTAGGGAGAGTAGCAACAGTGCTAAACTTTCTCCATTTGTAGACAGTCTGTCTTACCGTGGACACATGAACATCAAGGCTTTTGGAGATACTTTTGTAACCCTTTCCAGCTTCATGCAAGTCAACAATTCTTGATCGTAGGTCTTCTGAGAGCTCTTTTCTGCAAGGCATTGTTCACATCAGACAGTGCTTCTTGGAACCAGTAAACCCAAAACAGGTGTGCATTTTTTAAGGGCAGGACAGCTGTCAGCAACACATCCAATATCTTCACACTGATTGGAGTCAAGGTTGGCTCACTCCTGGCTCCAATTAGCTCTGGGAGAAGTCATTAAGTAGGGCCTCACATACTTTTTCCTCCCCGCACTGTGAATGTTTACATGTTATGTGCAATTAAACCATGGCAACATCTAATGTTTGTGTAGTATTATGTTCAGCAGACTGTGTTCTTCTATTGTTGTGACTTAGATGACGTTCAGAGCACATTTTATGCCCAATTCATGCAAAACTCCACATAATCCCAAGGGGTTCACATACTTTTTCTTGCAACTGTATATACACACACACAAATCTACATTTTTGGAGTACATTAACAAATATGTGTAAAAATATATGTTAAAATGACTATTTTATATGTAAAAAAAAAAAACACACTGCATGTTGAAATGCGTTCTTAAAAATATTTTTAAAAATATATATTTTTTAAATATATTCTTCAGATTTTTTTACATATAAAATAGTCATTTTAACATATATTTTTACATATATTTGTAATTGTGTTCCAAAAATTTAGATTTGTATTTTTAAAGACATACAGTGTATTTGAAATGTATTTTTTGAAAAATATTTTTCATATATTTTGTAATAAAAATGCATTTTGAGGGCGCATGCATGGCCGGGAACCCTGATGGCCGCATCTTCCTGAGCTCCGCTCCTCTCCAGGCCCTAGAGACTCACCCACGATGCATCGCTGCTCCACAGACGTCCCGGGGTGAGTCATATCAGCGGGTCACCCAGCTCACCAGACCCCAGCCTCCTCATGGGGAAGATCGGGCGCTGGAAGCCCCCTTCCCCGCTGCCACATGAGCCGCGGCCGCCACCGCTGTAGCGGTTCCTCCATAGGCCCCAATCCCCGGCCTCAATTTTGGCCGCGATCCCACGGCTGAGCTCCGGCGGACCCCCAGTGGCGGCCAGAGGTACTGCAGCAGCTGCAATGCAGCCAACCTCCTCACACCATCAGTGTCCCCAGATGAAGGAATCTGAGCCCCTGACCCCTGTAGGGGAGCAGTAGTGCGTTCTCCGCTGAGCTCTCCACCACCTGCTTCTGCCAATCCTCATGTGTCACCTACTCTCACGATATCTGTGCTGGAGGAAAAACTGCAGGTATTTTTACGCAATATTACCACCACTATATCTGCTGAAGTGAGCAAGTTGGCTTTGGATCTTCGGGGAGAAATAGCGCAGATTGGGGAACGTGCGGAGAATAAATTTGATGAATTGGTGCAGTACGTCCATGTCTTAGAAGAAGATAATGCGTATCTGAAGCACACCATGTCCCAAATTCAGCTCCAACAAGAGGACCTGGAAAACAGGGAACGCCGGCAAAACGTCCGCATTCGTGGTATGTCTGAATCTACTGCCGATTCCCAACTCCGCCAACATCTGTTGTCCTTCACCGCAACCGCCCCCTTGGTCCCAGAAGCGCATGGACAGGGCCCACCGATCGCTGGGTCCCAGACCTGCTGACGGCACCAGACCACGTGATGTCATCGTCTGCTTTCATTTTTTTGAGAGCAAGGAAGCCTTGTTAGCCTCTGTACGCAACATCCCGTCCCTGGAATTTAAAGGGGACCGGCTTCAGCTCTTCTGTGATCTCTCTCCGATTACCCTGGCTAAACGGCGAGCGCTGAAGCCACTCACCACTCATCTCCAGCACCACCATGTCCCTTATCGCTGGGGTTTTCCCTTCAGGTTGGTCGTCTCCAAAGATAATTCCCAAGTTACTCTACATGATCTTTTTGAGGCGGACTCCTTCCTGAAGCAATTGGGACTACCTCCTCTACCTGAAGACAATTCCTCATTATCACCTTCTCCATCTCGTCCTTCCGCTACCCCCGACAAGATTTGGACACCAGTTCGTAGGGGCCGGAAGCGTCCTTCACGCACTCCGCAACGTCCTCGTCCTTCTCGTTCCAGCAACGTGCCTGCTTGATGCTTTTCTGTGGTGTTCCTCTGTGGGCACTTCAGGGATGTATCCTTACCCCCCCTTCCCTCCCCCACTTCCCCTCTCCCTCCCCCCCTTCCTTTTTTTCTGTGCTGGGTCCCCCATATGTCATACTTTTCTGGCCGGATTTGCCGACTGATATGTTCCGGTTGTCCTGTTGCCCCCGATCCCATCCAGACAATTGTCTGGACGACTTGGGTATTGATGTTTCTCCCAAGTCCATATCCTTATGGGTATCTATGTTTTTTATTGCAATGTTTTTGGTTTGTCTATTATTAGTTTTCTGTTTTGTCTCATCGATGGTATCTCCTTTATCTTTTCTGCTGGTACATATGTCATACTCATTGTTATTTTATGGTGGCTTTTGACCTCAAAAGGTCATTGCAGAAGAAGTTGGATGTTCCCAAAGTGCCGTATCAAAGCACATTAATAGAAAGTTATGTGGAAGGGAAAAGTGTGGAAGAAAAAGGTGCACAAGCAGCAGGGATGACCGCAGTCTGGAGAGGATTGTCAGGAAAAGGCCATTCAAAAGTGTTGGGGACTTTCACAAGGAGTGGACTGAGGCTGGAGTCAGTGTATCAAGAGCCACCACACACAGACGGATCCTGGACATGGGCTTCAAATGTCGTATTGCTCTTGTCAAGCCGCTCCTGAACAACAAACAACGTCAGAAGCGTCTTACCTGGACTAAAGAAAAACAGACCTGGTCTGGTCCAAAGTCCTCTTTTCTGATGAGAGCAACTTTTGCATGTCATTTGAAAACCAAGGACCCCGAGTATGGAGGAAGAATGGAGAGGCCCAAGGACCCCGAGTATGGAGGAAGAATGGAGAGGCCCAAGGACCCCGAGTATGGAGGAAGAATGGAGAGGCCCAAGGACCCCGAGTATGGAGGAAGAATGGAGAGGCCCAAGGACCCCCGAGTATGGAGGAAGAATGGAGAGGCCCGAGGACCCCCGAGTATGAAGGAAGAATGGAGAGGCCCAAGGACCCCGAGTATGGAGGAAGAATGGAGAGGCCCAAGGACCCCGAGTATGGAGGAAGAATGGAGAGGCACAAGGACCCCGAGTATGGAGGAAGAATGGAGAGGCACAAGGACCTCGAGTATGGAGGAAGAATGGAGAGGCCCAAGGACCCCGAGTATGGAGGAAGAATGGAGAGGCACAAGGACCCCGAGTATGGAGGAAGAATGGAGAGGCACAAGGACCCGGAGTATGGATTAAGAATGGAGAGGCCCAAGGACCCCGAGTATGGAGGAAGAATGGAGAGGCCCAAGGACCCCGAGTATGGAGGAAGAATGGAGAGGCACAAGGACCCCGAGTATGGAGGAAGAATGGAGAGGCACAAGGACCCCGAGTATGGAGGAAGAATGGAGAGGCCCAAGGACCCCGAGTATGGAGGAAGAATGGAGAGGCACACACTGCAAGATGCTTGAAGTCCAGTGTGAAGTTTCCACAGTCTGTGCTGATTTGGGGAGCCATGTCATCTGCTGGTGTTGGTCCTCTGTGCTTCATTAAGTCCAGGGTCAGCGCAGCCGTCTACCAGGAGATTTTGGAGCACTTCATGCTTCCTTCCACAGACCAGCTTTATGGGGATGCTGACTTCATTTTCCAGCAAGACTTGGCTCCGCCCACACTGCCAAAAGCACCAAAACCTGGTTCAGTGACCGTGGGATTATTGTGCTTGATTGGCCAGCAAACTCACCTGACCTGAACCCCATAGAGAATCTATGGGGCATTGCCAAGAGATGAGAGACATGAGACCGAACAATGCAGAAGAGCTGAAGGCCGCTATTGAAGCATCCTGGTCTTCCATAACACCTCAGCAGTGCCACAGGCTGATAGCTTCCATGCCACGCCGCATTGAGGCAGTAATTGCTGCAAAAGGGGCCCCAACCAAGTACTGAGTACATATGCAGCTTCTACTTCTCAGAGGTGCGATATTGTTCTATGTACAATCCGTGTTTTATTGATTGCATGGAATATTCTCATTTTCTGAGATTGTGGATTTGGGGTTTTCATGAGTTGTAAGCCATAATCATCACAATGATGACAAATCACGGCTGGAACTATCTTGCTTTGCATGGAATGAGTCTCATATATTAGTGTCACCTTTTAAGTTGCTGCACTGAAATCAATCAACGAATGCACCAGATTCTCATTTTTCCAGTTTCAACTGTAAATCCCTTCCACTATATACTGCCCTATATACATCCCTTCCACTCATATACACTGCCCTACCGCTATATACTACCCTATATACAGCCCTTCCACTATACACTACCCTATATACAGCCCTTCCACTATATACTACCCTATATACATCCCTTCCACTCATATACTGCCGTATATATGTCCCATCCACTATATACTACCCTATATACATCCCTTCCACTCATATACTGCCCTATATACATCCCTTCCAGTCATATACTACCCTATAAACATCCCATCCACTATATACTGCCCTACTGCTATATATTACCCTATATACATCCCTTCCACTATATACTGCCCTATATACATCCCTTCCAGTCATATACTACCCTATAAACATCCCTTCCACTATATATTGCCCTATATACATCCCTTCCAGTATATACTGCCCTATATACATCCCATCCACTATATACTGCCCTATATACATCCCTTCCACTATACACTATCCTATATACATCCCTTTCCTCTATATTCTGCCCTATATACATCCCTTCCACTCATATACACTGCCCTACCGCTATATACTACCCTATATACATCCTTTCCACTATAAACTACCCTATATACATCCCGTCCACTATATTCTGCCCTGTATACATCCTTTCCACTATTTACTGCCCTATATACATCCCTTCCACTATATACTACCCTATATACATCCCGTCCACTATATACTGCCCTATATACATCCCTTCCACTATATACTGCCCTATATACATCCCGTCCACTATATACTGCCCTATATACATCCCTTCCACTATATACTGCCCTATATACATCCCTTCCACTATATACTGCCCTATATACATCCCTTCCACTATATACTGCCCTATATACATCCTTTCCACTATATACTGCCCTATATACAGCCCTTCCACTATATACTACCCTATATACAGCCCTTCCACTATATACTGCCCTATATACATTCCATCCACTATATACTACCCTATATACATCCCTTCCACTATATACTGCCCTATATACATTCCATCCACTATATTCTGCCCTATATACATCCCTTCCACTCATATACTGCCCTACCGCACCCTACCCCACCCTCACCTAACGGCCATCCTCCCTCATTCCTCCTACCACTTCATCCCCCCCAGCCACTTCCTACTGTACCTTTACCCCCTCCCTCCTAGATTGTAAGCTCGTAAGAGTAGGGCCCTCTTACCCCTCGTACGCTGTCTGTCTTTGTTGTACTGTGCCATGTATTGTCCCCCCTATTGTACAGCGCTGAGCAAACCCTTTGGCGCTATATAAACTCGTAGTAATAATAATAATAATAATACCGCTATATACTACCCTTTATACATCCCTTCCACTATACACTACCCTATATACATCCCTTCCACTATATACTGCCCTATATACATCCCTTCCACTATACACTGTCCTATAAACATCCCTTCCACTATATACTGCCCTATATACATCCCTTCCACTATACACTGTCCTATAAACATCCCTTCCACTATATACTGCCCTATATACATCCCTTCCACTATATACTGCCCTATATACATCCCTTCCACTCATATACACAGCCTTATATACATCCCTTCCACTATATTCTGCTCTATATACATCCCTTCCACTATATACTACCCTATATACATCCCGTCCCCTATATTCTGCCCTATATACATCCCTTCCTCTATATAGAGACCCTTGAAGTGGACATCTTGGACAGTGTTGGGTTTTTCATTCATTAGTCTCATGATATTCCAGATGGTTCTCCATCAATGTGTGTTCTATGAGGGGGGAGGGGAGCGTAGACTGTGACCTGACTGGGGTCTGTATTCTGTCTGTGCAGGAAGTGCCCCGGATGTTCAGGAGGAAATATTCACCCGGCCGGGATCTGACCTTCTCCTCCCCATCAGAATCCATCTCACCCTCAGCCATACAGATCGATCGATGTGTGACCGGTATGAGTGGAGATACAGAGACCCAACCGGACACAATGGCACCAGGATAGCTAGACACAGACAATGTACACTGAGACCAGATGTGACCGTGACCAATACGAGGGTATCGGAGAATGGAAGTCTGGTCATACATGATGTGACTCTGGAGAATGGCGGGATATACAGTTTGGATATAAGTAATCCTACAGGACTCCATATACAGACATATGAGTACACCGTCCATGTAGAAGGTAAGTCCCGTCCAATCCCCACCTCCAGTCCTAGCAGTGTCCTCCACGCTCCGTGTCCTTATATCCATACATGATATAGTAGAAGATCCGGGAGACACGTATGTACAATGTCCTCCACGCTCCGTGTCCTTATATCCATACATGATATAGTAGAAGATCCGGGAGACACGTATGTACAATGTCCTCCACGCTCCGTGTCCTTATATCCATACATGATATAGTAGAAGATCCGGGAGACACGTATGTACAATGTCCTCTGCTTACTGCCCCATCCTCACCATTCCCTGTGGATTCTGATCTGCACCCCTCAGCCCCCCTGAAGTTGCTGTGACCTGACCTGTTCTGGTCCTTCTGCTCGGTGGTCTCCATGTGTTAGATCTGACCATCGATGGTCGTGTGACAGACCCCCAATACAGTCTTGCCTATGTTCCCATAGCACACGTTCCTGGAAACAGGACTCATCAGTAGGGGGAGCTGCAGCCACTACCAGCTGGATTCTGGAGACATGACAGGTGAAGGCACAAATGTCTCCGGCCCACCAAGGATCTCCAATGTCCTCCAAAAGGCTTTTATTGCAGAAAGGTCACATCACAAAAAAACGAGGGAGACGTTTCAGAGCCGAGCAGGAACCCCTTCATCACAGGCTCCGAAACACTGAACTCCTGTTGGGATTCCCCCTGAGATCATCACAGAAGACAAGGGGGCGCTCTTTACGTCTGGAGGAAAAGAAATGTCATTTCCAAACACGGAAAGGTTTCTTCACAGTAAGAGCTGTGAGAATGTGGAATAGACTCCCTCCAGAGTTGGTTGTGGCCAGCTCAGTGGATTGCTGGAGGAAAGTCCTGGATTCTTTCTTGGATACACAGAATATAACTGGATAGAACATTCATAGGGAAAGGTGATCCCGGGAATATCCGATTGCCTCTCGGGGGGTCAGGAAGGAATGTTTCCCCTGCAGGAGGAGATTGGATCATGCTTTGCTGGGTTTCTGCCTTCCTCTGGATCTACTGCGGTGGAGGATTATAACTTTTTTTTTAATGGTTGAACTGGATGGACTTTTGTCTTTTCTCAGCCAGACTAACTATGTGACTATGGAACTATGGAACTACAGTCAGGTCCATAAATATTGGGACATGGACACAATTCTAACATTTTTGGCTCTATACACCACAATGGATTTGAAATGAAATGAACAAGATGTGCTTTAACTGCAGACTGTCAGCTTTAATTTGAGGGTATTTACATCCAAATCAGGTGAACGGTGTAGTTATTACAACAGTTTGCATATGTGCCTCCCACTTGTTAAAGGACCAAAAGTAATGGGACAGAATAATAATCATAAATCAAACTTTCACTTTTTAATACTTGGTTGCAAATCCTTTGCAGTCAATGACAGCCTGAAGTGTGGAACGCATAGACATCAGCAGACGCTGGGTTTCATCCCTGGTGATGCTCTGCCAGGCCTTTACTACAACTGTCTTCAGTTCCTGCTTGTTCTTGGGCCATTTTCCCTTCAGTTTTGTCTTCAGCAAGTGAAATGCTCCATCGGATTCAGGTCAGGTGATTGGCCATTGCAGAACATTCCACTTCTTTGGTGGCTTTTGCAGTCTGCTTTGGGTCATTGTCCATCTGCACTGTGAAGCGTCCAATGAGTTGTGAAGCATTTGGCTGAATATGAGCCGATAATATTCCCGAAACACTTCACAATTCATCCGGCTGCTTCTGTCAGCAGTCACATCATCAATAAATACAAGAGAAGCAGTTCCATTGGCAGCCATACATGCCCACGCCATGACACTACCACCACCATGATCACTGATGAGGTGGTATGCTGAGGACCATGAGCAGTTCCTTCTCCATCCTCTTCTCTTCCCATCACTCTGGTACAAGTTGATGTCGGTCTCCTCTCTCCATAGGATGTTGTTCCAGAACTGTGAAGGCTTTTTTACATGTCGTTTGGCAAACTCTAATCTGGCCTTCCTGTGTTTGAGGCTCACCAATGGTTTCCATCTTGTGGTGAACCCTCTGTATTCACTCTGGTGAAGTCTTCTCTTGATTGGTGACTTTGACACACATACACCTCCCTCCTGGAGAGTGTTCTTGATCTGGCCAACTGTTGTGAAGGGTGTTTTCTTCACCAGGGAAGGAATTCTTCACTCATCCACCACAGTTGTTTTCCGTGGTCTTCCGGGTCTTTTGGTGTTGCTGATCTCACCGGTGCGTTCCTTCTTTTTAAGAATGTTCCAAACAGTTGTTTTGGCCACGCCTAATGTTTTTGCTATCTCTCTGATGGGTTTGTTTTGTTTTTTCAGCCTAATGATGGCTTCACTGATAGTGACAGCTCTTTGGATCTCATCTTGAGAGTTGACAGCAACAGATTCCAAATGCAAATAGCACACTTGGAATGAACTCTGGACCTTTTATCTGCTCATTGTAATTGGGATAATGAGGGAATAACACACACCTGGCCATGGAACAGCTGAGAAGCCAATTGTCCCATTACTTTTGGTCCCTTAACAAGTGGGAGGCACCTATGCAAACTGTTGTCATTCCTACACCGTTCACCTGATTTGGATGTAAATACCCTCAAATTAAAGCTGACCGTCTGCAGTTAAAGCACATCTTGTTTGTTTCATTTCAAATCCATTGTGGTGTATAGAGGCAAAAATGTTAGAATTGTGTCCATGTCCCAATATTTATGGACCTGACTGTATGTGACTATGGAACTATGGGGCTATGTGACTATGTGACTATGGGGCTATGTGACTATGTGATGTGACCTTTCTGCAATCACAGCCTTTTGGAGGACATTTGGAGATCCTTGGTGGGCTCAGACCCCCAACACACACACTGACAAAGCACCAATCTGGGGACCTCGGAGGGGATTTCAGTGACCCCAGTTGGGGCTCTGACCCTCAGGCTGACCTCTGACCTGGATGGAGCCGTCTCTCCGCTGTAAGTTTGGTTTACTGAGATGGAGCCGATTCGTCAACATTGGAGGGTGGAACTTCTGCTGAGAGCAGGAAATTGACATTCTAATTGGTCATTATGGGCAAACCCTCCCCTTTGTGCTCACATTCCTTCACTCCAGTTGTCCGGATGAGGTTGTAAAGTGCTGTGTATGGGGGGGGGGGGGTCACATGACCAAGAATATCGATGTGATGTTAGTGGGGTGATTTAGTTCCATAGTTAGTCTGGCTGAGAAAAGACAAAAGTCCATCCAGTTCAACCATTAAAGAGAAGTTATAATCCTCCACCCACAGTGGATCCAGAGGAAGGCAAAACCCATCAAAGCACGATCCAATCTCCTCCTGCAGGGGAAATATTCCTTCCTGACCCCCCGAGAGGCAATCGGATATTCCCGGGATCAATAATCGGATATTCCCGGGATCAATAATCGGATATTCCCTGGATCAATAATCGGATATTCCCGGGATCACCTTTCCCTATAAATGTTATATCCAGTTATATTCTGTGTATCCAAGAAAGAATCCAGGACTTTCCTACAGCAATCCACTGAGCTGGCCACAACCAACTCTGGAGGGAGTCTATTCCACATTCTCAGCTCTTACTGTGAAGAAACCTTTCCGTGTTTGGAGATGAAATAGTTGTTGGAGGAGACCTGCGCACAGACACAATCCATCTCCTCCAGTCTCCAGGAAGATGTCTGCACACCTGTCTATAGGTAAGGATGGGGGAGGGGCATGCTGTGTATAGATTGGACCTTATCAATGGAAATGATTGTCTCTCTCAGTTCCAGTATCGGTTCCGGTCCTCTATATCTCGTGTCTCCGGGATGGCAGCGCTGAGATCTCCTGCAGTGTGGAGGCGGGGACTAAGCCGAATATCGCTCTATCTGTGATTGGACGATCCAAGGAGAATTATTCTGCTTCCGCCAATCACATTACAGCCGTTGTGGAGCCACCGGGACCCTGGAACATCACCTGTACTGTGAAGAACATGGTCAGCCAGGAGGAGGAGAGCACAGCCGAGGTCACCTGTCTAGGTGAGGGGGAGATCGGGGGATGGGCACACAGCGGGTGGGAGGGGCACAAATCAGATGAGTATGAAATATATACGAGATTTATAGGTTTACCTTCCGTGATTTATGTTTTAGTCCCGACCGATATAAAAAAAAAATTTACTTCATATCCACATGGAAGAAAAATATATTTTAAATCTATTTTAAAAATATTCTTAACAAATATATTGACTTATAGTTGAAATATTACAATTTTGGCCGTATTCAATATATATATACATACTGCATGTTGAAATGCATTTTTATTACAAAATATATTGAAAATATTTTAAAAAAAATACATTTCAAATATTCTGTGTTTTTAAAAATACAAATCTAAATTTTTGGAACGCATTTACAAATACATGTAAAAATATATGTTAAAATGACTATTTTATATGTAAAAAAAAATCTGAAGAATGTATTTAAAAAATATATATTTTTAAAAATATTTTTAAGAACGCATTTCAACATGCAGTGTGGTTTTTTTTTTTTTACATATAAAATAGTAATTTTTACATATATTTTTACACATATTTGTTAATGTGCTCCAAAAATGTAGATTTGTGTGTGTGTGTGTATATATATATATACAGCGAGGAACAGAAGTATTTGAACCCCCTGCGATTTTGCAAGTTCTCCCACTTCTCCATCATGGAGGGTCTGACATTCACATTGTATTGTATACATTCCCACTCTGAGGACAGAATTTTACAAAAATTCCATGCCTCCTCTGCATCATCCAGATGGTCATTGGGAACCTTAAGACGGGCCTGGACATGTGATGACTTGAGCAGGGGAACCTTCAGACGGGCCTGGACATGTGATGACTGGAGCAGGGGAACCTTCAGATGGGCCTGGATATGTGATGACTGGAGCAGGGGAACCTTCAGACGGGCCTGGACATGTGATGACTGGAGCAGGGGAACCTTCAGACGGGCCTGGACATGTGATGACTTGAGCAGGGGAACCTTCAGACGGGCCTGGACATGTGATGACTGGAGCAGGGGAACCTTCAGACGGGCCTGGACATGTGATGACTGGAGCAGGAGAACCTTCAGACGGGCCTGGACATGTGATGACTTGAGCAGGGGAACCTTCAGACGGGCCTGGACATGTGATGACTTGAGCAGGGGAACCTTCAGACGGGCCTGGACATGTGATGACTTGAGCAGGGGAACCTTCAGACGGGCCTGGACATGTGATGACTTGAGCAGGGGAACCTTCAGACTGCCTGGACATGTGATGACTTGAGCAGGGGAACCTTCAGACGGGCCTGGACATGTGATGACTTGAGCAGGGGAACCTTCAGACGGGCCTGGACATGTGATGACTTGAGCAGGGGAACCTTCAGACGGGCTTGGACATGTGATGACTGGAGCAGGGGAACCTTCAGACGGGCCTGGACATGTGATGACTGGAGCAGGAGAACCTTCAGACGGGCCTGGACATGTGATGACTTGAGCAGGGGAACCTTCAGACGGGCCTGGACATGTGATGACTGGAGCAGGGGAACCTTCCATGCAATGCATGATTGGAAACCATGACAGCGTAGTGTTCTACCGACAGGGACCTGTGAATCTGTGGTCCCAGCTCTCTTCATGTCATTGACCAGCTCCTCCCTTGTAGTTCTGGGCTGATTCCTCACCTTTCTTCTCATCAGTGATCCCCCACGAGGGGACATCTTGCATGGAGCCCCAGTCCGAGGGAGACTGACAGTCGTCTTTAGCCTCTTCCATTCTCTAACAATTGCTCCAACAGTTGATCTATTTTCACCAAGCTGCTTGGCAATTGCCCCGTAGCCCTTTCCAGCCTTGTGGAGGTCCACCATTTTGTCTCTGGTGTCTTTTGACAGCTCTTTGGTCTTGCCCATGGTAGTAGTTGGCGTCTGACTGACTGTGGGGTAGACAGGTGTCTTTAAAGAGCTCAGACAGGTGCTACTAAGTGATTTGAATGAGTGGAGTAGAGGAGGACTTTGTAAAGGTGCAGTAACAGGTCTTTGAGAGACAGAATTCTTGCTGCTTCTCAGGGGTTCAAATACTTCTGTTCAGCCGTGCGAGACAAATACATTCTTTACAAATCATACAATGTGATTTCCTAAATTCTGTCCTCAGAGTGGGAATCCCCTGCAATGTGATCTCCTGAATTCTGTCCTCAGAGTGGGAATCCCCTGCAATGTGATCTCCTGAATTCTGTCCTCAGAGTGGGAATCCCCTGCAATGTGAATGTCAGACCCTCCATGATGGAGAAGTGGGAGAACTTGCAGAATCACAGGGGGTTCAAATACTTCTGTTACACACACACACATATATATAAAAATAAATATACACACACATATATTAATTGAAAAAAAAAAAATATATATATATATTTGTGTGTGTGTGTGTGTATATATATATATATGTGTGTGTGTGTGTATATATATATATATGTGTGTGTATATATATATATACACACACACAAATCTACATTTTTGGAGTACATTAACAAATATGTGTAAAAATATATGTTAAAATGACTATTTTATATGTAAAAAAAAAACACACTGCATGTTGAAATGCGTTCTTAAAAATATTTTTAAAAATATATATTTTTTAAATATATTCTTCAGATTTTTTTACATATAAAATAGTCATTTTAACATATATTTTTACATATATTTGTAATTGTGTTCCAAAAATTTAGATTTGTATTTTTAAAGACATACAGTGTATTTGAAATGTATTTTTTGAAAAATATTTTTCATATATTCTGTAATAAAAATGCATTTTGAGGGCGCATGCATGGCCGGGAACCCTGATGGCCGCATCTTCCTGAGCTCCGCTCCTCTCCAGACCCTAGAGACTCACCCACGATGCATCGCTGCTCCACAGACGTCCCGGGGTGAGTCATATCAGCGGGTCACCCAGCTCACCAGACCCCAGCCTCCTCATGGGGAAGATCGGGCGCTGAAAGCCCCCTTCCCCGCTGCCACATGAGCCGCGGCCGCCACCGCTGTAGCGGTTCCTCCATAGGCCCCAATCCCCGGCCTCAATTTTGGCCGCGATCCCACGGCTGAGCTCCGGCGGACCCCCAGTGGCGGCCAGAGGTACTGCAGCAGCTGCAATGCAGCCAACCTCCTCACACCATCAGTGTCCCCAGATGAAGGAATCCGAGCCCCTGACCCCTGTAGGGGAGCAGTAGTGCGTTCTCCGCTGAGCTCTCCACCACCTGCTTCTGCCAATCCTCATGTGTCACCTACTCTCACGATATCTGTGCTGGAGGAAAAACTGCAGGTATTTTTACGCAATATTACCGCCACTATATCTGCTGAAGTGAGCACGTTGGCTTTGGATCTTCGGGGAGAAATAGCGCAGATTGGGGAACGTGCGGAGAATAAATTTGCTGAATTGGTGCAGTACGTCCATGTCTTAGAAGAAGATAATGCGTATCTGAAGCACACCATGTCCCAAATTCAGCTCCAACAAGAGGACCTGGAAAACAGGGAACGCCGGCAAAACGTCCGCATTCGTGGTATGTCTGAATCTACTGCCGATTCCCAACTCCGCCAACATCTGTTGTCCTTCACCGCAACCGCCCCCTTGGTCCCAGAAGCGCATGGACAGGGCCCACCGATCGCTGGGTCCCAGACCTGCTGACGGCACCAGACCACGTGATGTCATCGTCTGCTTTCATTTTTTTGAGAGCAAGGAAGCCTTGTTAGCCTCTGTACGCAACATCCCGTCCCTGGAATTTAAAGGGGACCGGCTTCAGCTCTTCTGTGATCTCTCTCCGATTACCCTGGCTACACGGCGAGCGCTGAAGCCACTCACCACTCATCTCCAGCACCACCATGTCCCTTATCACTGGGGTTTTCCCTTCAGGTTGGTCGTCTCCAAAGATAATTCCCAAGTTACTCTACATGATCTTTTTGAGGCGGACTCCTTCCTGAAGCAATTGGGACTACCTCCTCTACCTGAAGACAATTCCTCATTATCACCTTCTCCATCTCGTCCTTCCGCTACCCCCGACAAGATTTGGACACCAGTTCGTAGGGGCCGGAAGCGTCCTTCACGCACTCCGCAACGTCCTCGTCCTTCTCGTTCCAGCAACGTGCCTGCTTGATGCTTTTCTGTGGTGTTCCTCTGTGGGCACTTCAGGGATGTATCCTTACCCCCCCTTCCCTCCCCCACTTCCCCTCTCCCTCCCCCCCTTCCTTTTTTTCTGTGCTGGGTCCCCCATATGTCATACTTTTCTGGCCGGATTTGCCGACTGATATGTTCCGGTTGTCCTGTTGCCCCCAATCCCATCCAGACAATTGTCTGGACGACTTGGGTATTGATGTTTCTCCCAAGTCCATATCCTTATGGGTATCTATGTTTTTTATTGCAATGTTTTTGGTTTGTCTATTATTAGTTTTCTGTTTTGTCTCATCGATGGTATCTCCTTTATCTTTTCTGCTGGTACATATGTCATACTCATTGTTATTTTATGGTGGCTTTTGACCTCAAAAGGTCATTGCAGAAGAAGTTGGATGTTCCCAAAGTGCTGTATCAAAGCACATTAATAGGAAGTTATGTGGAAGGGAAAAGTGTGGAAGAAAAAGGTGCACAAGCAGCAGGGATGACCGCAGCCTGGAGAGGATTGTCAGGAAAAGGCCATTCAAAAGTGTTGGGGACTTTCACAAGGAGTGGACTGAGGCTGGAGTCAGTGTATCAAGAGCCACCACGCACAGACGGATCCTGGACATGGGCTTCAAGACCCCGAGTATGGAGGAAGAATGGAGAGGCACAAGGACCTCGAGTATGGAGGAAGAATGGAGAGGCCCAAGGACCCCGAGTATGGAGGAAGAATGGAGAGGCACAAGGACCCCGAGTATGGAGGAAGAATGGAGAGGCACAAGGACCTCGAGTATGGAGGAAGAATGGAGAGGCCCAAGGACCCCGAGTATGGAGGAAGAATGGAGAGGCCCAAGCACCCGGAGTATGGATTAAGAATGGAGAGGCCCAAGGACCCCGAGTATGGAGGAAGAATGGAGAGGCCCAAGGACCCCGAGTATGGAGGAAGAATGGAGAGGCCCAAGGACCCCGAGTATGGAGGAAGAATGGAGAGGCACAAGGACCCCGAGTATGGAGGAAGAATGGAGAGGCACAAGGACCCCGAGTATGGAGGAAGAATGGAGAGGCACAAGGACCCCGAGTATGGAGGAAGAATGGAGAGGCACACACTGCAAGATGCTTGAAGTCCAGTGTGAAGTTTCCACAGTCTGTGTTGATTTGGGGAGCCATGTCATCTGCTGGTGTTGGCCCACTGTGCTTCATTAAGTCCAGGGTCACCGCAGCCGTCTACCAGGAGATTTTGGAGCACTTCATGCTTCCTTCCACAGACCAGCTTTATGGGGATGCTGACTTCATTTTCCAGCAAGACTTGGCTCCGCCCACACTGCCAAAAGCACCAAAACCTGGTTCAGTGACCGTGGGATTATTGTGCTTGATTGGCCAGCAAACTCACCTGACCTGAACCCCATAGAGAATCTATGGGGCATTGCCAAGAGATGAGAGACATGAGACCGAACAATGCAGAAGAGCTGAAGGCCGCTATTGAAGCATCCTGGTCTTCCATAACACCTCAGCAGTGCCACAGGCTGATAGCTTCCATGCCACGCCGCATTGAGGCAGTAATTGCTGCAAAAGGGGCCCCAACCAAGTACTGAGTACATATGCAGCTTCTACTTCTCAGAGGTGCGATATTGTTCTATGTACAATCCGTGTTTTATTGATTGCATGGAATATTCTCATTTTCTGAGATTGTGGATTTGGGGTTTTCATGAGCTGTAAGCCATAATCATCACAATGATGACAAATCACGGCTGGAACTATCTTGCTTTGCATGGAATGAGTCTCATATATTAGTGTCACCTTTTAAGTTGCTGCACTGAAATCAATGAATGAATGAATGAATGAATGCACCAGATTCTCATTTTTCCAGTTTCAACTGTAAATCCCTTCCACTATATACTGCCCTATATACATCCCTTTGAGTTATATACACTGCCCTATATACATCCCTTCCACTCATATACACTGCCCTACCGCTATATACTACCCTATATACAACCTTTCCACTATATTCTGCCATATATACATCCCTTCCACTATATACTACCCTATATACAGCCCTTCCACTATATACTGCCCTATATACATCCCTTCCACTATATACTACCCTATATACATCCCTTCCACTCATATACTGCCGTATATATGTCCCATCCACTATATACTGCCCTACTGCTATATATTACCCTATATACATCCCTTCCACTATATACTGCCCTATATACATCCCTTCCAGTCATATACTACCCTATAAACATCCCTTCCACTATATATTGCCCTATATACATCCCTTCCAGTATATACTGCCCTATATACATCCCTTTGAGTTATATACACTGCCCTATATACATCCCTTCCACTATATACTACCCTATGTACATCCCTTCCACTATATACTACCCTATATACATCCTTTCCACTATAAACTACCCTATATACATCCCGTCCACTATATTCTGCCCTGTATACATCCCTTCCTCTATATACTGCCCTATATACATCCCTTCCAGTTGTATACACTGCCCTATATACATCCCTTCCACTATATACTGCCCTATATACATTCCATCCACTATATACTACCCTATATACATCCCTTCCACTATATACTGCCCTATATACATCCCTTCCACTATATACAGACCCTTGAAGTGGACATCTTGGACAGTGTTGGGTTTTTCATTCATTAGTCTCATGATATTCCAGATGGTTCTCCATCAATGTGTGTTCTATGAGGGGGGAGGGGAGCGTAGACTGTGACCTGACTGGGGTCTGTATTCTGTCTGTGCAGGAAGTGCCCCGGATGTTCAGGAGGAAATATTCACCCGGCCGGGATCTGACCTTCTCCTCCCCATCAGAATCCATCTCACCCTCAGCCATACAGATCGATCGATGTGTGACCAGTATGAGTGGAGATACAGAGACCCAACCGGACACAATGGCACCAGGATAGCTAGACACAGACAATGTACACTGAGACCAGATGTGACCGTGACCAATACGAGGGTATCGGAGAATGGAAGTCTGGTCATACATGATGTGACTCTGGAGAATGGCGGGATATACAGTTTGGATATAAGTAATCCTACAGGACTCCATATACAGACATATGAGTACACCGTCCATGTAGAAGGTAAGTCCCGTCCAATCCCCACCTCCAGTCCTAGCAGTGTCCTCCACGCTCCGTGTCCTTATATCCATACATGATATAGTAGAAGATCCGGGAGACACGTATGTACAATGTCCTCCACGCTCCGTGTCCTTATATCCATACATGATATAGTAGAAGATCCGGGAGACACGTATGTACAATGTCCTCCACGCTCCGTGTCCTTATATCCATACATGATATAGTAGAAGATCCGGGAGACACGTATGTACAATGTCCTCCACGCTCCGTGTCTTTATATCCATACATGATATTGTAGAATTCTGGGAGACACGTATGTACAATGTCCTCCACGCTCCGTGTCCTTATATCCATACATGATATAGTAGAAGATCCGGGAGACACGTATGTACAATGTCCTCCACGCTCCGTGTCTTTATATCCATACATGATATAGTGGAAGATCCGGGAGACACGTATGTACAATGTCCTCCACGCTCCGTGTCCTTATATCCATACATGATATAGTAGAAGATCCGGGAGACACGTATGTACAATGTCCTCCACGCTCCGTGTCCTTATATCCATACATGATAGAGTAGAAGATCCGGGAGACACGTATGTACAATGTCCTCCACGCTCCGTGTCCTTATATCCATACATGATATAGTAGAAGATCCGGGAGACACGTATGTACAATGTCCTCCACGCTCCGTGTCTTTATATCCATACATGATAGAGTAGAAGATCCGGGAGACACGTATGTACAGTGTCCTCCACGCTCCGTGTCTTTATATCCATACATGATAGAGTAGAAGATCCGGGAGACACGTATGTACAGTGTCCTCCACGCTCCGTGTCCTTATATCCATACATGATATAGTAGAAGATCCGGGAGACACGTATGTACAGTGTCCTCCACGCTCCGTGTCCTTATATCCATACATGATATAGTAGAAGATCCGGGAGACACGTATGTACAATGTCCTCCACGCTCCGTGTCTTTATATCCATACATGATATAGTAGAAGATCCGGGAGACACGTATGTACAATGTCCTCCACGCTCCGTGTCTTTATATCCATACATGATATAGTAGAAGATCCGGGAGACACGTATGTACAATGTCCTCCACGCTCCGTGTCTTTATATCCATACATTATATAGTAGAAGATCCGGGAGACACGTATGTACAATGTCCTCCACGCTCCGTGTCTTTATATCCATACATGATATAGTAGAAGATCCGGGAGACACGTATGTACAATGTCCTCCACGCTCCGTGTCTTTATATCCATACATGATATAGTAGTAGATCCGGGAGACACGTATGTACAATGTCCTCCACGCTCCGTGTCTTTATATCCATACATGATATAGTAGAAGATCCGGGAGACACGTATGTACAATGTCCTCCACGCTCTGTGTCTTTATATCCATACATGATATAGTAGAAGATCCGGGAGACACGTATGTACAATGTCCTCCACGCTCCGTGTCTTTATATGCATACATGATATAGTAGAAGATCTGGGAGACACGTATGTACAATGTCCTCTGCTTACTGCCCCATCCTCACCATTCCCTGTGGATTCAGATCTTCAGTCCTCAGCCCCCCTGAAGTTGCTGTGACCTGACCTGTGCTGGTCCTTCTGCTCGGTGGTCTCCATGTGTTAGATCTGACCATCGATGGTCGTGTGACAGACCCCCAATACAGTCTTGCCTATGTTCCCATAGCACACGTTCCTGGAAACAGGACTCATCAGTAGGGGGAGCTGCAGCCACTACCAGCTGGATTCTGGAGACATGACAGGTGAAGGCACAAATGTCTCCGGCCCACCAAGGATCTCCAATGTCCTCCAAAAGGCTTTTATTGCAGAAAGGTCACATCACAAAAGAACGAGGGAGACGTTTCAGAGCCGAGCAGGAACCCCTTCATCACAGGCTCCGAAACACTGAACTCCTGTTGGGATTCCCCCTGAGATCATCACAGAGGACAAGGGGGCGCGCTTTACGTCTGGAGGAAAAGAAATGTCATTTCCAAACACGGAAAGGTTTCTTCACAGTAAGAGCTGTGAGAATGTGGAATAGACTCCCTCCAGAGTTGGTTGTGGCCAGCTCAGTGGATTGCTGGAGGAAAGTCCTGGATTCTTTCTTGGATACACAGAATATAACTGGATAGAACATTCATAGGGAAAGGTGATCCCGGGAATATCCGATTATTGATCCAGGGAATATCCGATTGCCTCTCGGGGGGTCAGGAAGGAATGTTTCCCCTGCAGGAGGAGATTGGATCGTGCTTTGCTGGGTTTCTGCCTTCCTCTGGATCTACTGCGGTGGAGGATTATAACTTTTTTTTTAATGGTTGAACTGGATGGACTTTTGTCTTTTCTCAGCCAGACTAACTATGTGACTATGGAACTATGGAACTACAGTCAGGTCCATAAATATTGGGACATGGACACAATTCTAACATTTTTGGCTCTATACACCACAATGGATTTGAAATGAAATGAACAAGATGTGCTTTAACTGCAGACTGTCAGCTTTAATTTGAGGGCATTTACATCCAAATCAGGTGAACGGTGTAGGAATTACAACAGTTTGCATATGTGCCTCCCACTTGTTAAAGGACCAAAAGTAATGGGACAGAATAATAATCATAAATCAAACTTTCACTTTTTAATACTTGGTTGCAAATCCTTTGCAGTCAATGACAGCCTGAAGTGTGGAACGCATAGACATCAGCAGACGCTGGGTTTCATCCCTGGTGATGCTCTGCCAGGCCTTTACTACAACTGTCTTCAGTTCCTGCTTGTTCTTGGGCCATTTTCCCTTCAGTTTTGTCTTCAGCAAGTGAAATGCTCCATCGGATTCAGGTCAGGTGATTGGCCATTGCAGAACATTCCACTTCTTTGGTGTCTTTTGCAGTCTGCTTTGGGTCATTGTCCATCTGCACTGTGAAGCGTCCAATGAGTTGTGAAGCATTTGGCTGAATATGAGCCGATAATATTCCCGAAACACTTCACAATTCATCCGGCTGCTTCTGTCAGCCGTCACATCATCAATAAATACAAGAGAAGCAGTTCCATTGGCAGCCATACATGCCCACGCCATGACACTACCACCACCATGATCACTGATGAGGTGGTATGCTGAGGACCATGAGCAGTTCCTTCTCCATCCTCTTCTCTTCCCATCACTCTGGTACAAGTTGATGTCGGTCTCCTCTCTCCATAGGATGTTGTTCCAGAACTGTGAAGGCTTTTTTACATGTCGTTTGGCAAACTCTAATCTGGCCTTCCTGTTTTTGAGGCTCACCAATGGTTTCCATCTTGTGGTGAACCCTCTGTAGTCACTCTGGTGAAGTCTTCTCTTGATTGGTGACTTTGACACACATACACCTACCTCCTGGAGAGTGTTCTTGATCCGGCCAACTGTTGTGAAGGGTGTTTTCTTCACCAGGGAAGGAATTCTTCACTCATCCACCACAGTTGTTTTCCGTGGTCTTCCGGGTCTTTTGGTGTTGCTGATCTCACCGGTGCGTTCCTTCTTTTTAAGAATGTTCCAAACAGTTGTTTTGGCCACGCCTAATGTTTTTGCTATCTCTCTGATGGGTTTGTTTTGTTTTTTCAGCCTAATGATGGCTTCACTGATAGTGACAGCTCTTTGGATCTCATCTTGAGAGTTGACAGCAACAGATTCCAAATGCAAATAGCACACTTGAAATGAACTCTGGACCTTTTATCTGCTCATTGTAATTGGGATAATGAGGGAATAACACACACCTGGCCATGGAACAGCTGAGAAGCCAATTGTCCCATTACTTTTGGTCCCTTATCAAGTGGGAGGCACATTTGCAAACTGTTGTAATTCCTACACCGTTCACCTGATTTGGATGTAAATACCCTCAAATTAAAGCTGACCGTCTGCAGTTAAAGCACATCTTGTTCGTTTCATTTCAAATCCATTGTGGTGTATAGAGGCAAAAATGTTAGAATTGTGTCCATGTCCCAATATTTATGGACCTGACTGTATGTGACTATGTGACTATGGAACTATGTGACTATGTGATGTGACCTTTCTGCAATCACAGCCTTTTGGAGGACATTTGGAGATCCTTGGTGGGCTCAGACCCCCAACACACACACTGACAAAGCACCAATCTGGGGACCTCGGAGGGGATTTCAGTGACCCCAGTTGGGGCTCTGACCCTCAGGCTGACCTCTGACCTGGATGGAGCCGTCTCTCCGCTGTAAGTTTGGTTTACTGAGATGGAGCCGATTCGTCAACATTGGAGGGTGGAACTTCTGCTGAGAGCAGGAAATTGACATTCTAATTGGTCATTATGGGCAAACCCTCCCCTTTGTGCTCACATTCCTTCACTCCAGTTGTCCGGATGAGGTTGTAAAGTGCTGTGTATGGGGGGGGGGGTCACATGACCAAGAATATCGATGTGATGTTAGTGGGGCGATTTAGTTCCATAGTTAGTCTGGCTGAGAAAAGATAAAATTCCATCCAGTTCAACCATTAAAGAGAAGTTATAATCCTCCACCCACAGTGGATCCAGAGGAAGGCAAAACCCATCAAAGCACGATCCAATCTCCTCCTGCAGGGGAAATATTCCTTCCTGACCCCCCGAGAGGCAATCGGATATTCCCGGGATCAATAATCAGATATTCCCGGGATCACCTTTCCCTATAAATGTTATATCCAGTTATATTCTGTGTATCCAAGAAAGAATCCAGGACTTTCCTCCAGCAATCCACTGAGCTGGCCACACCCAACTCTGGAGGGAGTCTATTCCACATTCACACAGCTCTTACTGTGAAGAAACCTTTCCGTGTTTGGAGATGAAATAGTTGTTGGAGGAGACCTGCGCACAGACACAATCCGTCTCCTCCAGTCTCCAGGAAGATGTCTGCACACCTGTCTATAGGTAAGGATGGGGGAGGGGCATGCTGTGTATAGATTGGACCTTATCAATGGAAATGATTGTCTCTCTCAGTTCCAGTATCGGTTCCGATCCTCTATATCTCGTGTCTCCGGGATGGCAGCGCTGAGATCTCCTGCAGTGTGGAGGCGGGGACTAAGCCGAATATCGCTCTATCTGTGATTGGACGATCCAAGGAGAATTATTCTGCTTCCGCCAATCACATTACAGCCGTTGTGGAGCCACCGGGACCCTGGAACATCACCTGTACTGTGAAGAACATGGTCAGCCAGGAGGAGGAGAGCACAGCCGAGGTCACCTGTCTAGGTGAGGGGGAGATCGGGGGATGGGCACACAGCGGGTGGGAGGGGCAAAAATCAGATGAGTATGAAATATATACGGGATTTATAGGTTTACCTTCCGTGATTTACGTTTTAGTCCCGACCGATATAAAAAAAAAATTACTTCATATCCACATGGAAGAAAAATATATTTTAAATCTATTTTAAAAATATTCTTAACAAATATATTGACTTATAGTTGAAATATTACAATTTTGGCCGTATTCAATATATATATACATACTGCATGTTGAAATGCATTTTTATTACAAAATATATTGAAAATATTTTTAAAAAAATACATTTCAAATATTCTGTGTTTTTAAAAATACAAATCTAAATTTTTGGAACGCATTTACAAATACATGTAAAAATATATGTTAAAATGGCTATTTTATATGTAAAAAAAAATCTGAAGAATGTATTTAAAAAATATATATTTTTAAAAATATTTTTAAGAACGCATTGCAACATGCAGTGTGTTTTTTTTTTTTTTACATATAAAATAGTAATTTTTACATATATTTTTACACATATTTGTTAATGTGCTCCAAAAATGTACATTTGTGTGTGTGTGTGTGTAAATATATATACAGCGAGGAACAGAAGTATTTGAACCCCCTGCGATTTTGCAAGTTCTCCCACTTCTCCATCATGGAGGGTCTGACATTCACATTGTATTGTATACATTCCCACTCTGAGGACAGAATTTTACAAAAATTCCATGCCTCCTCTGCATCATCCAGATGGTCATTGGGAACCTTCAGACGGGCCTGGACATGTGATGACTGGAGCAGGGGAACCTTCAGACGGGCCTGGACATGTGATGACTTGAGCAGGGGAACCTTCAGATGGGCCTGGACATGTGATGACTTGAGCAGGGGAACCTTCAGACGGGCCTGGACATGTGATGACTTGAGCAGGGGAACCTTCAGACGGGCCTGGACATGTGATGACTGGAGCAGGGGAACCTTCAGACGGGCCTGGACATGTGATGACTGGAGCAGGGGAACCTTCAGACGGGCCTGGACATGTGATGACTTGAGCAGGAGAACCTTCAGACGGGCCTGGACATGTGATGACTTGAGCAGGGGAACCTTCAGACGGGCCTGGACATGTGATGACTGGAGCAGGGGAACCTTCAGACGGGCCTGGACATGTGATGACTGGAGCAGGGGAACCTTCCATGCAATGCATGATTGGAAACCATGACAGCGTAGTGTTCTACCGACAGGGACCTGTGAATCTGTGGTCCCAGCTCTCTTCATGTCATTGAGCAGCTCCTCCCTTGTAGTTCTGGGCTGATTCCTCACCTTTCTTCTCATCAGTGATACCCCACGAGGTGACATCTTGCATGGAGCCCCAGTCCGAGGGAGACTGACAGTCGTCTTTAGCCTCTTCCATTTTCTAACAATTGCTCCAACAGTTGATCTATTTTTACCAAGCTGCTTGGCAATTGCCCCGTAGCCCTTTCCAGCCTTGTGGAGGTCCACCATTTTGTCTCTGGTGTCTTTTGACAGCTCTTTGGTCTTGCCCATGGTAGTAGTTGGCGTCTGACTGACTGTGGGGTAGACAGGTGTCTTTAAAGAGCTCAGACAGGTGCTACTAAGTGAGATGAATGAGTGGAGTAGAGGGGGACTTTGTATAGGCGCAGTAACAGGTCTTTGAGAGACAGAATTCTTGCTGCTTCTCAGGGGTTCAAATACTTCTGTTCAGCCGTACGAGACAAATACATTCTTTACAAATCATACAATGTGATTTCCTGAATTCTGTCCTCAGAGTGGGAATCCCCTGCAATGTGATCTCCTGAATTCTGTCCTCAGAGTGGGAATCCCCTGCAATGTGATCTCCTGAATTCTGTCCTCAGAGTGGGAATCCCCTGCAATATGAATGTCAGACCCTCCATGATGGAGAAGTGGGAGAACTTGCAGAATCACAGGGGGTTCAAATACTTCTGTTACACACACACACATATATAAAAATAAATATACACACACATATATTAATTGAAAAAAAAAAATATATATATATATGTGTGTGTGTGTGTATATATATATGTGTGTGTGTGTATATATATATATATATATATGTGTGTGTATATATATATGTGTGTGTGTATATATATATATGTGTGTGTGTGTATATATATATATGTGTGTGTGTGTGTATATATATACAGTTGCAAGAAAAAGTATGTGAACCCCTTGGGATTACGTGGAGTTTTGCATGAATTGGGCATAAAATGTGCTCTGAACGTCATCTAAGTCACAACAATAGAAGAACACAGTCTGCTGAACATAATACTACACAAACATTAGATGTTGCCATGGTTTAAGTGCACGTAACATGTAAACATTCACAGTGCAGGGAGGAAAAAGTATGTGAACCTTTGGACTTAATAACTGGTTGACCCTCCTTTGGCAGCAATAACCTCAACCAAACATTTCCTGTAGTTGCAGATCAGACCTGCACAACGATCTGGAGTCATTTTGGACCACTCCTCTTCACAAAACTGTTTCAGTGTAGCAATATTCTTGGGATGTCTGGTGTGAATCGCTCTCTTAAGGTCATGCCACAGCATTTCAATGGGGTTGAGGTCAGGACTCTGACTGGGCCACTCCAGAAGGCGTATTCTGTGCTGTTGCAGCCATTGTTTTGTTGAATGACTTGTATGCTTTGGGTCATTGTCCTGTTGCATCACCCATCCTCTGCGGAGCTTCAGTTGGCGGACAGATGGTCGTACGTTTTCCTGCAAAATGTCTTGATAAACTCTGGAATTCATTTTCCCATCAATGACAACAATCCGTCCAGGCCCTGAGGCAGCAAAGCAGCCCCAAACCATGATGTTCCCTCCGCCATGTTTTACAGTGGGGATGAGGTTTTGATGTTGGTGTGCTGGGCCTTTTTTTTCTCCACACATAGTGTTGTGTGTTCTTCCCAAACAACTCAATCTTGGTTTCATCTGTCCACAGTATATTCTGCCAGTAGTGCTGTGGAACATCCAGGTGCTCTTTTGCAAACTTCAAACGTGCTGCAATATTCTTTTTGGACAGCAATGGCTTCCTCCGTGGTGTCCTCCCATGTACTCCATTCTTGTTTAATGTTTTCCTGATTGTAGATGTGTCAACAAAAATGTTAGCATGTGCCAGAGATTTCTGTAGGTCTTTAGCTGACACTCTGGGATTCTGCGCTGTGCTCTTGCAGTCATTTTTACAGGACGACCACGCCTAGGGAGAGTAGCAACAGTGCTAAACTTTCTCCATTTGTAGACAGTCTGTCTTACCGTGGACACATGAACATCAAGGCTTTTGGAGATACTTTTGTAACCCTTTCCAGCTTCATGCAAGTCAACAATTCTTGATCGTAGGTCTTCTGAGAGCTCTTTTCTGCAAGGCATTGTTCACATCAGACAGTGCTTCTTGGAACCAGTAAACCCAAAACAGGTGTGCATTTTTTAAGGGCAGGACAGCTGTCAGCAACACATCCAATATCTTCACTAGAGATGAGCGAAGAAATGAAAAATTCGATTCGACTGATTCGGCGAATTCGTGGACAATATTCGATTCGAGTCGAATAAATTCGCTGTGAATTTAACTTAAAAAAGGGTGTTTCTAGGCTTCAGAGAGACTTAATATTAGTGCAGAACACTGTACCTTTAATGTAAATGCCCTTGGAGTCTGCTGGGGAAGAGAAATAATACTGTCAGTCAGTATGACATGCAGATGAGTGCCGTCGATCTTAGAATCACTGCACACTTCACTCCTTTGGCCAGTCACGGGGCCAAAACCAGTGTTTGGAGCCACAGTGTGGCGGTGGAGGCAGCAGCAATGGGAGGCCATACAGCAACCTATGACAAAATGGAAACCAGCAGGAGCGTGAGGAGACCTGAAAGTGGCACATGGCAGAGTGGGAGCAATGGGAGGCGGTACAGGGACCCAGGTCACACTGTGGGCCCAGCAGCAGCGTGACCAGGCGGTACGGGGGCCCATGGCCGATATGGGGCTTGGTGGCACCTATGGAAGGCCTGTAATCTGCCAGCAACCTATGACAAAATGGACAACCGCAGGAGTGTGAGGAGATTTCAAAGTGGCACATGGCAGAGTGGAAGCAATGGGAGGCCGTACAGGGACCCAGGTCACACTGTGGGACCAGCATCAGCGTGAACAGGCGGTACGGGGGCCCATGGCCGATTTGACCTCATTCATCCCATAGTCCTGCCGACTCACGAATAGCGTGGCCTCCTCAAAGGGCCTGAGCAAGCGCAGGTGTCACACATGAGCTGACAATGGCTGACATCTAAGTTACACAGGGAGTACCTTTATCCGCTTTTAACATCAGGAAATCTGTGATGGCCTTTAGCTGTTCGTAAAGGCGGTCTAACATATGTAGTGTTGAATTACACCTTGTTGCAACGTCACAGCATGAGGAGTCGGTACGGGGGCCCATGGCAGATTACATGTCTGGCAGCAGCAATGGGAGGCCCGTAATCTGCCAGCACCCTATGTCAAAAAATTAAACACACCAGCAGTGTGAAGAGACCTGAAAGTGGCACATGGCAGCAGAGTGTGGCGATGGAGACAGCAGCAATGGGAGGCCGTACAGGGACCCATGAGAGACTCTGGACTTGGCAGCAGCATGAGGAGGCGGTATATAGGGGCCCATGGCAGATTAGGGGCCTGGCAGCAGCTATGTGAGGCCCGTAATCTGCCTGCACCCTATGTCAAAAAATTAAACACACCAGCAGTGTGAAGAGACCTGAAAGTGGCACATGGCAGAGTGTGGCGATGGAGACAGCAGCAATGGGAGGCCGTACAGGGACCCATGACAGACTCTAGACTTGGCAGCAGCATGAGGAGGCGGTATATAGGGGCCCATGGCAGATTAGGGGCCTGGCAGCAGCTATGTGAGGCCCGTAATCTGCCTGCACCCTATGTCAAAAAATTTAACACACCAGCAGTGTGAAGAGACCTGAAAGTGGCACATGGCAGCAGAGTGTGGCGATGGAGACAGCAGCAATGGGAGGCCGTACAGGGACCCATGAGAGACTCTGGACTTGGCAGCAGCATGAGGAGGCGGTATATAGGGGCCCATGGCAGATTAGGGGCCTGGCAGCAGCTATGTGAGGCCCGTAATCTGCCTGCACCCTATGTCAAAAAATTAAACACACCAGCAGTGTGAAGAGACCTGAAAGTGGCACATGGCAGCAGAGTGTGGCGATGGAGACAGCAGCAATGGGAGGCCGTACAGGGACCCATGAGAGACTCTAGACTTGGCAGCAGCATGAGGAGGCGGTATATAGGGGCCCATGGCAGATTAGGGGCCTGGCAGCAGCTATGTGAGGCCCGTAATCTGCCTGCACCCTATGTCAAAAAATTTAACACACCAGCAGTGTGAAGAGACCTGAAAGTGGCACATGGCAGCAGAGTGTGGCGATGGAGACAGCAGCAATGGGAGGCCGTACAGGGACCCATGACAGACTCTAGACTTGGCAGCAGCATGAGGAGGCGGTATATAGGGGCCCATGGCAGATTAGGGGCCTGGCAGCAGCTATGTGAGGCCCGTAATCTGCCTGCACCCTATGTCAAAAAATTTAACACACCAGCAGTGTGAAGAGACCTGAAAGTGGCACATGGCAGCAGAGTGTGGCGATGGAGACAGCAGCAATGGGAGGCCGTACAGGGACCCATGAGAGACTCTGGACTTGGCAGCAGCATGAGGAGGCGGTATATAGGGGCCCATGGCAGATTAGGGGCCTGGCAGCAGCTATGTGAGGCCCGTAATCTGCCTGCACCCTATGTCAAAAAATTAAACACACCAGCAGTGTGAAGAGACCTGAAAGTGGCACATGGCAGCAGAGTGTGGCGATGGAGACAGCAGCAATGGGAGGCCGTACAGGGACCCATGAGAGACTCTAGACTTGGCAGCAGCATGAGGAGGCGGTATATAGGGGCCCATGGCAGATTAGGGGCCTGGCAGCAGCTATGTGAGGCCCGTAATCTGCCTGCACCCTATGTCAAAAAATTTAACACACCAGCAGTGTGAAGAGACCTGAAAGTGGCACATGGCAGCAGAGTGTGGCGATGGAGACAGCAGCAATGGGAGGCCGTACAGGGACCCATGAGAGACTCTGGACTTGGCAGCAGCATGAGGAGGCGGTATATAGGGGCCCATGGCAGATTAGGGGCCTGGCAGCAGCTATGTGAGGCCCGTAATCTGCCTGCACCCTATGTCAAAAAATTAAACACACCAGCAGTGTGAAGAGACCTGAAAGTGGCACATGGCAGCAGAGTGTGGCGATGGAGACAGCAGCAATGGGAGGCCGTACAGGGACCCATGACAGACTCTAGACTTGACAGCAGCATGAGGAGGCGGTATATAGGGGCCCATGGCAGATTAGGGGCCTGGCAGCAGCTATGTGAGGCCCGTAATCTGCCTGCACCCTATGTCAAAAAATTTAACACACCAGCAGTGTGAAGAGACCTGAAAGTGGCACATGGCAGCAGAGTGTGGCGATGGAGACAGCAGCAATGGGAGGCCGTACAGGGACCCATGACAGACTCTAGACTTGGCAGCAGCATGAGGAGGCGGTATATAGGGGCCCATGGCAGATTAGGGGCCTGGCAGCAGCTATGTGAGGCCCGTAATCTGCCTGCACCCTATGTCAAAAAATTTAACACACCAGCAGTGTGAAGAGACCTGAAAGTGGCACATGGCAGCAGAGTGTGGCGATGGAGACAGCAGCAATGGGAGGCCGTACAGGGACCCATGACAGACTCTAGACTTGGCAGCAGCATGAGGAGGCGGTATATAGGGGCCCATGGCAGATTAGGGGCCTGGCAGCAGCTATGTGAGGCCCGTAATCTGCCTGCACCCTATGTCAAAAAATTTAACACACCAGCAGTGTGAAGAGACCTGAAAGTGGCACATGGCAGCAGAGTGTGGCGATGGAGACAGCAGCAATGGGAGGCCGTACAGGGACCCATGAGAGACTCTGGACTTGGCAGCAGCATGAGGAGGCGGTATATAGGGGCCCATGGCAGATTAGGGGCCTGGCAGCAGCTATGTGAGGCCCGTAATCTGCCTGCACCCTATGTCAAAAAATTAAACACACCAGCAGTGTGAAGAGACCTGAAAGTGGCAAATGGCAGCAGAGTGTGGCGATGGAGACAGCAGCAATGGGAGGCCGTACAGGGACCCATGAGAGACTCTAGACTTGGCAGCAGCATGAGGAGGCGGTATATAGGGGCCCATGGCAGATTAGGGGCCTGGCAGCAGCTATGTGAGGCCCGTAATCTGCCTGCACCCTATGTCAAAAAATTTAACACACCAGCAGTGTGAAGAGACCTGAAAGTGGCACATGGCAGCAGAGTGTGGCGATGGAGACAGCAGCAATGGGAGGCCGTACAGGGACCCATGACAGACTCTAGACTTGGCAGCAGCATGAGGAGGCGGTATATAGGGGCCCATGGCAGATTAGGGGCCTGGCAGCAGCTATGTGAGGCCCGTAATCTGCCTGCACCCTATGTCAAAAAATTAAACACACCAGCAGTGTGAAGAGACCTGAAAGTGGCACATGGCAGCAGAGTGTGGCGATGGAGACAGCAGCAATGGGAGGCCGTACAGGGACCCATGAGAGACTCTGGACCTGGCAGCAGCATGAGGAAGCGGTATATAGGGGCCTATGGCAGATTAGGGGCCTGGCAGCAGCTATGGGAGGCCCATAATCTGCCAGCACCCTATGTAAAAAAATTCAACACACCAGCAGTGTGTGAGGAGACCTCAAAGTGGCACATGTTTGAGGCATGATTCATGGCGGATTTAGTCAGTTGTGTCAGGAACTGGTGGTTTGAAATCCAGACTAATCCACGCCTGATTCATTTTCACAAACGTGAGTCTCTCCACACTTTGGGTGGACAGTCGTGTCCTCCGCGAAGTTACAATACCTCCTGCCGCACTAAACACGCGCTCCGATGCCACGCTACTGGCCGGGCATGACAGCCTTTCAAGGGCAAATTCAGCTAGTTGGGGCCAAAGGTCAAGTTTCGTTGCCCAGTAGTCAAGGGGATTGTCTACCTCGGTTGGCAGGGTGCTGTCCAAGTAGGCCCAAGCCTGTTGTTTGAGCTCCTGCTCCAGGTCCACCTGATGCTGCTGCTGCTGCTGCGGCTGGTTAGTAGTTTCCTCACTGCGCTGGTGAAGAAAGCTACTCATCATCGACTGCAGACTGAGGCAGCCACTGCTGGTGGAGCTGCCACTGCTCCTACCACCCCACCCCTCCCCTGCTGCCATGCCAGCGGAACGCGAGCGCACAGGGCCCACAGTGTCTGAGGATGGACGTTGGCGCACAAAGGCAGAGACCAACTGACTACATAGGTGGTTTTTATAGTACGTAATTTTGGCCTCCCTCTCAGCAGGTGTGAAAAAGGCCACCATTTTGGACCGGTAGCGAGGGTCCAACAAGGTGGACAGCCAAAAGTCATCCCTCTGTCTGATGGTTATTATTCGGCTGTCGCTACGCAAGCAACCGAGCATGCTATGGGCCATTTGTGCCAAGGAATGCGAGGGACTCCCTGCCTCCATCTCCACAGCATACTGCCACGGTGCGTCTGGGTCCTCTGTCTCCTCCTCCTCCTCCTCTACCAGATGCTCCTGCTCCTCCACTCCTGTCCGCTGAGTGGAAAAACCACCCATTTCACTCAATAATTCCTGAGCACAAATGTCCTCCTCTACCTCCTCCTCTTCTTCCTGTCCTGCCCCCACAGGGGTCATGTGGCGTTGACATCTGTGCGCCACGTCTACCGCACCCTGACCAGCCATTGTTAACAGCATTTGTTCCAGGACGTGCAACAGAGGAATGACGTCGTTCATCCCATAGTCCTGCCGACTCACGAATAGCGTGGCCTCCTCAAAGGGCCTGAGCAAGCGGCAGGTGTCACGCATGAGCTGCCAATGGCTGACATCTAAGTTACACAGGGGAGTACCTTTATCCGCTTGTAACATCAGGAAATCGGTGATGGCCTTTCGCTGCTCGTAAAGGCGGTCTAACATGTGTAGGGTTGAATTCCACCTTGTTGCAACGTCGCAGATCAGGCGATGCTGTGGAATTCCGTTCTGCCGCTGCAGCTCAATGAGGGTGTTCTTTGCGGTGTAGGAATGGCTGAAATGCATGCAAAGTTTACGTGACATTTTAAGGATGTCTTGCAGTGGGATGGTGGATTTTAGGAACCGCTTGACAACCAGATTGAACACGTGAGCCATGCATGGCGCATGGCACAACCTTCCTTGACGCAGAGCAGACACCATGTTCTTTCCGTTGTCGGTCAACATGGTTCCGATTTTCAGTTTGCGCGGAGACAGCCATCTGTCGATTTCTCTGTTCATTACACTCAGAAGTTCCTCCCCTGTGTGACTACGTTCGCCAAGGCATACCAGGTGCAGCACAGCGTGACACCGTTGCGCCCTGCACATGTGATATGCCGGTCGGGTAATGGGACTTGGCACGGGGGTGGCGGCTGAGGACACGGCGGAAAAAGAGGTGGTAGAGGCGGACATGCTTGCTGGACCAAGGACGTGCAAACGTGGAGGCAAAAGCGTCGTGACCTGTCCAAGTTGCTGGTGCGGCTGTGCCGGCACCACGTTCACCCAGTGGGCCGTAAATGACATGTACTGTCCCTGACCGTAGTTACAGCTCCACACGTCGGCGCTGCCGTGCACTTTGGCAGAGACCGACATGCTCAAAGACTGGCCCACCATCTCTTCTACATGTGAATGCAGGGCTGGCACTGCCTTTTGGGCAAAGAAATGACGGCTTGGCACTCTCCACCGCGGCGCGGCACAAGCCATCATTTCTCGGAAAGGTGCTGAGTCCACCAGTTGGAAAGGGAGGGACTGCAGCACCAGCAACTTGGACAGGAGGACGTTCAGCTTTTGCACCGTCGGGTGCGTGCTCGCAAACTGTTGTCTCTTGGAAACGGATTCCAAGAAAGACTGTTGACGGAATCCGAGAAGAGGAGTAGCAGGAGAAGGAGCATCTGAACGAGCGGAAGATGCCAATGAGCGACAACTCCCCTCAGCAGAGGTGTTGGAGCCTTGACTGGCTGATAGAGGGCGATTGACGACGTCGGGTGACGGAGCAAGTAACGGAGCGGGTGATGGAGCGGGGGCTGGGGCAGGCAGAACCGCCGTATGTTTATCACGGTTTTCCCAGGCCACCGAATGGTGACGCTGCATATGCTGACGCAACGCTGTAGTCCCAACATGGGCCCCCTGGCCACGCTTGCATTTCTGGCCACATAGTCGACATACGGCTACGTTTACTTCCTCGGGCGGCTTGAGGAAAAATTGCCACACCACCGAGTAGGAAACTTTGCCCCCGCTACTCTTCACTGGCTGACTGCTACTTCCTCCGTGCGCACCGGCACCACTACTGGCCGTGGTGGTAGGCTGCAGTGGAGCTGGTGCTCTACTCCGTGGACGTTTGGCTCCACTGACACTGATGCGACCCTGCTGCTGTCTCCTGGGCAACCCACCGACTGTTTTGCTCGCTGCCAAGCTGCCACCCTCTTCTCCTGATGATGCGGAAGAAATTGCCTGATGACGACGAGGCTGCCAAGTGCGATCAACCTCCTCATCATCAAGTAGGGTCTCCGCCTCACTACTAGCCCCCTCGGCTGCGTCTGGGTCAGGAGACAGACCTGTCTCTAGACCGGCTACCGAGCCACTCTCCTCGCCAGTACTTGTTCGCTTGGCTGCTGAAAAGGCCGATGTCTCCCCCCGTTCCTGACCGCCCTCTGTTAGCTCTTCCTCACTGTACAGTGGGGCTGAGCCCACAGCATGCGATACTTCGCTTGGTGAGGGAACAGCAAAGGACAGGGGCAGGTAGAGGACACGTGATTTCAGTGGGCTTGGTCCCGGGCCATGCCAACTAACGGTTGTGTCTGACGTACCCACCGACCGTTGGCTGTAGGTGTCAGAGGTGACCTGGGAAGAGGAAGACGACCGAGCCAACCAATCAATGACGGCAGGGTTGTCGGTGGAGACACGACCGCTGGATGACACCGGGAGCACTGGCCTCTGGCTGCGAATACTGCTGCCTCGACCCCTTCCTCTGCTGCCACGTCTGCTCGCTCCTAAAACATTGCCTCCTCTGCCACTCCTCTGCATGTTGTCTGACATACTATTTAATTCAACGATTAGGTGTCCCTGAGTAACAATTCTCTGGCACTCAGTAACAATTCTGTCTGTCCCTGAGTAACAATTCTCTGGCACTCAGTAACAATTCTGTGTCTGTGCGAGTAACAATTCTGTGTCTGTGCAAGTAACAATTTTGTGTCTGTGCGAGTAACAATTCTCTGGCACTCAGTAACAATTCTGTCTGTCCCTGAGTAACAATTCTCTGGCACTCAGTAACAATTCTGTCTGTCCCTGAGTAACAATTCTCTGGCACTCAGTAACAATTCTGTCTGTCCCTAAGTAACAATTCTCTGGCACTCAGTAACAATTCTGTCTGTCCCTGAGTATGAATTCTGTGGCCCTGAGTAACAATTCTGTGTCTGTGCGAGTAACAATTCTGTGTCTGTGCAAGTAACAATTTTGTGTCTGTGCGAGTAACAATTCTCTGGCACTCAGTAACAATTCTGTCTGTCCCTGAGTAACAATTCTCTGGCACTCAGTAACAATTCTGTCTGTCCCTGAGTAACAATTCTCTGGCACTCAGTAACAATTCTGTCTATCCCTGAGTATGAATTCTGTGGCCCTGAGTAACAATTCTGTGTCTGTGCGAGTAACAATTCTGTGTCTGTGCAAGTAACAATTTTGTGTCTGTGCGAGTAACAATTCTCTGGCACTCAGTAACAATTCTGTCTGTCCCTGAGTAACAATTCTCTGGCACTCAGTAACAATTCTGTCTGTCCCTGAGTATGAATTCTGTGGCCCTGAGTAACAATTCTGTGTCTGTGCGAGTAACAATTCTGTGTCTGTGCAAGTAACAATTTTGTGTCTGTGCGAGTAACAATTCTCCTGCACTCAGTAACAATTCTGTCTGTCCCTGAGTAACAATTCTCTGGCACTCAGTAACAATTCTGTCTGTCCCTAAGTAACAATTCTCTGGCACTCAGTAACAATTCTGTCTGTCCCTGAGTATGAATTCTGTGGCCCTGAGTAACAATTCTGTGTCTGTGCGAGTAACAATTCTGTGTCTGTGCAAGTAACAATTTTGTGTCTGTGCGAGTAACAATTCTCTGGCACTCAGTAACAATTCTGTCTGTCCCTGAGTAACAATTCTCTGGCACTCAGTAACAATTCTGTCTGTCCCTGAGTAACAATTCTCTGGCACTCAGTAACAATTCTGTCTATCCCTGAGTATGAATTCTGTGGCCCTGAGTAACAATTCTGTGTCTGTGCGAGTAACAATTCTGTGTCTGTGCAAGTAACAATTTTGTGTCTGTGCGAGTAACAATTCTCTGGCACTCAGTAACAATTCTGTCTGTCCCTGAGTAACAATTCTCTGGCACTCAGTAACAATTCTGTCTGTCCCTGAGTAACAATTCTCTGGCACTCAGTAACAATTCTGTCTGTCCCTGAGTAACAATTCTCTGGCACTCAGTAACAATTCTGTCTGTCCCTGAGTAACAATTCTCTGGCACTCAGTAACAATTCTGTCTGTCCCTGAGTATGAATTCTGTGGCCCTGAGTAACAATTCTGTGTCTGTGCGAGTAACAATTCTGTGTCTGTGCAAGTAACAATTTTGTGTCTGTGCGAGTAACAATTCTCTGGCACTCAGTAACAATTCTGTCTGTCCCTGAGTAACAATTCTCTGGCACTCAGTAACAATTCTGTCTGTCCCTGAGTAACAATTCTCTGGCACTCAGTAACAATTCTGTCTGTCCCTGAGTAACAATTCTCTGGCACTCAGTAACAATTCTGTCTGTCCCTGAGTAACAATTCTCTGGCACTCAGTAACAATTCTGTCTGTCCCTGAGTAACAATTCTGTCTGTCCCTGAGAATGAATTCTGTGGCCCTGAGTAAGAATTCTCTGGCACTCAGTAACAATTCTGTCTGTCCCTGAGTAACAATTCTCTGGCACTCAGTAACAATTCTGTCTGTCCCTGAGTAAAAATTCTGTGGCCCTAATAACGTTTCTGTGGCCCTAAGTAACAATTCTCTGGCACTGAGTAACAATTCTGTCTGTCCCTGAGTATGAATTCTGTGGCCCTAACTAGCGTTTCTTTGTCCCTAAATAACGATTCTGTGGCCCTCATTAACAAGTCTGTGTCCCTGAGTAATGGTTCTCTGTCCCTAAGTAACTTTTCTCTGTCCCCAATTCTCGTTTCTGTGGCCCTAACTCTGTCCCTGTCCCTAGTACAGAGCGGTCTGCCTCTGTTCAATGACTGCAGGCAAATGAAGATTTCCAAAATGGCCGCTATATATACCTCGACCATTACACAGTGCTGGCTGGCTGGCTGCTGATTGGCTGATGCGATCACATGTCGTTGAGGAATGCATTATGGGGCAGCGCGCCTTGTCTGCGCGCCTTCCCCGACATCCCCGCTCCGTCGCCGCACATGTCAGCCGCCATTTTCGGAAAAATTTCGATTCGCGCGTCCGAATTAGGCTGTTTTTCGGATTCGGCACGAATCGAAATTTTTCCGATATTCGACTCGAATTCCACTTCGGATACTTCGATTCGCTCATCTCTAATCTTCACACTGATTGGAGTCAAGGTTGGCTCACTCCTGGCTCCAATTAGCTCTGGGAGAAGTCATTAAGTAGGGCCTCACATACTTTTTCCTCCCCGCACTGTGAATGTTTACATGTTATGTGCAATTAAACCATGGCAACATCTAATGTTTGTGTAGTATTATGTTCAGCAGACTGTGTTCTTCTATTGTTGTGACTTAGATGACGTTCAGAGCACATTTTATGCCCAATTCATGCAAAACTCCACATAATCCCAAGGGGTTCACATACTTTTTCTTGCAACTGTATATACACACACACAAATCTACATTTTTGGAGTACATTAACAAATATGTGTAAAAATATATGTTAAAATGACTATTTTATATGTAAAAAAAAAAAAAACACACTGCATGTTGAAATGCGTTCTTAAAAATATTTTTAAAAATATATATTTTTTAAATATATTCTTCAGATTTTTTTACATATAAAATAGTCATTTTAACATATATTTTTACATATATTTGTAATTGTGTTCCAAAAATTTAGATTTGTATTTTTAAAGACATACAGTGTACTTGAAATGTATTTTTTGAAGAATATTTTTCATATATTTTGTAATAAAAATGCATTTTGAGGGCGCATGCATGGCCGGGAACCCTGATGGCCGCATCTTCCTGAGCTCCGCTCCTCTCCAGGCCCTAGAGACTCACCCACGATGCATCGCTGCTCCACAGACGTCCCGGGGTGAGTCATATCAGCGGGTCACCCAGCTCACCAGACCCCAGCCTCCTCATGGGGAAGATCGGGCGCTGGAAGCCCCCTTCCCCGCTGCCACATGAGCCGCGGCCGCCACCGCTGTAGCGGTTCCTCCATAGGCCCCAATCCCCGGCCTCAATTTTGGCCGCGATCCCACGGCTGAGCTCCGGCGGACCCCCAGTGGCGGCCAGAGGTACTGCAGCAGCTGCAATGCAGCCAACCTCCTCACACCATCAGAGTCCGCAGATGGAGGAATCGGAGCCCCTGACCCCTGTAGGGGAGCAGTAGTGCGTTCTCCGCTGAGCTCTCCACCACCTGCTTCTGCCAATCCTCATGTGTCACCTACTCTCACGATATCTGTGCTGGAGGAAAAACTGCAGGTATTTTTACGCAATATTACCGCCACTATATCTGCTGAAGTGAGCACGTTGGCTTTGGATCTTCGGGGAGAAATAGCGCAGATTGGGGAACGTGCGGAATAAATTTGCTGAATTGGTGCAGTACGTCCATGTCTTAGAAGAAGATAATGCGTATCTGAAGCACACCATGTCCCAAATTCAGCTCCAACAAGAGGACCTGGAAAACAGGGAACGCCGGCAAAACGTCCGCATTCGTGGTATGTCTGAATCTACTGCCGATTCCCAACTCCGCCAACATCTGTTGTCCTTCACCGCAACCGCCCCCTTGGTCCCAGAAGCGCATGGACAGGGCCCACCGATCGCTGGGTCCCAGACCTGCTGACGGCACCAGACCACGTGATGTCATCGTCTGCTTTCATTTTTTTGAGAGCAAGGAAGCCTTGTTAGCCTCTGTACGCAACATCCCGTCCCTGGAATTTAAAGGGGACCGGCTTCAGCTCTTCTGTGATCTCTCTCCGATTACCCTGGCTACACGGCGAGCGCTGAAGCCACTCACCACTCATCTCCAGCACCACCATGTCCCTTATCACTGGGGTTTTCCCTTCAGGTTGGTCGTCTCCAAAGATAATTCCCAAGTTACTCTACATGATCTTTTTGAGGCGGACTCCTTCCTGAAGCAATTGGGACTACCTCCTCTACCTGAAGACAATTCCTCATTATCGCCTTCTCCATCTCGTCCTTCCGCTACCCCCGACAAGATTTGGACACCAGTTCGTAGGGGCCGGAAGCGTCCTTCACGCACTCCGCAACGTCCTCGTCCTTCTCGTTCCAGCAACGTGCCTGCTTGATGCTTTTCTGTGGTGTTCCTCTGTGGGCACTTCAGGGATGTATCCTTACCCCCCCTTCCCTCCCCCACTTCCCCTCTCCCTCCCCCCCTTCCTTTTTTTCTGTGCTGGGTCCCCCATATGTCATACTTTTCTGGCCGGATTTGCCGACTGATATGTTCCGGTTGTCCTGTTGCCCCCGATCCCATCCAGACAATTGTCTGGACGACTTGGGTATTGATGTTTCTCCCAAGTCCATATCCTTATGGGTATCTATGTTTTTTATTGCAATGTTTTTGGTTTGTCTATTATTAGTTTTCTGTTTTGTCTCATCGATGGTATCTCCTTTATCTTTTCTGCTGGTACATATGTCATACTCATTGTTATTTTATGGTGGCTTTTGACCTCAAAAGGTCATTGCAGAAGAAGTTGGATGTTCCCAAAGTGCTGTATCAAAGCACATTAATAGAAAGTTATGTGGAAGGGAAAAGTGTGGAAGAAAAAGGTGCACAAGCAGCAGGGATGACCGCAGTCTGGAGAGGATTGTCAGGAAAAGGCCATTCAAAAGTGTTGGGGACTTTCACAAGGAGTGGACTGAGGCTGGAGTCAGTGCATCAAGAGCCACCACACACAGACGGATCCTGGACATGGGCTTCAAATGTCGTATTCCTCTTGTCAAGCCGCTCCTGAACAACAAACAATGTCAGAAGCGTCTTACCTGGGCTAAAGAAAAACAGACCTGATCTGGTGCTCAGTGGTCCAAAGTCCTCTTTTCTGATGAGAGCAACTTTTGCATGTCATTTGAAAACCAAGGACCCCGAGTATGGAGGAAGAATGGAGAGGCCCAAGGACCCCGAGTATGGAGGAAGAATGGAGAGGCCCAAGGACCCCGAGTATGGAGGAAGAATGGAGAGGCCCGAGGACCCCCGAGTATGGAGGAAGAATGGAGAGGCCCAAGGACCCCGAGTATGGAGGAAGAATGGAGAGGCCCAAGGACCCCGAGTATGGAGGAAGAATGGAGAGGCCCAAGGACCCCGAGTATGGAGGAAGAATGGAGAGGCCCAAGGACCCCGAGTATGGAGGAAGAATGGAGAGGCCCAAGGACCCCGAGTATGGAGGAAGAATGGAGAGGCCCAAGGACCCCGAGTATGGAGGAAGAATGGAGAGGCCCAAGGACCCCGAGTATGGAGGAAGAATGGAGAGGCACAAGGACCCCGAGTATGGAGGAAGAATGGAGAGGCCCAAGGACCCCGAGTATGGAGGAAGAATGGAGAGGCCCAAGCACCCAGAGTATGGATTAAGAATGGAGAGGCCCAAGGACCCCGAGTATGGAGGAAGAATGGAGAGGCCCAAGGACCTCGAGTATGGAGGAAGAATGGAGAGGCACAAGGGCCCCGAGTATGGAGGAAGAATGGAGAGGCACACACTGCAAGATGCTTGAAGTCCAGTGTGAAGTTTCCACAGTCTGTGTGGATTTGGGGAGCCATGTCATCTGCTGGTGTTGGTCCACTGTGCTTCATGAAGTCCAGGGTCACCGCAGCCGTCTACCAGGAGATTTTGGAGCACTTCATGCTTCCTTCCGCAGACGAGCTTTATGGGGATGCTGACTTCATTTTCCAGCAAGACTTGGCTCCGCCCACACTGCCAAAAGCACCAAAACCTGGTTCAGTGACCGTGGGATTATTGTGCTTGATTGGCCAGCAAACTCACCTGACCTGAACCCCATAGAGAATCTATGGGGCATTGCCAAGAGAAAGATGAGAGACATGAGACCGAACAATGCAGAAGAGCTGAAGGCCGCTATTGAAGCATCCTGGTCTTCCATAACACCTCAGCAGTGCCACAGGCTGATAGCTTCCATGCCACGCCGCATTGAGGCAGTAATTGCTGCAAAAGGGGCCCCAACCAAGTACTGAGTACATATGCAGCTTCTACTTCTCAGAGGTGCGATATTGTTCTATGTACAATCCGTGTTTTATTGATTGCATGGAATATTCTCATTTTCTGAGATTGTGGATTTGGGGTTTTCATGAGCTGTAAGCCATAATCATCACAATGATGACAAATCACGGCTGGAACTATCTTGCTTTGCATGGAATGAGTCTCATATATTAGTGTCACCTTCTAAGTTGCTGCACTGAAATCAATCAACAAATGCACCAGATTCTCATTTTTCCAGTTTCACCTGTAAATCCCTTCCACTATATACTGCCCTATATACATCCCTTCCACTATATACTACCCTATATACATCCCTTCAACTCATATACACAGACCTATATACATCCCGTCCACTAAATTCTGTCCTGTATACATCCTTTCCACTATATACTGCCCTATATACATCCCTTCCACTATATACTACCCTATATACATCCCTTCAACTCATATACACAGACCTATATACATCCCGTCCACTAAATTCTGTCCTGTATACATCCCTTCCACTATATACTACCCTATATATTTCCCGTCCACTATATACTACCCTATATACATCCCTTCCTCTATATACTGCCCTATATACATCATTTCCACTATATACTGCCCTATATACATCCCGTCCACTATATACTACCCTATATACATCCCTTCCACTATATACTGCCCTATATACATCCCTTCCACTCATATACACAGCCTTATATACATCCCGTTCACTATATATTGCCCTATATACATCCCTTCCTCTATTTACTGCCTTTATACATCCTGTCCCCTATATACTGCCCTATATACATTCCATCCACTATATTCTGCCCTATATACATCCCTTCCACTCATATACTGCCCTATATACATCCCTTCCACTCATATACTGCCGTATATACATCCCATCCACTCTATACTACCCTATATACATCCCTTCCACTATACACCGCCCTATATACATCCCTTCCACTATATACTATACAATATACTACACTATATACATCCCTTCCACTATATACTATACAATATACTACCCTATATACATCCCTTCCACTATATACTACCCTATATACAGCCCTTCCACTATTTACTGCCCTATATACATCCCTTCCACTATATACTGCCCTATATACATCCCTTCCACTATATACTACCCTATATACATCCCTTCAACTCATATACACAGACCTATATACATCCCGTCCACTAAATTCTGTCCTGTATACATCCTTTCCACTATATACTACCCTATATATTTCCCGTCCACTATATACTGCCATATATACATCCCTTCCACTCATATACTGCCGTATATACATCCCATCCACTCTATACTACCCTATATACATCCCTTCCACTATAAACTACTTTACATACATCCCTTCCACTATACACCGCCCTATATACATCCCTTCCACTATATACTATACAATATACTACACTATATACATCCCTTCCACTATATACTATACAATATACTACCCTATATACATCCCTTCCACTATTTACTGCCCTATATACATCCCTTCCACTATTTACTGCCCTATATACATCCCTTCCTCTATATACAGACCCTTGAAGTGGACATCTTGGACAGTGTTGGGTTTTTCATTCATTAGTCTCATGATATTCCAGATGGTTCTCCATCAATGTGTGTTCTATGAGGGGGGAGGGGAGCGTAGACTGTGACCTGACTGGGGTCTGTATTCTGTCTGTGCAGGAAGTGCCCCGGATGTTCAGGAGGAAATATTCACCCGGCCGGGATCTGACCTTCTCCTCCCCATCAGAATCCATCTCACCCTCAGCCATACAGATAAATGGAGGTGTGACCGGTATGAGTGGAGATACAGAGACCCAACCGGACACAATGGCACCAGGATAACTGGACACAGACGCTGTACAATGAGACCAGAAGAGACCGTGACCAATACGAGGGTATCGGAGAATGGAAGTCTGGTCATACATGATGTGACTCTGGAGAATGGTGGGATATACAGTGTGGATATAAGTAATCCTACAGGACTCCATATACAGACATATGAGTACACTGTCCATGTAGAAGGTAAGTCCCGTCCAATCCCCACCTCCAGTCCTAGCAGTGTCCTCCACGCTCCGTGTCCTTATATCCATACATCATATAGTAGAAGATCCGGGAGACACGTATGTACAATGTCCTCCACGCTCCGTGTTCTTATATCCATACATGATAGAGTAGAAGATCCGGGAGACACGTATGTACAATGTACTCCACGCTCCGTGTCCTTATATCCATACATCATATAGTAGAAGATCCGGGAGACACGTATGTACAATGTCCTCCACGCTCCGTGTTCTTATATCCATACATGATAGAGTAGAAGATCCGGGAGACACGTATGTACAATGTCCTCCACGCTCCGTGTCCTTATATCCATACATCATATAGTAGAAGATCCGGGAGACACGTATGTACAATGTCCTCCACGCTCCGTGTCCTTATATCCATACATGATATAGTAGAAGATCCGGGTGACACGTATGTACAATGTCCTCCACGCTCCGTGTCCTTATATCCATACATGATATAGTAGAAGATCCGGGAGACACGTATGTACAATGTCCTCCACGCTCCGTGTCCTTTTACCATACATGATATAGTAGAAGATCCGGGAGACACGTATGTACAATGTCCTCCACGCTCCGTGTCCTTATATCCATACATGATATAGGAGAAGATCTGGGAGACACGTATGTACAATGTCCTCCACGCTCCGTGTCCTTATATCCATACATGATATAGTAGAAGATCCGGGAGACACGTATGTACAGTGTCCTCCACGCTCCGTGTCCTTATATCCATACATGATATAGTAGAAGATCCGGGAGACACGTATGTACAGTGTCCTCCACGCTCCATGTCCTTATATCCATACATGATATAGTAGAAGATCCGGGAGACACGTATGTACAGTGTCCTCCACGCTCCGTGTCCTTATATCCATACATGATAGAGTAGAAGATCTGGGAGACATGTATGTACAGTGTCCTCCACGCTCCGTGTCATATCCATACATGATATAGTAGAAGATCCGGGAGACACGTATGTACAGTGTCCTCCACGCTCCGTGTCCTTATATCCATACATGATAGAGTAGAAGATCCGGGAGACACGTATGTACAATGTCCTCCACGCTCCGTGCCCTTATATCCATACATGATATAGTAGAAGATCCGGGAGACATGTATGTACAATGTCCTCCACGCTCCGTGTCCTTATATCCATACATGATAGAGTAGAAGATCCGGGAGACACGTATGTACAATGTCCTCCACGCTCCGTGTCCTTATATCCATACATGATAGATTAGAAGATCCGGGAGACACGTATGTACAATGTCCTCCACGCTCCGTGTTCTTATATCCATACATGATATAGTAGAGGATCCGGGAGACACGTATGTATAATGTCCTCCACGCTCCGTGTCCTTATATCCATACATGATAGAGTAGAAGATCCGGGAGACACGTATGTATAATGTCCTCCACGCTCCGTGTTCTTATATCCATACATGATAGAGTAGAAGATCCGGGAGACACGTATGTACAATGTCCTCCACGCTCCGTGTTCTTATATCCATACATGATATAGTAGAAGATCCGGGAGACACGTATGTACAATGTCCTCCACGCTCCGTGTCCTTATATCCATACATGGTATAGTAGAAGATCCGGGAGACACGTATGTACAATGTCCTCCACGCTCCGTGTCTTTATATGCATACATGATATAGTAGAAGATCTGGGAGACACGTATGTACAATGTCCTCTGCTTACTGCGCCATCCTCACCATTCCCTGTGGATTCAGATCTTCAGTCCTCAGCCCCCCTGAAGTTGCTGTGACCTGACCTGTGCTGGTCCTTCTGCTCGGTGGTCTCCATGTGTTAGATCTGACCATCGATGGTCGTGTGACAGACCCCCAATACAGTCTTGCCTATGTTCCCATAGCACACGTTCCTGGAAACAGGACTCATCAGTAGCGGGAGCTGCAGCCACTACCAGCTGGATTCTGGAGACATGACAGGTGAAGGCACAAATGTCTCCGGCCCACCAAGTATCTCCAATGTCCTCCAAAAGGCTTTTATTGCAGAAAGGTCACATCACAAAAAAACGAGGGAGACGTTTCAGAGCCGAGCAGGAACCCCTTCATCACAGGCTCCGAAACACTGAACTCCTGTTGGGATTCCCCCTGAGATCATTCCAGAGGACAAGGGGGCGCTCTTTACGTCTGGAGGAAAAGAAATGTCATCTCCAAACACGGAAAGGTTTCTTCACAGTAAGAGCTGTGAGAATGTGGAATAGACTCCCTCCAGAGTTGGTTGTGGCCAGCTCAGTGGATTGCTGGAGGAAAGTCCTGGATTCTTTCTTGGATACACAGAATATAACTGGATAGAACATTCATAGGGAAAGGTGATCCCGGGAATATCCGATTATTGATCCCGGGAATATCCGATTGCCTCTCGGGGGATCAGGAAGGAATGTTTCCCCTGCAGGAGGAGATTGGATCATGCTTTGCTGGGTTTTGCCTTCCTCTGGATCCACTGTGGGTGGAGGATTATAACTTTTTATTAATGGTTGAACTGGATGGACTTTTGTCTTTTCTCAGCCAGACTAACTATGTAACTATGGGACTATGGAACTATGTGACTATGCCCAGTGAGGAACAGAAGTATTTGAACCCCCTGCGATTCTGCAAGTTCTCCCACTTCTCCATCATGGAGGGTCTGACATTCACATTGCAGGGGATTCCCACTCTGAGGACAGAATTCAGGAGATCACATTGCAGGGGATTCCCACTCTGAGGACAGAATTCAGGAGATCACATTGCAGGGGATTCCCACTCTAAGGACAGAATTCAGGAGATCACATTGTATGATTTGTAAAGAATGTATTTGTCTCGCACGGCTGAACAGAAGTATTTCAACACCTAAGAAACAGCAAGAATTCTGGCTCTCAGAGACCTGTTACTGCGCCTTTATAAAGTCCCCCTCTACTCCACTCATTCATCTCACTTAGTAGCCCCTGTCTGAGCTCTTTAAAGACACCTGTCCACCCCACAGTCAGTCAGACGTCAACTACTACCATGGGCAAGACCAAAGAGCTGTCAAAAGACACCAGAGACAAAACTGGACCTCCACAAGGCTGGAAAGGGCTACGGGACAATTGCCAAGCAGCTTGGTGAAAATAGATCAACTGTTGGAGAAATTGTTAGAGAATGGAAGAGGCTAAAGACGACTGTCAGTCTCCCTCGGACTGGGGCTCCATGCAAGATGTCACCTCGTGGGGTATCACTGATGAGAAGAAAGGTGAGGAATCAGCCCAGAACTACAAGGAGGAGCTGGTCAATGACATGAAGAGAGCTGGGACCACAGTTTCACAGGTCACTGTCGGTAGAACACTACGCTGTCATGGTCCCAATCATGCATTGCACGGAAGGTTCCCCTGCTCCAGTCATCACATGTCCAGGCCCGTCTGAAGGTTCCCCTGCTCCAGTCATCACATGTCCAGGCCCGTCTGAAGGTTCCCCTGCTCAAGTCATCACATGTCCAGGCCCGTCTGAAGGTTCCCCTGCTCAAGTCATCACATGTCCAGGCCCGTCTGAAGGTTCCCCTGCTCAAATCATCACATGTCCAGGCCCGTCTGAAGGTTCCCCTGCTCAAGTCATCACATGTCCAGGCCCGTCTGAAGGTTCCCCTGCTCAAGTCATCACATGTCCAGGCCCGTCTGAAGGTTCCCAATGACCATCTGGATGATCCAGAGGAGGCATGGGAGAAAGTCATGTGGTCAGAGGAGACCAAAGGAGATCTTTTTGGTCTAACCTTCACTCGTCGTGTTTGGAGGAAAAAGAAGGATGAGTTGCATCCCAAGAACACCATCCCTACTGTGAAGCATGGGGGTGGTAACATCATGCTTTGGGGGTGCTTTTCTGCGAAGGGGACAGGACGACTGCACTGTATTAAGGAGAGGATGAATGGGGCCATTAATTGTGAGATTTTCAGCAACAACCTCCTTCCCTCAGTCAGAGCATTGAAGATGGGTCGTGGCTGGGTCTTCCAACATGACAAGGACCCGAAGCACACAGCCAGGAGAACCAAGGAGTGGCTCCATAAGAAGCATATCAAGGTTCTGGAGTGGCCTAGCCAGTCTCCACACCTAAATCCAATAGAACATCTTTGGAGGGAGCTGAAACTCCGTGTTGCTCAGCGACAGCCCCGAAACCTGACAGATCTAGAGGAGATCGGTGTGGAGGAGTCGGCCAAAATCCCTGTTGCAGTGCAAACCTGGCCAAGGACTACAGGAAACGTCTGACCTCTGGAATTGCAGACAAAGGCTTCTGTACCAAATATTAACACGGATCTTCTCAGGGGTTCAAATACTTCTGTTCAGCCGTGCGAGACAAATACATTCTTTACAAATCATACAATGTGATCTCCTGAATTCTGTCCTCAGAGTGGGAATCCCCTGCAATGTGAATGTCAGACCCTTCATGATGGAGAAGTGGGAGAACTTGCAGAATCGCAGGGGGTGCAAATACTTCTGTTCCTCACTGTATATATGGGACTATGTGACTATGTGACTATGGAACTATGGGACTATGTGACTATGGGACTATGTGACTATGGAACTATGGGACTATGGAACTATGGGACTATGGAACTATGGGACTATGTGATGTGACCTTTCTGCAATCACAGCCTTTTGGAGGACATTTGGAGATCCTTGGTGGTCTCAAACCCCCAACACACACACTGACAAAGCACCAATCTGGGGACCTCGGAGGGGATTTCAGTGACCCCAGTTGGGGCTCCGACCCTCAGGCTGACCTCTGACCTGGACAGAGCCGTCTCTCTCCTGTAAGTTCGGTTTACTGAGATGGAGCCGATTCCTCAACATTGGAGCTTCTGCTGAGAGCAGGAAATTGACATTCTAATTGGTCATTGTGGGCAAACCCTCCCCTTTGTGCGCACATTCCTTCGCTCCGGCTTTGACTCCAGTTGTCTGGATAAGGTTGTATACCGCTGTGTATGGGGGGGTCACATGACCAAGAATATCGATGTGATGTTAGTGGGGTGATTTAGTTCCATAGTTAGTCTGGCTGAGAAAAGACAAAAGTCCATCCAGTTCAACCATTAAAGAGAAGTTATAATCCTCCACCCACAGTGGATCCAGAGGAAGGCAGAGTCCCAGCAAAGCACGATCCAATCTCCTCCTGCAGGGGAAAAATTCCTTCCTGACCCCCCGAGAGGCAATCGGATATTCCCGGGATCAATAATCGGATATTCCCGGGATCAATAATCGGATATTCCCGGGATCAATAATCGGATATTCCCGGGATCACCTTTCCCTATAAATGTTATATCCAGTTATATTCTGTGTATCCAAGAAAGAATCCAGGACTTTCCTACAGCAATCCACTGAGCCGGCCACAACCAACTCTGGAGGGAGTCTATTCCACATTCTCAGCTCTTACTGTGAAGAAACCTTTCCATGTTTGGAGATGAAATAGTTGTTGGAGGAGACCTGCGCACAGACACAATCCATCTCCTCCAGTCTCCAGGAAGATGTCTGCACACCTGTCTATAGGTAAGGATGGGGGAGGGGCATGCTGTGTATAGATTGGACCTTATCAATGGAAACGATTGTCTTTCTCAGTTCCAGTATCGGTTCCGGTCCTCCATGTCTTGTGTCTCCGGGATGGCAGCGCTGAGATCTCCTGCAGGGTGGAGGCGGGGACTAAGCCGAATATCAGTCTATCCGTGATTGGAGGATCCGAGGGGAATTATTCTGCTTCCACCAATAACATTACAGTCATTGTGGAGCCACCGGAACCCTGGAACATCACCTGTACTGTGAAGAACATGGTCAGCCAGGAGGAGGAGAGCAGAGCCGAGGTCACCTGTCCAGGTGAGGGGGAGATCGGGGGATGGGCACACAGCGGGTGGGAGGGGCAAAAATCAGATGAGTATGAAATATATACGAGATTTATAGGTTTACCTTCCGTGATTTATGTTTTAGTCCCGACCGTTATAGAAAAAATAATAAAATCATTTCACACCCACATGGAAGAAAGATATATTTTAAAAATATTCTTCCCAAATATATTGACATATATTGTAAATACTAAAATTTTGGCCATATTCAATATATTTCAAAATATATTTCAATAAATACATATATACTGTATACACTGCATATTGAAATGCGTTTTTATTACAAAATATATTAAAAATATTTTTAAAAATACATTTTAATTACACTGTATGTCTTTAAAACTACAAAATCTACATTTTTAGAACGCATTTACAAATATATGTTAAAATGACTTTTTTATATGTTCATAAAAATCTGAAGAATAAATATACATATATATATATATATATATACACACACTGCATGTTGAAATGCGTTTTTATTACAAAATATATGAAAAATATTTTTAAAAATACAAATCTACATTTTTGGAACACATTAACAAATATATGTAAAAATATATGTTTAAATGACTATTTTATATGTAAAAATCTGAAGAATATATTTAAAAATATATTTTTAAAAATATTTTTAAGAACACATTTCAACATGCAGTGTGTATAGATATCTATCTATATCTATACACACACACACATATATATATTATTCGATTGTACGCCCCTTGAGGGTAAGGGACTGATGTGAATGTACAATGACAGTGCTATGTAAGTACCTGAAATAAATAAATAGAAAAAAATATATATATAGTTATATATGGGTGTATATATATATAATATACATATACACACACATACATACATATACACACACATACATATACACATACATACACACATACATACATATACACACACATACATATACACATACATACACACATACATACATATACACACACATACATACATATACATACATATACACACACATACATACATATACACACACACACTGCATGTTGAAATGCGTTCTTAAAAATATTATTAAAAATATATATTTTTTAAATATATTCTTCAGATTTTTTTCAACATATAAAGAAGTAATTTTAACATATATTTTTACATAATTTGTTTGAGGTGATTGTAGCCGTATTACTGCATTTGTGACAGAAACAATGGAGTCCTGACGGGATACATTTTTCATTTGCATATAATTTTGAGGACAAGTTTTCGGGGAATGTCATCTTCTTCAGGTCCAAGCAGGACTGATCACAAAGTTGTAGCAGAATGTTAGAAGAGGAGATGTGGGCGATGAGAAAAAAGAAAAAAAAAAATCAGAAACACAAGCCTAGGGTTAAACTAGGGATAAGACACAGCAAAGCAAAGACTGGGGGGGGGGGGGGGGACAACACTCACAGAGGGGGTCATAAAACTGTTGGATAATGAGTGAGGTCCACATTCAGGCCGTCATCTCTTGTGTCAGATACAATTATCATTCTGAGTTCAAAAGTTTTTCTTTCCTGAATGGATTTGAAATTTCCTTTCAGAAGTAAAACATTGAGGTCTCCCATTGTGTGGTCCTCCATAGTGAGGTCTCCCATTGTGTGGTCCTCCATAGTGAGGTCTCCCATTGTGTGGTCCTCCATAGTGAGGTCTCCCATTGTGTGGTCCTCCATAGTGAGGTCTCCCATTGTGTGGTCCTCCATAGTGAGGTCTCCCATTGTGTGGTCCTCCATAGTGAGGTCTCCCATTGTGTGGTCCTCCATAGTGAGGTCTCCCATTGTGTGGTCCTCCATAGTGAGGTCTCCCATTGTGTGGTCCTCCATAGTGAGGTCTCCCATTGTGTGGTCCTCCATAGTGAGGTCTCCCATTGTGTGGTCCTCCATAGTGAGGTCTCCCATTGTGTGGTCCTCCATAGTGAGGTCTCCCATTGTGTGGTCCTCCATAGTGAGGTCTCCCATTGTGTGGTCCTCCATAGTGAGGTCTCCCATTGTGTGGTCCTCCATAGTGAGGTCTCCCATTGTGTGGTCCTCTATAGTGAGGTCTCCCATTGTGTGGTCCTCTATAGTGAGGTCTCCCATTGTGTGCTCCTCCATAGTGAGGTCTCCCATTGTGTGGTCCTCCATAGTGAGGTCTCCCATTGTGTGCTCCTCCATAGTGAGGTCTCCCATTGTGTGGTCCTCCATAGTGAGGTCTCCCATTGTGTGGTCCTCCATAGTGAGGTCTCCCATTGTGTGGTCCTCTATAGTGAGGTCTCCCATTGTGTGGTCCTCCATAGTGAGGTCTCCCATTGTGTGGTCCTCCATAGTGAGGTCTCCCATTGTGTGGTCCTCCATAGTGAGGTCTCCCATTGTGTGGTCCTCCATAGTGAGGTCTCCCATTGTGTGGTCCTCCATAGGGAGGTCTCCCATTGTGTGGTCCTCCATAGGGAGGTCTCCCATTGTGTGGTCCTCCATAGTGAGGTCTCCCATTGTGTGGTCCTCTATAGTGAGGTCTCCCATTGTGTGGTTACTCATTGATCAACACTTTTCATCCATCAATCAAACTAAAAATGGAATACTCAAACACACACGTCACCTTCCTAGACACCACAGTATACATCAGGGATGATACGCTTCACACCTCAATATGCAGGAAACCCACTGACAGAGGCAACTACCTCCACAGTTCCAGCTTCCATCCCCAACACACGAAACGTGCCATCATACACAGTCAGGCCATCAGATACCACCGAATATGTTCTGACCCAAGAGACAGAGATACACATCTCGGGACACTAGCAGACGCCTTCCATAAGAAAGGTTACAAGGACAAAACTATCAACACCGGCATAACCACAGCCTTGAGAACCCGAAGGGAAAACCTACTTCAGTACAAGGAGAAAAAAACAACCAACCGCCTACCTCTAGTAACCACATACAACCCGGCACTAGAAGGAAGAAGAAAAATAATCAAAGATTTACAACCCATCATAACAGAGGATGGAACTCTGAAAGAAATATTCCAGCAACCCCCAATACTGGCCTTCAGACAAGCCCCAAAACTGGCCATCAGACAACCCCCAATTCTGGCCTTCAGACAACCCCCCAATACTGGCTTTCAGACAACCCCCAATACTGGCCTTCAGACAACCCCCAATACTGGCCGTCAGAAAACCCCCCAATAGTGGCCTTCATACAACCCCCAGTACTGGCTTTCAGACAACCCCCCAATACTGGCCTTTAGACAACCCCCCCAATACTGACCTGCAGGCAACCCCCCAATACTGGCCTGCAGACAACCCCCCAATACTGGCCTTCAGACAACCCCCTCAATACTGGCCTTCAGACAACCCCCCCAATACTGGCCTTCAGACAACCCCCCCAATACTGGCCTTCAGACAACCCCCCCAATACTGGCCTGCAGACAACCCCCCAATACTGGCCTTCAGACAACCCCCCAACCTCAGAAATAAACTAATCAGTAGGAAACTTCCTTCTGATGATGATGTCACAAATAATGGAAGCAAACCCTGCAATAAGAAACGCTGCAAACTGTGCAACCAAATCAATCCATCAAAAAGTGTCCGACACTCAAAAGGGATCTTCAATATCTCCGGATCATACAGCTGCACCTCCAGTCATGTGGTGTACCTCATCCAGTGCAGGAAATGCAGCAAAGGATCTTATGTTGGTGAAACAGGACAGAAGGTGCAAACAAGGATGAATCTGCACAGACATACCATCAAGGAACATAAAGAAGATGACCTCTGCACACCTGAGGGACACCATTTCACACAACCAAACCACACTATGGGAGACCTCACTATGGAGGAGCACACAATGGGAGACCTCACTATGGAGGAGCACACGATGGGAGACCTCACTATGGAGGAGCACACAATGGGAGACCTCACTATGGAGGAGCACACAATGGGAGACCTCACTATGGAGGACCACACAATGGGAGATCTCACTATGGAGGACCACACAATGGGAGACCTCACTATGGAGGACCACACAATGGGAGACCTCACTATGGAGGACCACACAATGGGAGACCTCACTATGGAGGACCACACAATGGGAGACCTCACTATGGAGGACCACACAATGGGAGACCTCACTATGGAGGACCACACAATGGGAGACCTCACTATGGAGGACCACACAATGGGAGACCTCACTATGGAGGACCACACAATGGGAGACCTCACTATGGAGGACCACACAATGGGAGACCTCACTATGGAGGACCACACAATGGGAGACCTCACTATGGAGGACCACACAATGGGAGACCTCACTATGGAGGACCACACAATGGGAGACCTCAATGTTTTAGTTCTTAAAGGAAATTTCAAATACATTCAGGAAAGAAAAACTTTTGAACTAAGAATGATAATTCTATCTGACACAAGAGATAACGGCCTGAATGTGGACCTGGGATTCCTCACTCATCATCCAACAGTTATATAACCCCCTCTTTCAGTGTTCCCCCCCCCCCCCAGTCTTTGCTTTGCTGTGTCTTATCTCTTGTTTAACCCTAGGCTTGTGTTTCTTTCTGCTTTTTTTTTTTCTCATTGCCCACATCTCCTCTTCTAACATTCTGCTAAAACTTTGTGATCAGTCCTGCTTGGACCTGAAGAAGGGGACATTCCCCGAAAACTTGTCCTCAAAATTATATGTTAGTGCAAATAAAAAAAAAGTATCACAGACAGTACTCAATTGTTTCTGTTACATAGATTTGTAAATGTGTTCGAAAAATGTAGATTTGTATTTTTAAAGACATACAGTATATTTGAAATGTATTTTTAAAAATATTTTTCATATATTTTGTAATAACAATGCATTTCAACATGCAGTGTATATATATACAGTTGTGTTGAAAATACTAGCAGTCAGACATCACTTACCGGATCAATCCCTGTTGTTGGTGGAAATGATATTTCTACATGGCAAATAATTTCATAGCAGGTGTAGTAGAGTCATAGAAATCCAACAGACCCAACAGTCATGACATGCATGCTGCTGATTCTGTGTCATTGAATCACTCATTGAAAGGGGCGTGTTCACAATAATAGCCGTGTGGAGTTCTATTAGTGACATCATTCATTCTTTGATAAACAGGTGGCAATTATTGCCCTTATTTAAGGAAGGAAGGCAGCAAATGTTGGACATGCTGGTTACAGTGCATTTCTCTCTGAAATTCTGAGGAAAATGGGTCGTTCCAGACATTGTTCAGAAGAACAGCGTACCTCGATTAAAAAGTTGATTGGAGGGGAAAACATATAAAGAAGTGCAGAAAATGATCGGCTGCTCAGCTAAAATGATCGCAAATGCTTTAAAATGGCAACCAAAACCTGAAAGACGCGGAAGAAAGCGAAAAACTACCATTGGAATAGATAGAAGAATAGCCAAAATGGGGCGGACTCAGCCAACAATCAGCTCCAGGAAGATGAAAGAAGGTGTGACGTTCCCTGTGAGGACTCAGCCAACAATCAGCTCCAGGAAGATGAAAGAAGGTGTGACGTTCCCTGTGAGGACTGTTACAATTAGAAGACGCCTATGTGAAGCCAAGCTATCTGCAAGAAGTCCCCGCAAAGTCCCACTGTTGGGAAAAAGACGTGCTGAAGAGGTTACAATCTGCCAAAGAGCACATTGATTGGCCTAAAGAGAAATGGGGCAACATTTTGTGGACTGATGGAAGTAAGATTGTTCTTTTTGGGTCTAGTGGGCGGAGACAGTTTGTCAGACGACCCCCAAACACTGAATTCAAGCCACAGTACACTGTGAAGACCGTGAAGCATGGTGGTGCAAGCATCATGATATGGGGATGTTTCTCATACTACGGTGTTGGGCCTATTTATCGCATACCAGGGATCATGGATCAGTTTGAAGACATCAGAATACTTGAAGAGGTCATGCTGCCTTATGCTGAAGAGGAAATGCCCTTGAAATGGGTGTTCCAACAAGACAACGACCCCAAACACACCAGTAAACGGGCAACATCTTGGTTCCAGACCAACAAGATGGACGTTATGGAGTGGCCAGCCCAATCCCCGGATCTTCATCCAATAGAAAACTTGTGGGGTGACATCAAAAATGCCGTTTCTGAGGCCAAACCAAGAAATAGAGAAGAACTGTGGAATGTGGTCCAATCATCCTGGGCTGGAATACCTGATCACAGGGGCCAGAAGTTGGGGGACTCCATGCAACACAGATGTACAGCAGTTCTCAGAAACAGTGCGACTACAACCAAATATTCATGAAGTCATTCAAAGGAAAGCAAAATCTTCAAACATTTCTCAGTTTATATAGTGAATGTTGGAGTTTGGAAAGAAGAATACAAACACGGCCATTTTTTTGAACCGTCTAATATTCACTTTTCTTCCATTTTTTTTTAGAGGAACAACACAAATTTGATGTATTTTTCTTCATGTTGTGATTTGGAATAGAATGTGTCGTGTTCCCAATGCATTTGTGTGGATGGAAAGAAAAGGATTAGAAGGATTTGCAGCTTTACTCACTTTTTTCAACACACAGATATTATTTTCAACACAACTGTATATATAGTGAATACGGCCAAAATTGTAGCATTTTAAATATATGTCAATATATTTGGGAAGAATATTTTTGAAATATATTTCAAATATATTTTTCTTCCATGTGGGGATGCGGACAACCCACCACCATGACGATGGCGGTCAAAACTAAGCCTCCCCCGATGCTACTCTGATACAAATGACAGCTCCCCATTAAAATGAAAAAAAAAAAAAAATAGTTCCAGGTCACCGAGGTGATATCAGTCACCTAACATGGTCACGACTATATTTGGTCAATGACATCACCGGGGGGGTCCCACAGATGCTCGGTTTACAAACATGAGCCCGGAGTGGTCATTTGAAGGTCACACATGGTAGAGGAGCACATCCTCACAGGCAGGTTTAGAGTGGCCCTCAGGCGTGTTATTCAAAGGAATTGTGTATTTGTAATGTGGAACTTTGAACCCTAATGAAGGTTTTCGTATGATTTCTTTGTGTTGGTCCCCATTGCAGTGCCCGGCTACCCATGTGTCTTTTCCCAAAAGCTTGCAAATGGACCTTGAAAAAGGCCAGAAAAAAACCTCCTGTAGACCTCAATGGGTTAGAGCAGATTTTGGGTTGATTACATTTTTATTTCTGGGTTCAACAAACCTCCTGCAAATCAAAAAATGTTTTCTCAGTTCACAACTCACACTCACCGGCTACTTTATGAGGTCCACCTCGCTGGTCCCGGGTTGGACTCCCTTTTGCCTTCATTCTTGGTGGCGTAGATCCAACAAAGTGTTGGAAACGTTCCTCCGAGATTTGGCTCCATATTGACATGATGGCGTCACGCAGTGGCTGCAGATTTTTCGGCTGCACATCCATGATGGGAATCTCCCGTTCCACCACATCCCAAAGGTGCTCTATTGGATGGAGATCTGGTGACTGTGGAGGCCATTGGAGTGCAGTGACCTCCTTGTCATGTTCCAGAAACCAGTTGGAGATGGTTGGAGCTTTGTGACATGGAGCATTATCCTGCTGGAAGAAGCCATCAGAAGATGGGGACACTGGAGTCACAGATGGATGGACATGGTCAGCAACAATACTCAGGTAGACTGTGGGGTTTATATGATACTCAATTGGTACTAAGGGGCCCAAAGTGTGCCAAGAAAATCTCCCCCACACCATGACACCACCACCAGTCTGAACCCTTGATACAAGGCAGGATGGATCCCCCACAGCATGACACCAACACCAGCTTGAACCATGGATAAAAGGCAGGATGGATCCACCACACCATGACACCACCACCACCAGCTTGAACCATTGATACAAGGCAGGATGGATCCCCCACACCATGACACATCACTACCAGCCTGAACCGTGGATACAAGGCAGGATGGATCCACCACACCATGACACCTCCACCGGCAACCTGAACCTTTGATACAAGGCAGGATAGATCCCCCACACCATGACACCACCACCAGCCTGAACCATTGATACAAGGCAGGATGGATCCCCCACTCCATGACACCACCACCACCAGCCTGAACCGTTGATACAAGGCAGGATGGATCCCCCACACCATGACCCCACCACCACCAGCCTGAACCGTTGATACAAGGCAGGATGGATCCCCCACACCATGACACCACCACCTCCAGCCTGAACCATTGATACAAGGCAGGATGGATCCCCCACACCATGACACATCACTACCAGCCTGAACCGTGGATACAAGGCAGGATGGATCCACCACACCATGACACCACCACCGGCAACCTGAACCTTTGATACAAGGCAGGATAGATCCCCCACACCATGACACCACCACCAGCCTGAACCATTGATACAAGGCAGGATGGATCCCCCACTCCATGACACCACCACCACCAGCCTGAACCGTTGATACAAGGCAGGATGGATCCCCCACACCATGACCCCACCACCACCAGCCTGAACCGTTGATACAAGGCAGGATGGATCCCCCACACCATGACACCACCACCTCCAGCCTGAACCATTGATACAAGGCAGGATGGAGATTTTTTATTTATGTATTAATGTCATACATATCCATCAAACTTATGTATAAAAGTACAAAATATAAATAAATAAATACAAAACTCAACACAAAGGAAACTAAAAAGTCCCAACAGTCCCTGGGGGAAAAAAAACTCAAACACAGCCAGAATGGCTCATAAATAAAAGTCCATAACCTGAAAGGAAAATCTAAAGGTATATACAATATCCACAGTACAAGGCCTTTATGGCCGAGACCATATAATTAGGAGCCTTTATGGCCGAGACCATATAATTAGGAGCCTTTATGGCCGAGACCATATAATTAGGAGCCTTTATGGCCGAGACCATATAATTAGGAGCCTTTATGGCCGAGACCATATAATTAGGAGCCTTTATGGCCGAGACCATATAATTAGGAGCCTTTATGGCTCAGTTATAAACATAAACCATATTCAATTTCCATATTAAACCTGCAACTTACGGCCTATATGGCCTAAACTATACACAATAATAACCTAACCACACTATTACACTACGGGGGAGGGCTAAGGAACCCGCAGATCTTCCACGTCTGACCCCTACAACCTACCATGCAAAAGGCTACCAAAAAGACCGAAACGCAAAAGCTAGGGAGTGCAAGAGGCAGAAAACAGGGACAGTTCCCATCACCCGAGATCAACAGACCGCAGCAACAGGCTTGATGTTCCTCCACGCCTCCATCCAAGCCCTACGCCGCAGCCTGTCTTTCTCAAGACCCGGAATTTTTCCAACCTCACCAAGGATGTCACTCACCACCACCTGAACAGGGAGGACCTTCTGCCGAATGGAGACCTGACACCGTGACATCCAAGTGTAGTAACGGACAACTAAGCTGACTAAAAACAGGGTGTCCAAATCAAAACCCATGTGACACTCGAATGCTCCGTACACCCACTCCGCATACGACATGCGATGGAGGAAAGGAACACCCAGAGCCCCTCCCACCTGTTTATACACCTCTACGTTAAAGGGGCACTGGAGCAAGAAGTGGTCCATAGTCTCCACTTCACCCCCATACTCCGACCTCGGACAACCACGTTCATCCAGGGGACGGTACTTCAGGTTACCCCTCACGTAGAGCCTGCCGTGGAAGGCGAGCCAGGCCTGGTCCCGCAACTTCAGGGGGATCCGCTCCAGATTTATCAACCGCAAACCCTCCCTCAAAACATGGCCTGGGCAATCTCTCAAGGCCAGCGGCGCATGGAAAGCAGATGCCACAATCCTCTCACCCAGGAGCCTCCTAGGGAGGGACCGGACCTCCTCCACAGTCACATGCCACTGCCGGAGTAACTTCAGGCACGGGGCTGCATAAGCCGGGAGCTTACCATGCTTGACCCGCAGGCTTCTCACTGGCCCACCACTCTCCCAACTGTGCAGAAAGGGTCCAAACCAGATCCGGAACAGTCCTACCCATGCAGGCGGTCTCTCTGCCAGCATGTTACCAAAGTTATGTTTCAAGAACATCAGATAAAAAAAGACCACCGGGTTGACCATACCTAGGCCACCCTCCCATCTGGATGAGTAAGTCACATCCCTCTTGACGAGGTTCAGCCGATTCCCCCATAACATCTGGAAGAAACAGCTATAGATCCTCGCTTCTGGCAAGAGGCAACGAAGCTGACGTACAAAAAGACTGGGAGCAGGAAAGTCTTGATCAAGTCAACCCTTTCCCTCAAGGAGAGCCGCCACCCCTTCCAGCATCTCACTTTGACCTCGGCATCTGACAGCTTGGATTCCCAATTTTGCTTGCTGTAATCAGCAGGGCCAAAACTGATGCCCGACACTTTGATGTTTGGCTGAGGCACCGGGAAGGCGTCCGGGAGTGAGAAACTCTCACCCTCCCTGCCCATCCAGAGAACTTCACATTTGTCCTGATTGACCTTGGAACCTGATGCCTCGGCATACTGATCCATTACTGAAACCACCTCCTGCGCCTCCTCTGGTCCAGAAATGAAAACAGAAACGTCATCAGCATAAGCCACAACTCTCAAAGGCGGATCTCCGGTGGCACCCACCGGCACCCCGCTCACCGCCCCGCCATCTAGTCTCCTGACGAAGGGGTCGATGGCAAAGGCATAGAGCAAGGGACTCAGCGGGCACCCCTGGCGCACCCTAGATCCAACCTCAAAGGGCTGCCCAACCCAACCATTCACCAACATAGAGCTCTCAGCCCCTTGGTACAATGTCTTCAACCAGCCAATGAACCTCCCCTCCAAACCATACCAGTCCAGGAGATGCCAGAGGTACTTGTGATCAACTCGATCAAAGGCCTTTGACTGATCCACCACCAGCAAGTACTTTCCCCATCCTTCAGCCTTACATCGCTCCAGAGACTCCAGGACAGCTAACACCGCTGTAAAGGTACTCCTGCCCTGGACTGAGCAATGCTGCTGACGAGAAAGCAAACTGTCTGCCACTGACGACAAGCGCCAGAACCTTTCTATCAACATTGAGGAGGCTGATGGGGCGCCAGTTCTCAATAGCCGAAGGATCCTTACCCTTTGACAGGAGGATAACTGCAGACTGTCTCATGGAAGGAGGGAGAGATCCCTCATCCAGACAGCTGTTATACACTTCCGTGAGATGAGGTGCCAGGCAGGACTTAAAAGCCTTAAAAAATTCGGTTGTCAGACCGTCTGGCCCAGGAGTCTTCTTAATGGCCAGACTATCAATCGCTCTGGACACCTCTTCTGCAGTAATCTCCCCAGTCAAACTCACCAGAGGGACATCACTGTCCAGACCAGGCGTGGATTCCAAAAAGCTCGACATCCCTGTCTGGTTAAGGTGCTTCTCACTCAGTAAATCCGCATAAAAGGACCTGGAGACCTCCAGAAACCCCGACCTGGATTTAGTCAGGGACCCCGTACTATCCCTCAGAGCAGAGATCGTCTTAACTGCTGCACTCCGTTTGCAATTCTGGAAAGGGTCGGGCGAGTGGTATTTCCCATAATCCCTCTCCAGAACCAAAGAGGCACGCCGATCATACTGGAGTTTCCTAAGGAGAAGCTTCACCTCCGAGATTGCCCCCGCATCTCCACCGCTAGAATCAAGGCGGTCGAGCTTCCTCCGCAACCGATGGTAGGCGTTAAACTGTTTAAACTGCCGTCTCTTACCAATGGCCTTGAAAAACCTGCTGATCCGCACCTTGGTGAGCTCCCACCACTCAGACTTACTGCCGCAGAAATCCAGCACAGTCTCCTGCGCCTGAAAGAACTCCTCGAAAGATCGTCTCACCTCCTCGTCCTCCAGCAGAGACGAATTCATCCTCCAGATGCCCTTTCTTCTCAGCGGCGTGTCTGAAATATTCAAGGTGACAGATAGCATAAGGTGATTGGAAAACTCCACCGCCCGACACTCAGGTGCCAAGAAGGCAGAGTTCTCCTTCAAAAAAAACCTGTCTATCCTACTCTGGCTATTACCTCTCCTAGGGATCCCCCACACCATGACACCACCACCACCAGTCTGAACCATTGATACAAGGCAGGATGGATCCCCCACACCATGACACCACCACCACCAGTCTGAACCATTGATACAAGGCAGGATGGATCCACCACACCATGACTCCCCCACCAGCCTGAACCATTGATACAAGGCAGGATGGATCCATCACACCATGACACCACCACCACCAGCCTGAACCATTGATACAAGACAGGATGGATCCACCACACCATGACACCACCACCACCACCACTATCCTGAACCGCTGATACAAGGCAGGATGGATCCCCCACACCATGACACCACCACCACCAGCCTGAACCATTGATACAAGGCAGGATGGATCCATGCTGTCATGTTGTTTGTGACAAATTCTGACCCCACCATCTGAATGTCGCAGCTGAAAACCTGACTCATCAGACCCGGCAACGTTTTTCCAACCTTCTATTGTCCAGTTTTGGTGATCCTGTGCGAATTGTAGCCTCCGTTTCCTGTTCTCTGTAGACCCTAGAGATGGTTGTGCGGGAAAATCCCAGGAGATCAGCAGTTTTTGAAATCCGTCTGGCACCAAAACCATGCCACGCTCAAAGTCACTTAAATCCCCTTTCTTCCCCATTCAGCTTTAATATTTAGCAGGAATTTTGTACATTTTGCCATGTATGCATCAACCTATAATGATTTTAGTGTTTTTTAAGTGGAAATAGCGATCCGATAAACATTTCCTAAATATCGCGGAGCCTAAAATACCAGTAGCACATTTATTTTATTCTACAGGTCATGTGCTTTCAGAAAATATATGGTTGGGGGGAGGGGTCTTTTACAAACTCTGAAATAAGGGATGATCTCCAGGTTTGCTGCATCATCCAGATCCTGCAGAAGTCCGTCCGACTGCTATAAAGGCCACCGTGGGTGGTAGACAGGTCCCAGAACGTCACCACCGGAACCGAAAGTGTCTGTGACCAGCGTAAGCCGCAAGAGCCGGGCGGACGTAACGTCACTGAGGGGAGCAACCAAGGAAGAAAAAGGCTAAGTGCTCGGAGCTAGCTGCTCCTTCTACAGGCCTGGAGGTGAACTACCTAAGATGCTCTATTTATAGGAACAGGGCGCCCAGAGGACTGCAGAGCCCAGCGGACTGTATGAAAACAATTATTCATATTGCACCATAAAAACGTGAACATAAAAAGGGGAGGGGAGGAAAAAGCACAAAAAAGAAAAAGACAGAGAAAAAGGAGAAAGAAGAGAAAAGGAACACCTAAAAGTGTATCTTGGGTAGTTCACCTCCAGGCCTGTAGAAGGAGCAGCTAGCTCCAAGCACGTAGCCTTTCTCTTCCTTGGTTGCCGACCTCTCCCCTTGGTGATGTCATATCCTCCCTGCTCTTGTGGTTCACGCTGGTCACAGATGCTCCCGGTTCCGGCGGCGATGTTCTGGGACCTTTTTACCTTCCATGTTGGCCCCTATGGCAGTTTTTTGGGGGGTTATATTAGGGGAATTAAAACTTGGATGGGGTGAGGGGTGTATGGGATGCCCAAGGGGAATGCCAACAGAGGACAATCTTCCTGAACTATGTACAAGTCTTTACAGCAAAATTCTCAGCATCTCCTGTAGTACCACCCCAGATTAATCCTCTACCTGGCTGCCTGAAGGAACCCCTGGACAGGGATTCCAGCGTCTGTCACCTTAAATGTAAGACAGTCCCGGGAAGTAAGCTACACTAGTTTCCCACCAGAGTGCCACCTTCCCCTTGCTGGTACCACCCCAGACTCTAGATACTCCTTTATCCAATTGTTCTGGGTGAATCCCGTAGCGGAGGATCCAGTGCCTGTCACAGTAAAGTAAGACAGTCCCGGGTGGTGGCGAATCTGGTTTCCCACCAGAGCGTTCCTTCCTCTTTCTCGCCCAGGGAGTGCAGGTCTACTCACTCAGTCCTTCTCCTGTGCTGCTGGTGGGTTGGTGGCTGCTACCAGGCCTTCTAGATGGGCCTCTCCTTCCATGTCTCACATGTGGTCCTCTCGAGGGGGGGCTGGTGAAGACCTGATCTTTCCTCCTTCCAAGCTTCCTGCTAGGAGATGAGAACCTCTCCCATCTGGGACCCCTCCCAGGCTCCTGCTCTCAAGCTTCACTTCCTCTCCACCTTCCACCCGAACTCTCTCGCAGCTCTCCTCGTGCTGAGCAGGCTTGGTTACTCTTAAAGGCTAAAGGAAGTAAACTAAACTAGTTTCCTACCAGAGTGCCACCTTCCCCTTGCTGGTCCAGAGGGTGCAGGTCTACTCACTCAGTCCTTCTCCTGTGCTACTGATGGGTTAGTGGCTGATACCAGGCCTTCTGGCTGGGCCGCTTCTTCCCTGCTGCATAGGTGGTCTTCTCTCTGGGGGGCTGGTGAAGTCCTGAGCTTTCCTCCTTCCAAGCTTCCTGCCAGGAGGTGAGAACCTCTCCCATCTGGGTCCCCTCCCAGGCTCCTGCTCTGCAGGCTCACTTCTCCATCTTCCATCCCAACTCTCCTGCTGCTGAGCTAGTTTGGTCACTCTTAAGGGCTGTCCTGGCCCCAAGCCAAGCCTTCTGTTGGGGATTGGCCAGGATCTGTTGAGAGTATAGACTAGCCACTCATTACCTCGCCCACTGCTTCTAGAACTTTCTCCAAAATTCTAGTGCGGGGGGGGTTGTCTTGGAGAGCCAGTCTGCAGAGCTTCTCAGCTCTGACCCACATTTGACCCTGCTAGATAATAAACTTTATTTGATAAGCCAGAATGGAGGAAGAAGTCACATGGTGAAGTCCCACAAGGGAGAGCAGAGTAAGGTGGGGGAAAATGGAAGAGCTGACCGGGTGAATAATGTGAAGGGGCAGGTGTACAACGCCAGGCAATAATCCAGATAATCCTGGTATTAGGACCATTACCAACCCAGTGTAAGGTCAGCAGATTGTATAAAGCAGCTGTGGTCCCCCCCCCCCCTTCATAGAGGGTTCACATACTATTGGTAGTGTTTGTTGGGGTGATGTGATGGCTGGTGATCCTCTCACATGGTCCTATCCTCACCTGGCCCTCTGTCATTGTGTGATGATAATCTGAGCCTCTTCTATCCTCCATGTTTACTGGACAAGGTATTAAATGGCCGGCTACGTCCTTATCAGGACAACCAGAATGTCTGCCCTGTTACCAGTGTGACTGTCCTGTTATCCTGACCCTGCTGGACTGAAGATCTGACCGGGCTTGATATATAATATTATTATTCTGTACAACTCTCTCATTGTCCTCCATTATCTCCATTTAGGAGAAGGTCGGTCAGGTTGGGGTCACCTCCTGTCACACGGTGCGGTCTTTGTCCTCTACACTGGGCTCCTCATCTTTATGGTCAATGACCTGAGGAAGATGAAGAATGAGAAGAATCGGAGTGAGAGGAGGACGAGGAGAAGGGATCGGGTGGAGATGGAAATGGAACCAACTTACTAGGATGACTGCTACTGAAACCTCTACTGTGCCGGATTTGTAGATCTGCAAGGCTTCGCCCTTATCTTGTGAGAGACAAACATACATACAGCCATGACCAAAAATATTCCCCCCCCCCCCCCCTGCATTTCTGTAACGCACCACTTCACCCAGAAAATTGCTGCGATGACAAATGTTTTGGCGTTCTCGTGTTTATTTGGTTTGTATCGGTGGCACAAAAAAGTGGAGAAACAAAAAGGCAAATCTGACACACTCCACGCAGAACCCCAAAAATGGACAAAATTATTGGCACCTTCTGAAAATTGTAAGAAATAATTGCATTCCAAGTCTGTGATGTTCCTGTAATTTGTCATTAAACTCTCCGTATCCATGACCAGGTCCTGACAACATAGACATCACACCGACAACGGGGATGTAGCTCGGGACAGAGATGTGGATGGCTTTGCATGCTGTTGTTAATATTTTTATTTGAATTTGCTGGGCAATGGGAAACCACTGAAGGGATTGACAGAGAGAGGTGGAGGAAACTAAGTGGAGGCCAGTGGAGGGATTGACAGAGAGAGAGGTGGAGGACACTGAATGGAGGCCAGTGGAAGGATTGACCGAGAGATATGGAGGCCAGTGGAGCAATTGGCAGAGAGGGGTGGAGGACACTGAATGGAGGCCTGTGGAGGGATTGGAAGAGAAGGGTTGTGACAGAGTCACTTTGGGTGGGGGGCCCATGGAACACAGCTCACTTTGGAGAGGTGGGGAGACCCCTGTCTCAGCTCCCCATATCCCTCTTATATGTAAGTCACCCTGTGCCTGTTAGGGGTACAGGGTGATCTGTCCTAATATTGGGTAGACATGTCTAGGAGATAGGTGGGATGGGGGTTGTGGATTGGTTGGTGTTGTGTGGTTGTATCCCATTGCTCTATTGTTTGTCTGGCTTGGGAGCAAACTATTATGGGATGTATGTGTTTGTGTGTATTAGCTTAGTGGGGGTGTCTCCAGCAGCCCTCCCTCCTGATGGGACTGTCTGCTGGTGTGAATTTTGAATACCTGTGTGTCTTTTGTTACTAAATGTAGATTGCCCCGCCCTGTGTCATTATGCAGGGAGGGGGGATTGTTCCATGAGTGTATATATCTTGTATCTGTGTTCAAATAAACTAGTCTACCTCCTGGTTTACTTCAAATCTGTGGTGTCTGTGGTCGGTGTTCGGACAAGGAAGCGGTATTCTAACGGACGTGCTCAGCGCAGGCTGGGACGGTTCCGTTCCAGGGGTGGAGAACACTGAATGGTTGGTAAGGTGGATGAGTCTGGCAGCAGTATTCATGATAAACTGAAGATGGCTAGCCTGCGATGAGGTCGGCCAATGAAGAGGGAGTTACAATAGTCAAGGCGAGAGATAACCAGGGAGGGAATAAGTTTCTTAGTAGTTTCAGAGGTTAAGAATGGGCATATCTTGGAGATGTTGCGGAGGTTGGAGATGTTGCGGAGGTTGGAAATCTTGTGGATGTGAAGTATACAAGATTTGGACAGCAATTGGATTTGGGGCTGAAAGGATAGATGGGAGTCTAGGATTACACCTAGTACCCTGGCATGAGGGGAGATTGTAGGTGGTTGTATTATTGATCTTGAGGGAGAAGTCAGGGGAGGGGCACGGACTGGAGGGAATAGTATGAGCTCAGTTTTGGAAAGATTGAGTTTGAGGAAGTAGAGTATTGTCCATGCCGATATGTCACTTGGTAGGTTAGTAATGCGAGAGGAGACTGAAGGGATGAGGTGAGGAGGAGACTGAAGGGGTGAGGTGAGGAGGAGCCTGAGGGGTGAGGTGAGGAGGAGACTGAAGGGATGAGGTGAGGAGGAGTAGGAAGGGGTGAGTTGAGGAGGAGTAGGAAGGGGTGAGGTGAGGAGGAGACTGAAGGGGCGAGGTGAGGAGGAGTAGGAAGGGGTGAAGTGCGGAGGAGACTGAAGGGGTGAAGTGAGGAGGAGACTGAAGAAGCGAGGAGGAGACTGAAGGGGTCATGTGGCGGAACCATTCTGCCTGGGCTTCCTCGTGCTGAGCAGTGCGTCTCGCCCTTTTCTGGCAAGTCTTCCAGCACTCTCCCAAGGCAGGTATTATAGCTAAAAACACTCCCTTCCCTGCTCTCCCAAACCATGAGTCGGAACTTCGTGTAGGGTGAAAATGAATGACTTTTTATTAAACACAGCTAAGTATATACCGCTTCAACCCCAACCCTTATTAGACAGCCTGGCACCAGGTTTTCCCCACCCACAACACACCCTACAATACAGCAGGAACTCTATTGGAAGTGAAAGACTACAAGGTCACATTTCCCTAAACTAACAGTGTAGAATGTCTGTGCAACATGTCCAGCTTTACAAAGGGGAGAAAAACCAGAACAGAAAGGGCAAAATGTTATCACACAGGGACGGTTCCTCACAAGGCTCCCCCGTTGTGTAACACCCGCCAGACCCGGCGAGACCTTCAAACGGGTCCACTTGGGGCTGGTCGGTTCAGAGGGTTACTTCTCCAACTCAGCTTGCCGGGACAACTTATCCGCTTTGGCGTTTTGCTTCCCCGGTCTGTACTGGATTGTAAAGTTACAGGGTTGGAGGGCCAAGCTCCACCACAGCAGACGACCATTGTCCCCGGAGACCCAGTTTAGCCATACCAGGGGGTTGTGATCGGTGAGTACGGTGAAGGAGCGCCCGTACAGGTAGAGCTGCGATTTCTTGAGGACCCATACCAAGGCAAGACACTCTTTCTCCACAGCAACTTAGGCCACCTCCGGGGGTAACAACTTTTCTACTTAGGTAGGCCACTGGATGTCCTTCCCGTCATCCCGATTTGGCTCAGAACAGCACCCAATCCAAAGATGGAGGCATCGGTGTGAACACAAAACCGTTTGGAAGGGTCAGGAGCAGCCAAAATGGGAGCATAGATCAGATCATGTTTGAGCTTTTGGAAAGCCGTTTCACACAGGTTTCACACAACCTGTCGGGGCAGGTTCTTCCGGGTCAGATCCGTTAGGGGTTTAGCAATGGCGCTGTATTTGGGGATGAATTTACGGTAGTACCCTGCAGTGCCTAGGAAGGCAAGGACCTGGGTCTTGGTTTGAGGAGTGGGCCCATTTGCTACCGCTTCCACATTTGCCGGGGTCGGTCGTTGCTTCCCACATCCTACCCGATGTCCTAGATATTGGACCTCGGACACCCCAACATGGCATTTGTCCGGTCCGATGGTCAGCCCTGCTTGCCCAATGCGATCAAGCACTTACCGGAGGTGTCGGAGATGATCCTCCCTACTATCACTGTAGATAGCTATATCGTCTAGATAGGCGAAGGAGAATTCCTGCAGTCCATCCAGCAGCTTATCTAACATTCTCTGAAAGGTAGCCGGGGCATTCTTCATCCCAAACGTACTGACCCTGAACTGGTACAAGCCGAACGGGGTGATGAATGCAGACTTTGGTACCGCGTCCGCATCCAGCAGAATCTACCAGTACCCCTTGCAGAGATCGATAGTGGTAAGAAAATTATATGGCCATCCGGTCCAGCAGCTCGTCTATCCGGGGCATGGGGTATGCATCGGTCATGGTCCGGTCATTGAGCCAGCGGTAGTCCACACAGAACCGGACGGTTCCATCCTTCTTGGGTACCAGGACTACTAGGTAGGCCCAGGGACTGTCAGAGGGTTCTATCACACCTAAATCTAACATTTCCTTAATCTCTCTTCTCATCCCTTCTCTGATGGACTCGGGCACTCGGTAGGCCGCCTGGTTCAGGGGGGCCTGACCCTGCGTGTCTACCAGGTGGGCAGTTGTGTTGGTGTAAAAGGGCAGAGATGAGAACAGCCCTCGGTGCTCTTGGAGCAGTTGGTGGGCCTGTTTCTGGGCCTTGGGAGGCAGCCGTGTGCTGATATCTACATCTGCTACACTCAGCTGGGACTGTCCATCCCCCGGCAGCCCCGGCAGAAGGAGCGTTTCTGAATCATCGGTAGCTGGAGCGCAAATAGCAGCTGCACTCTCCTCCTGTCGTTCGATGAACGGTTTCAGCATATTCACATGGAAGATTCGCCGGATCCTTCCATCCGAACAGCGAGCTACAATGTATGTGGTATCACAGAGTTGCTCCACCACTTGGTACGGGCCCTGCCAGGCAGCCTGTAATTTGTCATGCCTGACTGGTTTCAAGGCCAACACTTTCTGTCCTAAGTGAAACGTTCGGTCTCGGGCAGACCAGTCGTACCACCCTTTCTGTCAGCTCTGGGCAGCCTCAAGGTTGTCCCATACTAGGGTCGTCAACCGTTGTAGCTTCTCCCTGAGCTCCAGCACATAGGCCACCACCGAGGTCCCCTCCTCGGCCACTGCTCCCTCCCAGTGTTTGCGTAGGAGATCCAGGGTTCCCCGAACCCTCCGGCCGTACAGCAGTTCGAAGGGAGAGAAGCCAGTGGACTCATGCGGTACCTCTCGGTAGGCGAACAGGAGGTGGGAAAGATGCCGCTCCCAGTCCTTATGGGACATGGTGAACGTTCGGAGGAGCTGTTTCAGCGTACCTTTACACCGTTCGCAGAGCCCGTTGGTCTGGGGGTGGTAGGGAGAGCTGTACAGCGGTCTGATCCCACACAACTTCCAAAGATGTTGGGTAAGCTCGGCTGTGTACTGCGTGCCTTGGTCAGGATCTCCTAAGCCGCAGTTGGGTGGCATCGTCCAGGGCCTTGGAAATCTGTTCGGGGGTGGGAGTGCTGCCAAACAGAGGCAAACGCCACTCCACCTCTTGTCGTAGATCTGAATGGTATAGGGGTCTCCGTACGGTGCTAAGTGGGCCTGGTGTTTTAGGGGCCGATGAGCTGCTCTGTTCCTCCAATTCCTCCTGTGAAGCAGAGTTCACTTCTGGCGGAGCGGTGTTCTCTTTAAGTGTAGCGGAGTGTGCATCAGGTGAAGTGGGGTGCGCATCCGCTTGGTCCAGGGCCATAATCTCGTCCAACAGTTCCTCTCTGGTCTTGGAGCCAGCGATACCTCCCCGAGCAACAAGCAGGCTTTGGAGGGCTGGCTTCCGGAGGTCCCGTATATCCATCTGGTTGAGCAGGGACGTCTCTGTGAAAAAGATGGGGTCCCGGTTGGTGGTTTGGACTTTCTCCGCAATTAGGAAAGATCCCACCACTGCCAACCAATTGTGGCGGAACCGTTCCACCTGGGCTTCCTCGTGCAGAGCAGTGCATCTCACCCAATGGTCCCCTTTTCCGGCAAGTCTTCCAGCACTCTCCCAAGGCAGGTATTATAGCTAAAAACACTCCCTTCCCTGCTCTCCCAAACCACGAGTCGGAACTTCGTGTAGGGTGAAAATGAATGACTCTTTATTAAACACAGCTCAGTATATATAGCTTCAGTCCCACCAGACAGCCTGGCACTAGGTTTTCCCCACCCACAACAAACCCTACAATACAACAATACAGTAGGAACTCTATTAGAAGTGAAAGACTACAAGGTCACATTTCCCTAAACAATCAGTGTAGAATGTCTGTGAAACATAAACTGCTTTACAAAGGGAAGAAAACCAGAACAGAAAGGGCAAAATGTTATGGAAAAAAAAAGGGACGGTTCGTCACAGGTGAGGAGGAGTAGGAAGGGGTGAGCTGAGGAGGAGACTGAAGGCGCGAGGTGAGGAGGAGACTGAAGGAGTGAGGTGAGGAGGAGTAGGAAGGGGTGAGCTGAGGAGGAGACTGAAGGCGCGAGGTGAGGAGGAGACTGAAAGGGTGAGGTGAGGAGGAGTAGGAAGGGGTGAGGTGTGGAGGAGACTGAAGGGGTGAGCTGAAGAGCAGAAAGATAGATTTGTGTGTCATCAGCATAGAAATGGTACTGGAAGCCATGGGAGGTTATCAGGTGACCAAGAGAGGAGATATAGATAGAAAAGAGAAGGGGGTCCAAGGACAGGACCTTAAGGGACCCCTACAGAAAGAGGAAGTGGAGAGTAGGAGACAGAGTTATATGTAACGCAGAAGGTAGGAGGAGAACCAGGAGAGAGCTCAGTCTTGGAGGTCAAGGGAGTGGAATTTTTGGAGGAGGAGGGAATGGTCCACAGCATGGCAAGATCTAGGGAAGTTCTTGGGTGAGCTATGCTCCCCAAATTTTAGCTGCGCCCCCCCAGGCAGACTTTATCTCTGAGAAGCTGTCTGCAGCAGCTCACAGAGCGCAGACAGCACAATCCCCTCTCCCCTTCCCTGCATGGATAGGAGAGGGGATCAATGTACACTCCCTCCTCCTACCCCTCTCCTCCTGTCTGCCCCACCCCTCTCCTCCTGTATGCCCCGCCCACACTCCAACTTTGTGGGTGGGAACTTTCAAGCACTGCAGCTGACAACTACATGGTGGCTGCAAGATGGATTCCTCTGCCTGAGCCTGCAGAGACCAACCTGGGGGAGTGAGCTGAGCACTGCACTACAGCAGAACTCTCCCCATCCCCTTCCCTCCCCCTCCTTCCTTCTTTCCTCCCCCCTTCATATCCTTCCTTCTCTCCCCCCTTCATCTCCCTCCCCCCTCCAACTCCCTCCTTCTCTCCCCCCTCCATCTCCCTCCCCCCTCCAACTCCCTCCTTCTCTCCCCCCTCCATCTCCCTCTTTCTCTCCACCCTTATCTCCCCCCTTCTCTCCCCACTTCTCTCCATCCATCTCCCTCCCTTCTCTCCCCCTTCATCTCCCTCCTCCTCTCCCCCTTATCTCCCCCTTCTCTTCCCCCTCCATTGCCTCCCTTCTCTCCCCCCTCCATCTCCCTCCTTCTTTCCCCCCATTGCCTCCCTTCTCTACCCCCTCCTTGTCTCCCCCCACCATCTCCTTTCTTCTTCTCTCACCTCCATCTCCCTTCTTCTCTCTCCGCTCCATCTCCCTCCCCCTCTATGTTGTTGTCCAGTTAACACTCAAGTTTGTGTTGCTTATGTTTATGTCACAATCATGGGTCCGGCTCAAAGACCAGTTGCTATAGCAATGGAAAGGCTTACCTGAAACCAGCAGGATAGGTACACAGGCAGGTCACCGTGGTGGAGGAGTGGGATCACCCAAGGTGCGGAGTCTAAGTACCAACTGATGTTCACCAGAGCTCCTAATGGTGGAGATGGATTTGGCTCCATGTTAGCACCAGGTCGCGGTCCTCAGGATCACCCCACCAGGAAGTGAGCAAGCGGAGGTCCAGTAGCGTATAAACAGATAAGGATCAAACGGAAGCGTGGTCAGTAAACAAGCCAAGGTCGGTAATGAGCAGTCGCAGGTTGGGATCAGGCAGAAGCGTAGTCGAGAACAAGCCAAGGTCGGGAATGAGCAGTCGCAGGTTGAGATCAGGCAGAAGCGTAGTCGAGAACAAGCCAAGGTCGGTAATGAGCAGTCGCAGGTTGGGATCAGGCAGAAGCGTAGTCGAGAACAAGCCAAGGTCGGCAATGAGCAGTCGCAGGTTGGGATCAGGCAGAAGCGTAGTCGAGAACGAGCCAAGGTCGGGAATGAGCAGTTGCAGGTTGGGATCAGGCAGAAGCGTAGTCGAGAACAAGCCAAGGTCGGTAATGAGCAGTCGCAGGTTGGGATCAGGCAGAAGTGTAGTCGAGAACAAGCCAAGGTCGGTAATGAGCAGTCGCAGGTTGGGATCAGGCAGAAGCGTAGTCGAGAACAAACCAAGGGTCAATAACGAGTGGTAGCAAAATATGGATAATAACAGATGATAAGGAGCGAGATACTGGCTGGAGAGCACAATAATCTGGCAAACAGGAAGTGCAGAGACATGGCTTATATCAGGAAGTTAATGGGAGGAGCAAGGGGTTCAAGGTTCATGACAAACAAGGTCAAGGTAGGATCATCCAAATAATTGTCAAGGGAGCTGTCCAGCATTCCAGGTGGCTCAGCAAGAAGAAACATTGCCTCTCACCAGAAGACCCAGGTTCGGACCCAGGCTCTGACAGTACTCCCTTCCTTGCAGGACATCCCCTGGATATCTTAGGACCAGGCTTGTGGGGAAACCTCTGGTGGAATTCTCTTGTTAATCTAGGAGCATGAACATTTTCCTCAGGCTCCCAAGAATTCTCCTCTTGCCCATATCCTTCCCATTGGACAAGATATTGCAATTTTCCTCTAAACATCCTAGAGTCAAGAATCTTCTCCACCACATATTCTTCTTCACCCTGTACCTCAACAGGTGGAGGAGGTGGAAGAATTCTTCTAGAGAAAGGATTTTCATGAAATGGTTTGAAAAGCGATACGTGAAAAACTGGGTGAATCTTCATACTGTCAGGAAGTTTTAAGTGAAAGGTGACTGGGTTGATCTGAGCAGAAATCTGGAAAGGTCCCACAAACTTTTGGCCCAACTTTGCAGATGGAACATGAACCTTCAGATTTTTGGTAGATAGCCAAACCTTGTCGCCCACATGAAAGGTAGGAAGTGATCTGCAATGACTATCGGCAGCCCTTTTATAACATTCTTGAGCCTCCCCCAAAGTCTCGATCAACTTCGCCTGAATCTCCTGCAATGTAATTAATCTGTCGGCAACAGCAGGAATTTGAGTTGTGATAGGGAGATCAGGAATAAAAACTGGATGATACCCCGTATTGAGGAAAAAAGGACTTTGGGAGGTGGAGCTATGATTAGCATTGTTATAGGCAAACTCTGCCGTAGGTAGATAGTCCACCCAGTCATCCTGATGATAACTGACAAAACACCGAAGGTTCTGCTCCAAAGTTTGATTGGTCCTCTCGGTCTGACCATTAGACTGAGGATGAAAAGCAGAGGACAGGTTAACTGTTACCCCTAAAGCTGAACAAAAGCTTTTCCAAAATTTTGATGTGAACTGCACTCCTCTGTCAGATACCACATCATCAGGAATTCCATGTAATTTAACAAGATCTCGAACCATCAACTCCGCAGTTTGTTCAGCAGAAGGTACCCCCTTAACAGGTATAAAATGAGCCATCTTAGTAAGACGGTCGACAACTACCAAGATAGTGGTCATTTCTTTTGAGGGAGGTAATTCGACTACAAAGTCCATAGAAATTGACCCCCAAGGTCTTGATGGAACAGGAAGTGGCTGCAGCAACCCCAAAGGAGAAGCTGGGGGTGTCTTATGACGTGCGCACATCAGACAAGAGGCCACGTAGCGTTTTACATCTTGCCTATAACTAGGCCACCAGAAGGAACGTGACAAAAATTCATCTGTCTCTGAAATCCCAAAATGTCCCTCCAGTTTAGAGTCATGAACTAATTTGAGGGCTTCCACCCGAGCAGACTCAGGTACATAGAGATGATGTCCTAGATTCCAAAAGCCATTCTTGTACTCAAGGTTAATGTCCTTAGGAGGATCATTGAGTAGTGGGTCATTCTCATACCCCTCTTTGAGAAGACTCAAGAATGTCTTTGTACTTGTGGCCCATAGGAAGTCCTTTTGGGTTAGGATTGAACATTCAGAGTTGCCCTCCTGGGGAGGCTCAGACAGCATCCTTGATAAGGCATCAGCCTTACCATTCCTCAATCCCGGTCGATATGATATAATAAAATTGAATCTGGAAAAGAATAAAGACCAATGTGGTTGTCTAAATGACAATCTCTGGGCCGAGGGAATGAGTTCCAGATTTTTGTGGTCAGTGAGAACAGTTACAGGATGATTGGCCCCTTCCAGCAGATGCCTCCATTCAGAAAAGGCTTCCTTAAGTGCCAGTAGCTCTTTATTGCCAATGTCGTAATTCTCTTCGGCTGAGGACATCAAACGGGAAAAGAAGGCACAAGGATGAAGCTGCATTTTTTCATCACTTCACTGAGACAGGATCGCTCCCACGGCTGAGTCAGAAGCATCCACTTCCACTATACAGGGTAGTTCAGGATCGGGATGTACCAAAATTGGAAAGTGAAAGTGAAAAGAGTTTTTAGCTTTCCAAACGCAGCCTGTACCTCAGAGGTCCACACGAAGGGTACCCCTTTCTTTGTCAGCTGTGTGATTGGAGCTATCACTGTAGAAAAATGTATAAATTTCCTGTAGAAGTTGGCAAACCCGACGAAACGTTGAATTTCCGTAACATTTCTAGGTGTTGACCAATCTACCACTGCTTTGACCTTCTCGGGATCCATGCTCACTCCCTCTGGAGAAATGATATAGCCTAAGAACTGGATCTGGGTTTGTTCAAACTCACATTTCTCCAATATAATGTAAAGTCTATTCTTCCTTAATCTTTCAAACATGTTTGCGGTGCTCCTCCCAATTAAAAGATAAGAATATCATCCAGATAAGCAATTACAACTTTGTCCAACAGATCACGGAAATGCTGAAAAGTCGCAGGCGCATTACAAAGTCCAAACGGCATCACCAAGGACTCGAAATGCCCATACCTGGTTCTGAAATGCCCATACCTGGTTCCTTGAGGAATGCGGACAAGGTTATATGCCCCTCGTAAATCAAGCTTGGTAAAGATCTTGGCAGAAGGAAGTCTTTCCAACATTTCAGAGATCCAGGGTAATGGATAGCGGTTTTTAATAGTGATTTTATTCATGTCTTTGTAGTCAATGCATGGACGCAAGGTGGAGTCTTTCTTTCCAATGAAGAACAGGGCTGCCCCCGCTGGAGAAGTTGAGTGTCTAATAAAGCCCTTCTCTAAATTCTCATCGATCCACACCCTGAGTACTTTTAATTCAGGTTCTGACAGATTGAAAAGGAGGCCAAAAGGTATTTCTGCCCCTGGGAGCAGCTCAATGGGGCAATCATATGGGCGATGAGGGGGTAATTGATCGGCATTTTTCTTGTCACAGACATCCCGGAACTCATGGTATTGTGGGGGCAAATTGTCATATGACTGGATAGCTACTATGTCACTTTGCGATTCCTTGGCCGGTGATGAACTTGGTCGGCAACGTTTCTTAAAATATTTTTCACAGTGGGGGGGACGTAAAATCTATAGTCCGTGCTCCCCAGTTGATGGAAGGATTGTGAGTGGAGAACCAAGGAATGTCCAGGATGATGGGAAACTTGGGTGATGTAATCAGCTGAAAGCTGATGGTCTCACAATGGTCAGCCTCAAACAGCAGTACCAGGGGAAGCATTTTATGGGTAACAGGTCCTGAAGATAAGGGTGACCCATCAACTGTCTCCATATCAATAGGGGTAAATGTGTTTCTGGCTTGAATATTATTGTTGTTGGCAAACTCCATATCCATAAAGTTCCCCCCAGCCCCGGAGTCCAGCATAGCTGAGCAGGAGATTTCACGGCCCTCAGATACAAGTTTAATGGGGATAACAAAGTGAGAAAGTAGGGAGTTCACTTTATTCTCTTCAGGAATCAGTGGGGAGACAGACTGGCTTATGGAGTTTATGTGTTCCGGCCAATCACATCAGTCACAGCAATTGTTCTTCTGACCTTGTTAGGACAATTAATTGCATAATGACCAGAATCCCCACAATATAGACACAAGTTCTCTGAACGTCTTCTCTCTTTCTCCTGAATGGAGATGGATCTCTTGATGGCATCAACCTGCATAGGCTCAGGAGTGTTAGAACCCAGAGAGACTCTTGAATCCTGCTGAACAAATGGACTAGCAGAGAGATGCATGCCCCTATTACCTCCAAACATTCCCAGCCTCTCCTTCCTCCTTTCTGTAAGTCTTTGATCGATTCAGATACACAATTGGATGAATTCCTCAAGATCATTAGGAATATCTACTCTGGCAAGCTCATCCTTTACCTGTTCAGAAAGCCCTTGGTGGAACTGGCTCTTTTGTGCTGCAGGGTTCCAAGTGGTATCTGCCATCCAACCTCTGAACTCGGCTGTGTATTCAGTGACCGAGCGTCTACCCTGCCGCAGACTATGCAACTTTGCTTCAGCAGTAGCACAACGGTTGGGATCATCAAAAACCTGATTCATCGCGGTCAAAAAGGTATCAAGATTATTCAGAGTGACATTGTCTTGTTCTATATAAGGGGGGGCCCAAGCTAGAGCTTCCCAGTCAGAAGCCCAATAATAAACATGACCTTCTTTTCCTCTGAAGGAAACACAGAAGAGTACATCTGGAAATATATACGACATTGATTAAGGAACCCCCTGTAGTGGCGGCGGTCTCCATTAAACTTAGATGGTTGGGGCTGGGGCATATATGAGTTGGTATCATCTCGGTTCAGCAGTTGTCTCTGCAGAGCCTGAATCTGTCCCTGTTGCCTATCCACTATGCTTTCTAGTTTGGCAACTTTTTCTTGATGGGTAACCCCGAATTCCTGCAGCTCAGCAATTTGCTGCCTAAGAGGAGCCACAACGCTTGCCATAGCGGCCTCCATGTTTGGGTCAGATTATTCTGTCACGGTCTGGGTCAGGTTCAGAGACCAGTTGCTATAGCAGTGTTAAGGCTTACCTGAAACCAGCAGGATAGGTAGCTCCTAGTGGTGAAGATGGATTTGGCTGCGTGTTGGTACCAGGTCACAGATCTCAGGATCACCCCACCAGGGAATGAGCAAGCCGGAAACCAGTAGCAGATCGAACAAGTTAAGGATCAAGCAGAAGCGGAGTCGGTCAACAAGCCAAGGGTCGGTCACAAACGGTAGTAGATGAGGATGAGGCAAAATCATAGTCCAGGAACAAGCCAAAGGTCGGTAGCGAAGGTATAGACGGCAGCAGGAGAGACAAGCGGGATATTGACCGGTGAAGGCACAATAATCTGGCAAAGAGGAAATGCAGAGACATGGCTTTTATCAGGAAGTTCATGGGAGGAGCAAGGGGTTCAAGGTTCAAGACACACGGGGCCAAGGCAGGATCATCCAAACAATTGTCAAGGGAGCTGTCCAGCATTCCAGGTGGCTCAGCAAGAAGAAACATTACCTCTCACCACAGAAGGCCCAGGTTCAAACCCAGGATCTGACACAGTGTCTGGTGACTTTCAGCTGCCAGTCCCCCCAGCTATCCCAGCTGAGGCCTCAATGGACAGCAGACACACAGCAGAGTTGCCTAAGGGGCAATAAGCCCCCCTTAGTCTGTGATCCTCTCCTGAAGGACAAGACATTTCTGTTCATGGACTCAGACTACTTATATCCTTCCCCAGCAGCCATCTGTGCAAAGCCGACAGGGATTGGCTGAGACAGTAAAGTTCATGCTGCCCATTTGCCTTATCCCACACCTATGTTCCAGAACCACTCAGAGAATTCTGAAATGCAGAGAGCAAGAGAGAGAGGATGATCAAACCTACAGCCTGTATAAAACAGAACAGGCCAAACTAATCACATGTAGCTGCGCTGATTACGGTGAGCCACAGCTAAATTTACCCAGCCGAGCACCTGACCAGGAGGGTGCTGCACCCATATAAGATTTGAGGTGTTCAGAGCTGTGAGGACCCAGAAATCGGCACAGAGATGTCACCAAAACGTCCCGGACATTGAAAAACACTTTCTGCTGGTTTCACTCTTCAGCCTCTATAGACAGAGAAAGGTTGTGGGAGTATTGACACATCAGGCTTTTATGGTGTGAAGAGAAGGAAACTCAATGCAGATTCTTCTTCCTCTTTTATTATTTTAGATGTTATTTTTCTAAGTTCTCATTTTTCATCCATACAGACCGAACGCCCCGACTGCAGCAATGTACCCCCTCCGTGTCCTCCTCCTGTGGGCTCTTCTCTGTCCAGGCAGAGGGATGTAAGAACATTATAAAGAGGTGATAATACAGTATTATTATCAGAGTACATATCATAGATACCCCGACTGCAGCAATGTGCCCCTCCGTGTCCTCCTCCTGTGGGCTCTTCTCTGTCCAGGCAGAGGTATGTAAGATCATTATAAAGAGGTGATAATACAGTATTATTTAGAGATGAGCGAATCAAAGTATCCGAAGTGGAATTCGAGTCGAATATCGGAAAAATTTCGATTCGTGCCGAATCCGAAAAATAGCCTAATTCGGACGCGCGAATCGAAATTTTTCAGAAAATGGCGGCTGACATGTGCGGCGACGGAGCGGGGATGTCTGGGAAGGCGCGCAGACAAGGCGCGCTGACCCATAATGCATTCCTCAACTACATGTGATCGCATCAGCCAATCAGCAGCCAGCCAGCCAGCACTGTGTAATGGTCGAGCTATAAATAGCGGCCATTTTGGAATTCTTCATTTGCCTGCAGTTATTGAACAGAGGCAGACCGCTCTGTACTAGGGACAGGGACAGAGTTAGGGCCACAGAAACGATAATTGGGGACAGAGAAAAGTTACTTAGGGACAGAGAACCATTACTCAGGGACACAGACTTGTTAATGAGGGCCACAGAATCGTTATTTAGGGACAAAGAAACGCTAGTTAGGGCCACAGAATTCATACTCAGGGACAGACAGAATTGTTACTCAGTGCCAGAGAATTGTTACTCAGGGCCACAGAAACGTTATTAGGGCCACAGAATTGTTACTCAGGGACAGACAGAATTGTTACTGAGTGCCAGAGAATTGTTACTCAGGGACAGACAGAATTGTTACTCAGTGCCAGAGAATTGTTACTCAGGGACAGACAGAATTGTTACTGAGTGCCAGAGAATTGTTACTCAGGGCCCCAGAAACTTTACTTAGGGCCACAGAATTTTTACTCAGGGACAGACAGAATTGTTACTGAGTGCCAGAGAATTGTTACTTAGGGCCACAGAAACTTTACTTAGGGCCACAGAATTGTTACTCACACAGACACAGAATTGTTACTCGCACAGACACAGAACTGTTACTGAGGGCCACAGAAACTTTACTTAGGGACAAAGAAACGCTAGTTAGGGCCACGGAATTCATACTCAGGGACAGACAGAATTGTTACGGAGTGCCAGAGAATTGTTACTCAGGGCCACAGAAACTTTAATTAGGGCCACAGAATTTTTACTCAGGGACAGACAGAATTGTTACGGAGTGCCAGAGAATTGTTACTCAGGGCCACAGAAACTTTAATTAGGGCCACAGAATTTTTACTCAGGGACAGACAGAATTGTTGCGGAGTGCCAGAGAATTGTTACTCAGGGACAGACAGAATTGTTACTGAGTGCCAGAGAATTGTTACTCAGGGACAGACAGAATTGTTACGGAGTGCCAGAGAATTGTTACTCAGGGCCACAGAAACTTTACTTAGGGCCACAGAATTTTTACTCAGGGACAGACAGAATTGTTACTGAGTGCCAGAGAATTGTTACTTAGGGCCACAGAAACTTTACTTAGGGCCACAGAATTGTTACTCGCACAGACACAGAATTGTTACTCGCACAGACACAGAACTGTTACTGAGGGCCACAGAAACTTTACTTAGGGACAAAGAAACGCTAGTTAGGGCCACGGAATTCATACTCAGGGACAGACAGAATTGTTACTGAGTGCCAGAGAATTGTTACTCAGGGACAGACAGAATTGTTACGGAGTGCCAGAGAATTGTTACTCAGGGCCACAGAAACTTTACTTAGGGCCACAGAATTTTTACTCAGGGACAGACAGAATTGTTACTGAGTGCCAGAGAATTGTTACTCAGGGACAGACAGAATTGTTACGGAGTGTCAGAGAATTGTTACTCAGGGACAGACAGAATTGTTACTGAGTGCCAGAGAATTGTTACTCAGGGCCCCAGAAACTTTACTTAGGGCCACAGAATTTTTACTCAGGGACAGACAGAATTGTTACTGAGTGCCAGAGAATTGTTACTCAGGGACAGACAGAATTGTTACTGAGTGCCAGAGAATTGTTACTTAGGGCCACAGAAACTTTACTTAGGGCCACAGAATTGTTACTCGCACAGACACAGAATTGTTACTCGCACAGACACAGAACTGTTACTGAGGGCCACAGAAACTTTACTTAGGGACAAAGAAACGCTAGTTAGGGCCACGGAATTCATACTCAGGGACAGACAGAATTGTTACGGAGTGCCAGAGAATTGTTACTCAGGGCCACAGAAACTTTACTTAGGGCCACAGAATTTTTACTCAGGGACAGACAGAATTGTTACTGAGTGCCAGAGAATTGTTACTCAGGGACAGACAGAATTGTTACTGAGTGCCAGAGAATTGTTACTCAGGGACAGACAGAATTGTTACTGAGTGCCAGAGAATTGTTACTTAGGGCCACAGAAACTTTAATTAGGGCCACAGAATTTTTACTCAGGGACAGACAGAATTGTTACTGAGTGCCAGAGAATTTTTACTCAGGGACAGACAGAATTGTTACTGAGTGCCAGATAATTGTTACTCAGGGCCCCAGAAACTTTACTTAGGGCCACAGAATTTTTACTCAGGGACAGACAGAATTGTTACTGAGTGCCAGAGAATTGTTACTTAGGGCCACAGAAACTTTACTTAGGGCCACAGAATTGTTACTCGCACAGACACAGAATTGTTACTGAGGGCCACAGAACTGTTACTTGGGGCCACAGAAACGTTAATCAGGGACACAGAATTGTTACTGAGGGCCACAGAACTGTTACTTAGGGCCACAGAATTGTTACTCGCACAGACACAGAATTGTTACTCAGGGACACAGAATTGTTACTCGCACAGACACAGAATTGTTACTCAGGGACACAGAATTGTTACTCAGGGACACATAATCGTTGAATTAAAGAGTATGTCAGACAACATGCAGAGGAGTGGCAGAGGAGGCAATGTTTTAGGAGCGAGCAGACGTGGCAGCAGAGGAAGGGGTCGAGGCAGCACTATTCGCAGCCAGAGGCCAGTGCTCCCGGTGTCATCCAGCGGTCGTGTCTCCACCGACAACCCTGCCGTCGTCGATTGGTTGGCTCGGTCGTCTTCCTCTTCCCAGGTCACCTCTGACACCTACAGCCAACGGTCGGTGGGTACGTCAGACACAACCGTTAGTTGGCATGGCCCGGGACCTAGCCCACTGAAATCACGTGTCCTCTACCTGCCCCTGTCCTTTGGTGTTCCCTCACCAAGCGAAGTATCGCATGCTGTGGGCTCAGCCCCACTGTACAGTGAGGAAGAGCTAACAGAGGGCGGTCAGGAACGGGGGGAGACATCCGCCTTTTCAGCAGCCAGGCGAAGAAGTAGTGGCGAGGAGAGTGGCCCGGTAGCCGGTCTAGAGACAGGTCTGTCTCCTGACCCAGACGCAGCCGAGGGGGCTAGTAGTGAGGCGGAGACCCTACTTGATGATGAGGAGGTTGATCGCACTTGGCAGCCTCGTCGTCATCAGGCAATTTCTTCCGCATCATCAGGAGAAGAGGGTGGCAGCTTGGCAGTGAGCGAAACAGTCGGTGGGTTGCCCAGGAGACAGCAGGAGGGTCGCAGCAGTGTCAGTGGAAGCAGTGTCAGTGGAGCCAAACGGCCACGGAGTAGAGCACCAGCTCCACTGCAGCCTACCACCACGGCCAGTAGTGGTGCCGGTGTGCACGGAGGAGGCAGCAGTCAGCCAGTGAGGAGTATCGGGGGCAAAGTTTCCTACTCGGCGGTGTGGCAATTTTTCGTCAAGCCGCCCGAGGAAGTAAACGTAGCCGTATGTCGACTATGTGGCCAGAAAGTCAAGCGTGGCCAGGGGGCCCATGTTGGGACTATTTGGGCCATGTTGGGACAATGGGAGACCTCCCATTGCTGCTGTCTCCATCGCCACACTCTGCCATGTGCCACTTTCAGGTCTCCTCACACACTGCTGGTGTGTTCAGTTTTTTGACATAGGGTGCTGGCAGATTAAGGGCCTCCCATAGCTGCTGCCAGGCCCCTAATCTGCCATAGGCCCCTATATACCGCCTCCTCATGCTGCTGCCAGGTCCAGAGTCTGTCATGGGTCCCTGTACGGCCTCCCATTGCTGCTGTCTCCATCGCCACACTCTGCCATGTGCCACTTTCAGGTCTCCTCACACACTGCTGGTGTGTAGAATTTTTTGACATAGGGTGCTGGCAGATTAAGGGCCTCCCATAGCTGCTGCCAGGCCCCTAATCTGCCATAGGCCCCTATATACCGCCTCCTCATGCTGCTGCCAGGTCCAGAGTCTGTCATGGGTCCCTGTACGGCCTCCCATTGCTGCTGTCTCCATCGACACACTCTGCCATGTGCCACTTTCAGGTCTCCTCACACTGCTGGTGTGTTGAATTTTTTGACATAGGGTGCTGGCAGATTATGGGCCTCCTATAGCTGCTGCCAGGCCCCTAATCTGCCATAGGCCCCTATATACCGCTTCCTCATGCTGCTGCCAGGTCCAGAGTCTCTCATGCCATGTGCCACTTTCAGGTCTCCTCACACTGCTGGTGTGTAGAATTTTTTGACATAGGGTGCTGGCAGATTACGGGCCTCCCATTGCTGCTGCCAGGCCCCTAATCTGCCATGGGCCCCTATATACCGCCTCCTCATGCTGCTGCCAGGTCCAGAGTCTGTCATGGGTCCCTGTACGGCCTCCCATTGCTGCTGTCTCCATCGCCACACTCTGCCATGTGCCACTTTCAGGTCTCCTCACACACTGCTGGTGTGTAGAATTTTTTGACATAGGGTGCTGGCAGATTACGGGCCTCCCATAGCTGCTGCCAGGCCCCTAATCTGCCATAGGGCCCTATATACCGCCTCCTCATGCTGTGACGTTGCAACAAGGTGGAATTCAACCCTACACATGTTAGACCGCCTTTACGAACAGCGAAAGGCCATCGCCGATTTCCTGATGTTACAAGCGGATAAAGGTACTCCCCTGTGTAACTTCGATGTCAGCCATTGGCAGCTCATGCGTGACACCTGCCGCTTGCTCAGGCCCTTTGAGGAGGCCAAGCTATTCGTGAGTCGGCAGGACTATGGGATGAACGACGTCATTCCTCTGTTGCACGTCCTGGAACAAATGCTGTTAACAATGGCTGGTCAGGGTGCGGTAGACGTGGCGCACAGATCTCAACGCCACATGACCCCTGTGGGGGCAGGACAGGAAGAAGAGGAGGAGGTAGAGGAGGACATTGGTGCTCAGGAATTATTTAGTGAAATGGGTGGTTTTTCCACTCAGCGGACAGGAGTGGAGGAGCAGGAGCATCTGGTAGAGGCGGAGGAAGAGGAGACAGAGGACCCAGACGCACCGTGGCAGTATGCTGTGGAGATGGAGGCAGGGAGTCCCTCGCATTCCTTGGCACAAATGGCCCATAGCATGCTCGGTTGCTTGCGTAGCGACAGCCGAATAATAACCATCAGACAGAGGGATGACTTTTGGCTGTCCACCTTGTTGGACCCTCGCTACCGTTCCAAAATGGTGGCCTTTTTCACACCTGCTGAGAGGGAGGCCAAAATAACGTACTATAAAAACCACCTATGTAGTCAGCTGGTCTCTGCCTGTCTGCGCCAACGTCCATCCTCAGACACTGTGGGCCCTGTGCGCTCGCGTTCCGCTGCCATGGCAGCAGGGGAGGGGTGGGGTGGTAGGAGCAGTGGCAGCTCCACCAGCAGCGGCTGCCTCAGTCTGCAGTCGATGATGAGTAGCTTTCTTCACCAGCGCAGTGAGGAAACTACTAACCAGCCGCAGCAGCAGCAGCAGCAGCAGCAGCATCAGGTGGACCTGGAGCAGGACCTCAAACAACAGGCTTAGGCCTACTTGGACAGCACCCTGCCAACCGAGGTAGACAATCCCCTTGACTACTGGGCAACGAAACTTGACCTTTGGCCCCAACTAGCTGAAATTGCCCTTGAAAGGCTGTCATGCCCGGCCAGTAGCGTGGCATCGGAGCGCGTGTTTAGTGCGGCAGGAGGTATTGCAACTCCGCGGAGGACACGACTGTCCACCCAAAGTGTGGAGAGACTGACGTTTGTGAAAATGAATCAGGCGTGGATTAGTCTGGATTTCAAACCACCAGTTCCTGACACAACTGACTAAATCCGCCATGAATCATGCCCCAAACATGTGCCACTTTCAGGTCTCCTCACACTGCTGGTGTGTTCCATTTTTTGTCATAGGGTGCTGGCAGATTACGGGCCTCCCATAGCTGCTGCCAGGCCCCTAATCTGCCATGGGCCCCTATACCGCCTCCTCATGCTGCTGCCAAGTCCAGAGTCTCTCATGGGTCCCTGTACGGCCTCCCATTGCTGCTGTCTCCATCGCCACACTCTGCCATGTGCCACTTTCAGGTCTCACACACTGCTGGTGTGTAGAATTTTTTGACATAGGGTGCTGGCAGATTACGGGCCTCCCATAGCTGCTGCCAGGCCCCTAATCTGCCATAGGCCCCTATATACCGCCTCCTCATGCTGCTGCCAGGTCCAGAGTGTGTCATGGGTCCCTGTACGGCCTCCCATTGCTGCTGTCTCCATCGCCACACTCTGCCATGTGCCACTTTCAGGTCTCCTCACACTGCTGGTGGGTTCCATTTTTTGTCATAGGGTGCTGGCAGATTACGGGCCTCCCATAGCTGCTGCCAGGCCCCTAATCTGCCATGGGCCCCTGTTGTCGCTTGTTGGCATATTCCGCTCGTTCAGATGCTCCTTCTCCTGCTACTCCTCTTCACGGATTCCGTCAGCAGTCTTTCTTGGAATCCGTTTCCAAGAGACAACAGTTTGCGAGCACGCACCAGACGGTGCAGAAACTGAACGTCCTCCTGTCCAAGTTGCTGCTGCCAGGCTCGTAATCTGTCATGCGCCCCTGTACCGCCTCCTCATGCTGCTGCCAGGTCCAGAGTGTGTCATGGGCCCCCGTACCGACTCCAAATGCTGCTGCCAGGCCCGTAATCTGTCATGGGCCCCTGTACCGCCTCCCCATGCTGCTGCCACGTCCAGATTGTGTCATGGGTCCCTGTACGGCCTCCCATTGCTGCTGCCAGGCCTGTAATCTGCCATGGGCCCCCGTACCGACTCCTCATGCTGCTGCCAGGCCCGTAATCTGCCATGGGCCCCTGTACCGCCTCCTCATGCTGCTGCCAGGTCCAGAGTGTGTCATGGGTCCCTGTACGGCCTCCCATTGCTGCTGTCTCTATCGCCACACTCTGCCATGTGCCACTTTCAGGTCTCCTCACACTGCTGGTGGTTTCCATTTTTGTCATAGGGTGCTGTATGGCCTCCCATTGCTGCTGCCTCCACCGCCACACTGTGGCTCCACACTCTGGTTTTGGCCCCGTGACTGCCCAAATGAGTGAAGTGTGCGGTGATTCTAAGATCGACGGCACTCATCTGCATGTCATACTGACTGACAGTATTATTTCTCTTCCCCAGCAGACTCCAAGGGCATTTAAATTAAAGGTACAGTGTTCTGCACTAATATAAAGGCTCTCTGAAGCCTAGAAACACCCTTTTATAAGTTAAATTCACAGCGAATATATTCGACTCGAATCGAAATTTTTCTACGAATTCGCCGAATCAGTCGAATCGAATTTTTGAATACTTCGCTCATCTCTAGTATTATTATCAGACAGAGTATACAGTGGGGCAAAAAAGTATTTAGTCCCCACCAATGGTACAAGTTCTCCCACTTACAAAGATGAGAGAGGCCTGTAATTGGCATCATAGGGAGACCTCAACTATGAGAGACAAAATGAGAAAAAAAATCCAGACAATCTCATTGGCTGATCTGGAAAGAATTTATTTGCAAATTATGGTGGAAAATAAGTATTTGGTCACCTACAAACAAGCAAGATTTCTGGCTCTCACAGACCTGGACCTTCTTTAAGAGGCTCCTCCTCCTGCACTCATTACCTGTATCAATGGCACCTGTTTGAACTTGTTATCAGTATAAAAGACACCTGTCCACAACCTCAAACAGTCACACTCCAAACTCCACTATGGTGAAGACCAAAGAGCTGTCAAAGGACACCAGAAACAAAACTGTAGACCTGCACCAGGCTGGGAAGACTGAATCTGCAATAGGCAAGCAGCTTGGTGTGAACAAATCAACTGTGGGAGCAATAATTAGAAAATGGAAGACATACAAGACCACTGATAATCTCCCTCCATCTGGGGCTCCACGCAAGATCTCACCCCGTGGGGTCAAAATGATCACAAGAACGGTGAGCAAAAATCCCAGGACCACACGGGGGGACCTAGTGAATGACCTGCAGAGAGCTGGGACCAACGTAACAAAGGCTACCATCAGTAACACGCTACGCCGCCAGGGACTCAGATCCTGCAGTGCCAGACGTGTCCCCCTGCTTAAGCCAGTACATGTCCGGGGCCCGTCTGAAGTTTGCTAGAGAGCATTTGGATGATCCAGAAGAGGATTGGGAGAATGTCATATGGTCAGATGAAACCAAAATAGAACTGTTTGGTAGAAACACAACTCGTCGTGTTTGGAGGAGAGAGAATGCTGAGTTGCATCCAAAGAACACCATACCTACTGTGAAGCATGGGGGTGGCAACATCATGCTTTGGGGCTGTTTCTCCGCAAAGGGACCAGGACGACTGATCCATGTACAGGACAGAATGAATGGGGCCATGTATCGTGAGATTTTGAGTGCACACCTCCTTCCATCAGCAAGGGCATTGAGGATGAAACGTGGCTGGGTCTTCCAACATGACAATGATCCCAAACATACCGCCCGGGCAACGGAGGAGTGGCTTCGTAAGAAGCATTTCAAGGTCCTGGAGTGGCCTAGCCAGTCTCCAGATCTCAACCCCATAGAAAACCTTTGGAGGGAGTTGAAAGTCCGTGTTGCCCAGCGACAGCCCCAAAACATCACTGCCCTAGAGGAGATCTGCATGGAGGAGGAGATCTGCATGGAGGATGGGCCAACATACCAGCAACAGTGTGTGCCAACCTTGTGAAGACTTCCAGGAAACGTCTGACCTCTGTCATTGCCAACAAAGGATATATAACAAAGTATTGACATGAACTTTTCATATTCACCAAATACTTATTTTCCACCATAATGTGCAAATAAATTCTTTCCAAATCATCCAATGAGATTGTCTGGATTTGTTTTCTCATTTTGTCTCTCATAGTTGAGGTCTCCCTATGATGCCAATTACAGGCCTCTCTCATCTTTTTAAGTGGGAGAACTTGCACCATTGGTGGGGACTAAATACTTTTTTGCCCCACTATATATCATAGATACCCCGACTGCAGCAATGTGCCCCCTCCGTGTCCTCCTCCTGTGGGCTCTTCTCTGCCCAGGCAGAGGGATGTAAGAACATTATAAAGAGGTGATAATACGGTATTATTATTTTTTATTATTTTATTCTACCAATAATGCTTTACCTTTTCCATTTTTTGTACAGAATTGTATAAATGAGAACATTCTCCCTGATCATTGATAGAAATGTAAATACCTTGGCCGTGCTTTGTACCAGAAATGTAATGTCTCATTGTAAACCGGACACATTATAGAATAGAATTTGTACTTTGTATCTCCAGTGATGCTCCTTCCATTACTACTGACATTGGCCAAAACCAGATAAAACTCTGATTGGTGGATGGAGGTGGATGGGAGGTGACAATGTTCTACAGATGGACAGTTGTATCCTCTCCTGCAGGGTGCCGGTCATTTCTTTATTAGGAAAGCTTTTCCATTTGGAGCTCTACCATCCCCCGGCTATTCTGAGGAGAGGGCTAACCAACCTTCCTTTACATGGCTCCCCATCCATGGGCCTTCTAGATGGGACTTCAGTCCATGCAGATATTAGACCTTACATAAGACAAGAAAACATAGGAAGTCTGGAGGGACGAAAGAGATTTTCCCAATCCACCAATTTCTGAATTGTAGCCGGAAAATGTGTATTGAATCCCATGGAGCAAATGTGAGATGTAATATGTGGGGTGTACTGGGCCACCCATGAGGATACGAAGATCTGAGCAGACTTGTGTAGGACAGAGGGCTGGGGCTGCTTGTCATTCCTACCTCTCCAGACATTCCTGGGATTTACATAAAGGGGACACGAGGTCTTTCTCTTCTCATGAGTGATATGAAGGGTTCATGCTGCACCATGTAGAGGAGACATCCATCTATAGACCTTCCAGTGACATGGGGACATGGGGTCTTTCTCTTCTCATGGTGATATGAAGGGTTCATGCTGCACCATGTAGAGGAGACATCCATCTATAGACCTTCCAGTGACATGGGGACATGGGGTCTTTCTCTTCTCATGGTGATATGAAGGGTTCATGCTGCACCATGTAGAGGAGACATCCATCTATAGACCTTCCAGTGACATGGGGACATGGGGTCTTTCTCTTCTCATGGTGATATGAAGGGTTCATGCTGCACCATGTAGAGGAGACATCCATCTATAGACCTTCCAGTGACATGGGAACATGGGGTCTTTCTCTTCTCATGGTGATATGAAGGGTTCATGCTGCACCATGTTGTGGAGACATCCACCTATAGACCTCCCAGTGACATGGGGACAAGAGGTCTTTCTCTTCGCATGGTGATATGAAGGGTTAATGCTGCACCATGTAGAGGAGACATCTATCTATAGACCTTCCAGTGATGTGGGGACATGGGGTCTTTCTCTTCTCATGGTGATATGAAGGGTTCATGCTGCTTCATGTAGAGGAGACATCCATCTATAGACCTTCCAGTGACTTGGGGACATGGGGTCTTTCTCTTCTCATGGTGATATGAAGGGTTCATGCTGCTCCATGTAGAGGAGACATCTATCTATAGACCTTCCAGTGATGTGGGGACATGGGGTCTTTCTCTTCTCATGGTGATATGAAGGGTTCATGCTGCTCCATGTAGAGGAGACATCCATCTATAGACCTTCCAGTGACTTGGGGACATGGGGTCTTTCTCTTCTCATGGTGATATGAAGGGTTCATGCTGCTCCATGTAGAGGAGACATCCATCTATAGACCTTCCAGTGACGTGGGGACATGGGGTCTTTCTCTTCTCATGGTGATATGAGGGGTTTATGCTGCTCCATGTAGAGGAGACATCCATCTATAGACCTTCCAGTGACATGGGGACATGGGATCTTTCTCTTCTCATGGTGATATGAGGGGTTCATGCTGCACCATGTAGAGGAGACATCCATCTATAGACCTTCCAGTGACATGGGGACATGGGGTCTTTCTCTTCTCATGGTGATATGAGGGGTTTATGCTGCTCCATGTAGAGGAGACATCAATCTATAGACCTTCCAGTGACATGGGGACATGGGGTCTTTCTCTTCTCATGGTGATATGAAGGGTTCATGCTGCACCATGTAGAGGAGACATCCATCTATAGACCTTTCAGTGACATGGGGACATGGGGTCTTTCTCTTCTCATGGTGATATGAAGGGTTCATGCTGCACCATGTAGAGGAGACATCAATCTATAGACCTTCCAGTGACATGGGGACATGAGGTCTTTCTCTTCTCATGGTGATATGAAGGGTTCATGCTGCACCATGTAGAGGAGACATCCATCTATAGACCTTTCAGTGACATGGGGACATGGGGTCTTTCTCTTCTCATGGTGATATGAGGGGTTCATGCTGCACCATGTAGAGGAGACATCCATCTATAGACCTTCCAGTGACATGGGGACATGGGGTCTTTCTCTTCTCATGGTGATATGAGGGGTTCATGCTGCACCATGTAAGGGGACTTCCATCTCCTTTTAATATTGTTGGATATTGGATATTGAAATTCAAGGTGTCTTTGGATCTAGATCACAGCTGGGATACAACTCCGCATATCTGGATTCAATTTGGGGAGGTATTTTTGTAGGTCCTGCATTGTTTTTCGGTGTGATTATTGTGGCATTAGTTATTCGTTTTCTGTTCGGTTTTATGATACAATGATGATCAGAACTTCTCCTCGGAGTCTTGTTCTCTCTGGTTTTTGGGGATCCCCTGTGTACCTGGGGGAGGGTATAAAAGAGGGAATGTGTTGGATGGACGAAAGAGCTTAAAGATCACCTCCACTTTTGTTGGGAAATTAAAAAATCCCCTCCGGGTGATCAATGTACATTGCAGGGATTCTTACAGACCTATCGGAGTCCTGCCTGCTCCAGTTCTTCAGAAGGAGCTGACTGTTCCAGCATGTCCTTGGAATACTAATTCCTGAATGGGAGGGTCCAGCTCATTATAATCACCTGGTGCAGTCTCCGTGTTCTGATCAGGAAAGTGGCAGGGTCTGCATCCCTTTAGAAGTATTTGACCCTTAGGGTGTATCTCACCAAAAACATAGTTCCTATTGCAGAGGATGCCTAAAATCTGACTCATATCTTAGTTCAGAGTTCAGGGAAAATCATTGAGCCGATCACAGGAGCAGGAAATGACATATGTGGGACGTTCTGCACATCATCTGTCAGGCGGCCATATTGCATTTTACAGAAAATCACAGCGGCTGCCGAATGTAAAGGAAATATCATTCATAACATTCAGAGACAATGTGACTTGTGTATCAGATGTCTGTGTTACATTGTATCTGTCATTTGCTTCATTTATGTTCATTAAAATGGAGTCACCCTGTCCGGTCTGAGCACAGCGAACCTTGGCTGATGGGACTGTAGACAAACACCTACCCATGAGGCAGGAGCTGAGCATCGTATATACTGCCCTGTATACTGCCCTATATACTGCCCTGTATACTGCCCCGTATACTGCCCTATACACTGCCCCGTATACTACCCTATACACTGCCCTGTATACTGCCCTATATACTGCCCTGTATACTGCCCTGTATACTGCCCTATACACTGCCCTATACACTGCCCTATATACTGCCCTATATACTGCCCTATATACTGCCCCGTATACTGCCCCATATACTGCCCTATACACTGCCCTATACACTGCCCTGTATACTGCCCTGTATACTGCCCTGTATACTGCCCTATACACTGCCCTGTATACTGCCCTATATACTGCCCTATATACTGCCCCGTATACTGCCCCATACACTGCCCTATATACTGCCCCGTATACTGCCCTATATACTGCCCCGTATACTGCCCTATACACTGCCCTATACAATGCCCTGTATACTGCCCTATACACTGCCCTATATACTGCCCTATATACTGCCCTGTATACTGCCCTATATACTGCCCTATATACTGCCCTTTACACTGCCCTATATACTGCCTATATACTGCCCTGTATACTGCCCTATACACTGCCCTGTATACTGCCCTATATACTGCCCTGTATACTGCCCTATACACTGCCCTATACACTGCCCTGTATACTGCCCTATACGCTGCCCTATATACTGCCCTATATACTACCCTATACACTGCCCTATACACTGCTCTGTATACTGCCCTATACACTGCCCTATATACTGCCCTATACACTGCCATATACACTGCCCTGTACACTGCCCTATATACTGCCCTATACACTGCCCTATATACTGCCCTATACACTGCCCTATACACTGCCCTATACACTGCCCTGTACACTGCCCTATACACTGCCCTATACACTGCCCTATACACTGCCCTATATACTGCCCTATACACTGCCCTATACACTGCTCTGTATACTGCCCTATACACTGCCCTATACACTGCCCTATACACTGCCCTATACACTGCCCTATATACTGCCCTATATACTACCCTGTACACTGCCCTATACACTGCACTATACACAGCTTTATATACTGCTCTATACACTGTCCTACACACTGCCCTATACACTGCCCTATATACTGCCCTATACACTGCCCTATATACTGCCCTGTACACTGCCCTATATACTACCCTATATACTGCCCTATATACAGCCCTATATACTGCTCTATACACTGCTCTATATACTGCCCTGTACACTGCCCTATACATTGCTCTATACACTGCCCTATACACTGCCCTCTACACTGCCCTATATACTGCCCTGTATACTGCCCTATATACTGCCCTATACACTGCCCTATACACTGCCCTATACGCTGCCCTATATACTGCCCTATATACTACCCTATACACTGCCCTATTCACTGCTCTGTATACTGCCCTATACACTGCCCTATATACTGCCCTATACACTGCCCTATACACTGCCCTGTACACTGCCCTATATACTGCCCTATACACTGCCCTATACACTGCCCTATATACTGCCCTATATACTGCCCTATACACTGCCCTATACACTGCCCTATACACTGCCCTGTACACTGCCCTATACACTGCCCTATACACTGCCCTATACACTGCCCTATATACTGCCCTATACACTGCCCTATACACTGCTCTGTATACTGCCCTATACACTGCCCTATACACTGCCCTATACACTGCCCTATACACTGCCCTATACACTGCCCTATATACTGCCCTATATACTACCCTGTACACTGCCCTATATACTGCCCTATACACTGCCCTATACACTGCACTATACACAGCTTTATATACTGCTCTATACACTGTCCTACACACTGCCCTATACACTGCCCTATATACTGCCCTATACACTGCCCTATATACTGCCCTGTACACTGCCCTATATACTACCCTATATACAGCCCTATATACTGCTCTATACACTGCTCTATATACTGCCCTGTACACTGCCCTATACATTGCTCTATATACTGCCCTATACACTGCCCTCTACACTGCCCTCTACACTGCCCTATATACTGCCCTATATACTGCTCTATACACTGCTCTATATACTGCCCTGTACACTGCCCTATACATTGCTCTATATACTGCCCTATATACTGCCCTATATACTGCCCTATACATTGCCCTATACACTGCCCTATATACTGCCCTATATACTGCCCTATACACTGCCCTATGCATTGCTCTATATACTGCCCTATATACTGCCCTATACACTGCCCTATACACTGCCCTATGCATTGCTCTATATACATCCCTTCCACTATAAACTGCCCTACCTATATATATTGCCCTTCCACTATATACTGCCCTATACACTGCCCTATAAACTACCCTATACACTGCCCTATAAACTACCCTATATATTGCCCTATACACTGCCCTATATACTGCCCTGTACACTGCCCTATATACTACCCTATATACTGCCCTATATACTGCCCTGTACACTGCCCTATACATTGCTCTATATACTGCCCTATATACTGCCCTATATACTGCCCTATACATTGCCCTATACACTGCCCTATATACTGCCCTATATACTGCCCTATACACTGCCCTATGCATTGCTCTATATACTGCCCTATATACTGCCCTATACACTGCCCTATGCATTGCTCTATATACATCCCTTCCACTATAAACTGCCCTACCTATATATATTGCCCTTCCACTATATACTGCCCTATACACTGCCCTATAAACTACCCTATACACTGCCCTATAAACTACCCTATATACTGCCCTATACACTGCCCTATATACTGCCCTGTACACTGCCCTATATACTACCCTATATACTGCCCTATATACTGCCCTGTACACTGCCCTATACATTGCTCTATATACTGCCCTCTACACTGCCCTCTACACTGCCCTATATACTGCCCTATACATTGCCCTATATACTGCCCTATACACTGCCCTCTACACTGCCCTATATACTGCCCTATACATTGCCCTATATACTGCCCTATACACTGCCCTATACATTGCCCTATACACTGCCCTATATACTGCCCTATACACTGCCCTATACATTGCCCTATACACTGCCCTATATACTGCCCTATGCATTGCCCTATATACTGCCCTAAATACTGCCCTATATACTGCCCTATACACTGCCCTATGCATTGCTCTATACACTGCCCAAAACAATGCTCTATACACTGCCCTATATACTGCCCTAAATACTGCCCTATACACTGCCCTATATACTGCCCTATACACTGTCCTATACACTGTCCTATATACTGCCCTATACACTGCCCTATATACTGCCCTATATACTGCCCTATATACTACCCTATATACTGCCCTATATACTGCCCTATATACATCCATCCACTATATACTGCCCTATATACTGTTCTATACACTGCCCTATACACTGCCCTATATACATCCGTCCACTATATACTGCCCTATACACTGTCCTATACACTGCCCTATATACTGCCCTAGACACTGCCCTATATACTGCCCTATACACTGCAATATATACTGCCTATACACTGCCCTGTACACTGCCCTATATATTGCCTTTCCACTATATACTGCCCTAACGCTATATACTGCCCTATATACATCCCATCTACTGTATACTGCCCTATATACATCCCATCCACTATACACTGCCCTATATACTGCCTATACACTGCCCTATACACTGCCCTTTGCACTGCCATATACACTGCCCTATACACTGCCTATACATTGCCCTATACACTACCCTATATACTGCCCTATATACTGCCCCATACATTGCCCTATACACTGCCCTATATATATCCCATCCACTATACACTGCCTTATATACTGCCCTATATACTGCCCTATACACTGCAATATATACTGCCCTATACACTGCACTATGCATTGCTCTATAAATTGCCCTATACACTGCTCTATACACTGCCCTAAATACTGCCCTATACAATGCCCTATACATTGCCCTTTATACTGCCCTATATACTGCCCTATACACTGCGCTATACAGTGCCCTATATACTGCCCTATACACTGCCCTATATACTGCCCTATACACTGCCCTATGCACTGCCCTATATACTGTTCTATACACTGCCCTATACATTGCCCTATATACATCCGTCCACTATATACTGCCCTTTACACTGCCCTATATACTGCCCTATACACTGCAATATATACTGCCTATACACTGCCCTATACACTGTCCTATATATTGCCCTTCCACTATATACTGCCCTAACGCTATATACTGCCCTATATACATCCCATCTACTATACACTGCCCTATATACATCCCATCCACTATACACTGCCCTATATACTGCCTATACACTGCCCTATACACTGCCCTATACACTGCCATATATACTGCCCTATACACTGCCCTATATACTGCCCTATACACTGCCTATACATTGCCCTATACACTGCCCTATATACTGCCCCATACACTGCCCCATACATTGCCCTATACACTGCCCTATATACTGCCCTTCCACTATATACTGTCCTACCGCTATATACTGCCATATATACATCCCATCCACTATACACTGCCCTATATACTGCCCTACTGCTATTTACTGTCCTATATACATCCCATCCACTATATACTGCCGTATGCACTGCCCTATACGCTGCTCTATATACTGCCCTACAGCTATATACTACCCTATATACATCCCTTAAACTATATACTGCCCTATACACTGCCCTATATACATCCTGTCCACTATATACTGCTCTATATACATCCCGTCCCCTATATTCTGCCCTATATACATCCCTTCCTCTGTATACTACACTATATATACTGTCCTTCCTCTATATAGAGACCCTTGAAGTGGACATCTTGGACAGTGTTGGGTTTTTCATTCATTAGTCTCATGGGATTCCAGATGGTTCTCCATCAATGTGTGTTCTATGAGGGGGGAGGGGAGTGTAGACTGTGACCTGACTGGGGTCTGTATTCTGTCTGTGCAGGAAATGTCCCGGATGTTCAGGAGGAAATATTCACCCGGCCGGGATCTGACCTTCTCCTCCCCATCAGAATCCATCTCACCCTCAGCCATACAGATCGATCGATGTGTGACCGGTATGAGTGGAGATACAGAGACCCAACCGGACACAATGGCACCAGGATAGCTAGACACAGACAATGTACACTGAGACCAGTAGACACCGTGACCAATACGAGGATATCGGAGAATGGAAGTCTGGTCATACATGATGTGACTCTGGAGAATGGCGGGATATACAGTTTGGATATAAGTAATCCTACAGGAGTCCGTATACAGAGATATGAGTACACCGTCCATGTAGAAGGTAAGTCCTGTCCAATCCCCACCTCCAGTCCTAGCAGTGTCCTCCACGCTCCGTGTCCTTATATCCATACATGATATAGTAGAAGATCCGGGAGACACGTATGTACAATGTCCTCCACGCTCCGTGTCCTTATATCCATACATGATATAGTAGAAGATCCGGGAGACACGTATGTACAATGTCCTCCACGCTCCGTGTCCTTATATCCATACATGATATAGTAGAAGATCCGGGAGACACGTATGTACAATGTCCTCCACGCTCCGTGTCCTTATATCCATACATGATATAGTAGAAGATCCGGGAGACACGTATGTACAATGTCCTCCACGCTCCGTGTCCTTATATCCATACATGATATAGTAGAAGATCCGGGAGACACGTATGTACAATGTCCTCCACGCTCCGTGTCCTTATATCCATACATGATATAGTAGAAGATCCGGGAGACACGTATGTACAATGTCCTCCACGCTCCGTGTCCTTATATCCATACATGATATAGTGGAAGATCCGGGAGACACGTATGTACAATGTCCTCCACGCTCCGTGTCCTTATATCCATACATGATATAGTAGAAGATCCGGGAGACACGTATGTACAATGTCCTCCACGCTCCGTGTCTTTATATCCATACATGATATAGTAGAAGATCCAGGACACACGTATGTACAATGTCCTCCACGCTCCGTGTCTTTATATCCATACATGATATAGTAAAAGATCCGGGAGACACGTATGTACAATGTCCTCCCCGCTCCGTGTCCTTATATCCATACATGATATAGTAGAAGATCCGGGAGACACGTATGTACAATGTCCTCCACGCTCCGTGTCCTTATATCCATACATGATAGACTAGAAGATCCGGGAGACACGTATGTACAATGTCCTCCACGCTCCGTGTCTTTATATCCATACATGATATAGTAGAAGATCCGGGAGACACGTATGTACAATGTCCTCCACGCTCCGTGTCCTTATATCCATACATGATATAGTAGAAGATCCGGGAGACACGTATGTACAATGTCCTCCACGCTCCGTGTCTTTATATCCATACATGATATAGTAGAAGATCCGGGAGACACGTATGTACAATGTCCTCCACGCTCCGTGTCTTTATATCCATACATGATATAGTAGAAGATCCGGGAGACACGTATGTACAATGTCCTCCACGCTCCGTGTCTTTATATTCATACATGATATAGTAGAAGATCCGGGAGACACGTATGTACAATGTCCTCCACGCTCCGTGTCCTTACATCCATACATGATATAGTAGAAGATCCGGGAGACACGTATGTACAATGTCCTCCCCGCTCCGTGTCTTTATATCCATACATGATAGAGTAGAAGATCCGGGAGACACGTATGTACAATGTCCTCCCCGCTCCGTGTCTTTATATCCATACATGATAGAGTAGAAGATCCGGGAGACACGTATGTACAATGTCCTCCCCGCTCCGTGTCTTTATATCCATACATGATATAGTAGAAGATCCGGGAGACACGTATGTACAATGTCCTCCACGCTCCGTGTCTTTATATCCATACATGATATAGTAGAAGATCCGGGAGACACGTATGTACAATGTCCTCCACGCTCCGTGTCCTTATATCCATACATGATATAGTAGAAGATCCGGGGACACGTATGTACAATGTCCTCCACGCTCCGTGTCCTTATATCCATACATGATATAGTAGAAGATCCGGGAGACACGTATGTACAATGTCCTCCACGCTCCGTGTCCTTATATCCATACATGATATAGTAGAAGATCCGGGAGACACGTATGTACAATGTCCTCCACGCTCCGTGTCTTTATATCCATACATGATATAGTAGAAGATCCGGGAGACACGTATGTACAATGTCCTCCACGCTCCGTGTCCTTATATCCATACATGATATAGGAGAAGATCCGGGAGACACGTATGTACAATGTCCTCCACGCTCCGTGTCTTTATATCCATACATGATAGAGTAGAAGATCCGGGAGACACGTATGTACAATGTCCTCCACGCTCCGTGTCCTTATATCCATACATGATATAGTAGAAGATCCGGGAGACACGTATGTACAATGTCCTCCACGCTCCGTGTCTTTATATCCATACATCATATAGTAGAAGATCCGGGAGACACGTATGTACAATGTCCTCCACGCTCCGTGTCTTTATATCCATACATGATAGAGTATAGGATCTGGGAGACACGTATGTACAATGTCCTCCACGCTCCGTGTCTTTATATCCATACATGATATAGTAGAAGATCCGGGAGACACGTATGTACAATGTCCTCCACGCTCCGTGTCCTTATATCCATGCATGATATAGTAGAAGATCCGGGAGACACGTATGTACAATGTCCTCCACGCTCCGTGTCTTTATACCCATACATGATAGAGTAGAAGATCTGGGAGACACGTATGTACAATGTCCTCCACGCTCGTGTCTTTCCATCCATACATGATATAGTAGAAGATCCGGGAGACACGTATGTACAATGTCCTCCACGCTCCGTGTCCTTATATCCATACATGATAGACTAGAAGATCCGGGAGACACGTATGTACAATGTCCTCTGTTTACTGCCCCATCCTCACCATTCCCTGTGGATTCAGATCTGCAGCCCTCAGCCCCCCTGAAGTTGCTGTGACCTGACCTGTGCTGGTCCTTCTGCTCGGTGGTCTCCATGTGTTAGATCTGACCATCGATGGTCGTGTGACAGACCCCCAATACAGTCTTGTCTATGTTCCCATAGCACACGTTCCTGGAAACAGGACTCATCAGTAGCGGGAGCTGCAGCCACTACCAGCTGGATTCTGGAGACATGACAGGTGAAGGCACAAATGTCTCCGGCCCACCAAGGATCTCCAATGTCCTCCAAAAGGCTTTTATTGCAGAAAGGTCACATCACAAAAGAACGAGCAGGAAGCCCTTCATCACAGGCTCTGAAACACTGAACTCCTTCTGTTGGGATTCACCCTGAGGTCATCACAGAGGACAAGGGGGCGCTCTTTACGTCTGGAGGAAAAGAAATGTCATCTCCAAACACGGAAAGGTTTCTTCACAGTAAGAGCTGTGAGAATGTGGAATAGATTCCCTCCAGAGTTGGGTGTGGCCAGCTCAGTGGATTGCTGTAGGAAAGTCCTGGATTCTATCTTGGATACACAGAATATAACTGGATAGAACATTTATAGGGAAAGGTGATCCCGGGAATATCCGATTGCCTCTCGGGGGATCAGGAAGGAATGTTTCCCCTGCAGGAGGAGATTGGATCATTCTTTGCTGGGTTTCTGCCTTCCTCTGGATCCACTGTGGGATTATAACTTTTAATGGTTGAACTGGATGGACTTTTGTCTTTTCTCAGCCAGACTAACTATGTGACTATGGGACTATGGGACTATGTGACTATGTGACTATGTGATGTGACCTTTCTGCAATCACAGCCTTTTGGAGGACATTTGGAGATCCTTGGTGGGCTCAGACCCCCAACACACACACTGACAAAGCACCAATCTGGGGACCTTGGAGGGGATTTCAATGACCCCAGTTGGGGCTCTGACCCTCAGGCTGACCTCTGACCTGGACAGAGCCGCCTCTCCGCTGTAAATGTAAATATCGATGTGATGTTAGTGGGGTGATTTAGTTCCATAGTTAGTCTGGCTGAGAAAAGACAAAAGTCCATCCAGTTCAACAATTAAAGAAATGTTATAATCCTCCACCCACAGTGGATCCAGAGGAAGGCAGAAACCCAGCAAAGCACGATCCAATCTCCTCCTGCAGGGGAAATATTCCTTCCTGATCCCCCCGAGAGGCAATCGGATATTCCCTGGATCAATAATCGGATATTCCCGGGATCAATAATCGGATATTCCCGGGATCACCTTTCCCTATAAATGTTATATCCAGTTATATTCTGTGTATCCAAGAAAGAATCCAGGACTTTCCTCCAGCAATCCACTGAGCTGGCCACACCCACCTCTGGAGGGAGTCTATTCCACATTCTCAGCTTTTTCTGTGAAGAAACCTTTCCGTGTTTGGAGATGAAATAGTTGTTGGAGGAGACCTGCGCACAGACACAATCCATCTCCTCCAGTCTCCAGGAAGATGTCTGCACACCTGTCTATAGGTAAGGCTGGGGGAGGGGCATGCTGTGTATAGATTGGACCTTATCAATGGAAACGATTGTCTCTCTCAGTTCCAGTATCAGTTCCGGTCCTCCATGTCTTGTGTCTCCGGGATGGCAGCGCTGAGATCTCCTGCAGGGTGGAGGCGGGGACTAAGCCAAATATCAGTCTATCCGTGATTGGAGGATCCGAGGGGAATTATTCTGCTTCCACCAATACGATTACAGCTGTTGTGGAGCCACCGGAACCCTGGAACGTCACCTGTACTGTGAAGAACATGGTCAGCCAGGAGGAGGAGAGCAGAGCCGGGGTCACCTGTCTAGGTGAGGGGGAGATCGGGGGATGGGCACACAGCGGGTGGGAGGGGCAAAAATCAGATGAGTATGAAATATATACGGGATTTATAGGTTTACCTTCCGTGATTTATGTTTTAGTCCCGACCGATATAGAAAAAATAATAAAATTATTTCACACCCACATGGAAGAAAGATATATTTTAAAAATATTCTTCCCAAATATATTGACATATATTGTAAATACTAAAATTTTTGCCGTATTCAATATATTTCAATAAATATACAGTGGTGTTCAGAATAATATCCGTGTGATGATAAAAGTGACTAAAGCTGCAAATCCTTCTAATCCTTTTCTTTCCATCCACACAAATGCATTGGGAACACGACACATTCTATTCCAAATCACAACATGAAGAAAAATACATCAAATTTGTGTCGTTCCTCTAAAAAAATGGAAGAAAAATGAATATTAGACGGTTCAAAAAAATGGGCGTGTTTGTATTCTTCTTTACAAACTCCAACATTCACTATATAAACTGAGAAATGTTTGAAGATTTTGCTTTCCTTTGAATGACTTCATGAATATTTGGTTGTAGTCGCACTGTTTCTGAGAACTGCTGTACATCTGTGTTGCATGGAGTCCCCCAACTTCTGGCCCCTGTGATCAGGTATTCCAGCCCAGGATGATTGGACCACATTCCACAGTTCTTCTCTATTTCTTGGTTTGGCCTCAGAAACGGCATTTTTGATGTCACCCCACAAGTTTTCTATTGGATGAAGATCCGGGGATTGGGCTGGCCACTCCATAACGTCCATCTTGTTGGTCTGGAACCAAGATGTTGTACGTTTACTGGTGTGTTTGGGGTCGTTGTCTTGTTGGAACCCCCATTTCAAGGGCATTTCCTCTTCAGCATAAGGCAGCATGACCTCTTCAAGTATTCTGATGTATTCAAACTGATCCATGATCCCTGGTATGCGATAAATAGGCCCAACACCGTAGTATGAGAAACATCCCTATATCATGATGCTTGCACCACCATGCTTCACGGTCTTCACGGTGTCCTGTGGCTTGAATTCAGTGTTTGGGGGTCGTCTGACAAACTGTCTCCGCCCACTAGACCCAAAAAGAACAATCTTACTTTCATCAGTCCACAAAATGTTGCGTCATTTCTCTTTAGGCCGGTCAATGTGCTCTTTGGCAGATTGTAACCTCTTCAGCACACGTCTTTTTCCCAACAGTGGGACTTTGCGGGGACTTCTTGCAGATAACTTGGCTTCACATAGGCGTCTTCTAATTGTAACAGTCCTCACAGGGAACGTCACACCTTCTTTCATCTTCCTGGAGCTGATTGTTGGCTGAGTCCTCACAGGGAACGTCACACCTTCTTTCATCTTCCTGGAGCTGATTGTTGGCTGAGTCCGCCCCATGTTGGCTATTCTTCTATCCATTCCAATGGTAGTTTTTCGCTTTCTTCCGCGTCTTTCAGGTTTTGGTTGCCATTTTAAAGCATTTGCCATCATTTTAGCTGAGCAGCCGATCATTTTCTGCACTTCTTTCTATGTTTTCCCCTCCAACTGTTTAATCAAGGTACGCTGTTCTTCTGAACAATGTCTGGAACCATCCATTTTCCTCAGAATTTCAGAGAGAAATGCACTGTAACCAGCATGTCCAACATTTGCTGCCTTCCTTCCTTAAATAAGGGCAATAATTGCCACCTGTTTATCAAAGAATGAATGACGTCAGTAATAGAACTCCACAGGGCTATTATTGTGAACACGCCCCTTTCAATGAGTGATTCAATGACACAGAATCAGCAGCATGCATGTCATGACTGTCGGGTCTGTTGGATTTCTATGACTCTACTACACCTGCTAGGAAATTATTTGCCATGTAGAAATATCATTTCCACCAAAAACAGTGATTGATCCGGTTAGTGATGTCTGACGGCTAGTATTTTCAACACAACTGTATATATACTGCAGGTTGAAATGCGTTTTTATTACAAAATATATGAAAAAATATTTTTAAAAATACATTTCAATTACACTGTATTTGTCTTTAAAAATACAAAATCTAAATTTTTGGAATTAATTTACAACTATATGTAAAAATATATGTTAAAATGACTTTTTTATATGTTCAAAAAAATATGAAGAATATATTTAAAAAATACATGTATTTTTAAAAATATTTTTAACTACGCATTTCAACATGCAGTGTATATATATATATACACACACACACATACTGCATGTCAAAATGAGTTTTTTATATATTACAACATATATGAAAAATATTGTTAAAAATACACTTACACTCACCGGCCACTTTATGAGGTCCCCCTCACTGGTCCCGGGTTGGACCCCCTTTTGCCTTCATTCTTCGTGGCAGAGATCCAACAAAGTGTTGGAAACATTCCTCAGAGATTTGGCTCCATATTGACATGATGGCGTCACGCAGTTGCTGCAGATTTGTCGGCTGCACATCCATGATGGGAATCCCCCGTTCCACCACATCCCAAAGGTGCTCTATTGGATGGAGATCTGGTGACTGTGGAGGCCATTGGAGTCCAGGGACCTCATTGTCATGTTCCAGAAACCAGTTGGAGATGATCTGAGCTTTGTGACATGGAGCATTATCCTGCTGGAAGGAGCCATCAGAAGATGGGGACACTGGAGTCATAGAGGGGTGAACATGGTCAGTAACAAGACTCAGGGGGCTATAGTGTTTAAATGATGCTCAATTGGTACTAAGGAGCCCAAAGTATGTCAAGAAAATCTCCCCCACACCATGACACCACCACCAGCCTGAACCATGGATACAAGGCAGGATAGATCCACCACACCATGACACCACCAGCCTGAACCATGGATACAAGGCAGGATGGATCCCCCACACCATGACACCACCACCAGCCTGAACCCTTGATACAAGGCAGGATAGATCCACCACACCATGACACCACCACCAGCCTGAACCATGGATACAAGGCAGGATGGATCCCCCACACCATGACACCACCACCACCAGCCTGAACCATGGATACAAGGCAGGATGGATCCCCCACACCATGACACCATCACCAGTCTGAACCCTTGATACAAGGCAGGATGGATCCCCCACACCATGACACCACCACCAGTCTGAACCCTTGATACAAGGCAGGATAGATCCCCCACACCATGACACCACCACCACCAGCCTGAACCGTAGACGCAAAGCAGGATGGATCCACCACACCATGACACCACCACCAGCCTGAACCATTGATACAAGTCAGCATGGATCCACCACACCATGACACCACCACCACCAGCCTGAACCATTGATACAAGGTAGCATGGATTCCCCACACCATGACTCCACCTCCACCACCAGCCTGAACCATTGATACAAAGGCAGGATGGATCCCCCACACCATGACACCACCACCACCAGCCTGAACCATTGATACAAGGCAGCATGGATCCACCACACCATGACACCACCTCCACCACCAGCCTGAACCCTTGATACAAAGCAGAATAGATCCCCCACACCATGACACCACCACCAGCCTGAACCATTGATACAAGGTAGCATGGATCCCCCACACCATGACTCCACCTCCACCACCAGCCTGAACCATTGATACAAAGGCAGGATGGATCCACCATACCATGACACCACCACCACCAGCCTGAACCGTAGATACAAGGCAGGATGGATCCCCCACACCATGACACCACCACCACCAGCCTGAACCATTGATACAAGGCAGGATGGATCCACCACACCATGACACCACCACCAGCCTGAACCATTGATACAAGGCAGGATGGATCCATGCTTTCATGTTGTTTACACCAAATTCTGACCCGTCCATCTGAATGTTGCAGCTGAAATCCAGACTCATCAGACTAGGCAACGTTCTTCCAATCTTCTATTGTCCAATGTTGGTGATCCTGTGTGAATTGTCGCCTCCGTTTCCTGTTCTTAGCTGACAGGAGTGGCACCCGGTGTGGTCTTCTGCTGCTGTAGCCCATCTGCTTCAAGGTTGGACGTGCTGTGCGTTTAGAGATGGGATTCTGCATACCTTGGTTGTAACAAGGGGTTGTTGGAGTTCCTGTTGCCTTTCTATCATCTCCAACCAGTCTGCCCATTCTCCTGACACCAACAAGGCATTTTCCTTCACACAACTTCAGCTCACTGGATGTTTTCTCTTTTTCGGACCATTCTCTGTAAACCCTAGAGATGGTTGTGCGGGAAAATCCCAGCAGATTAGCAGTTTTTGAATTCCGTCTGGCACCAACAACCATGCCACGCTTAAAGTCACTTAAATCCCCTTTCTTCCCCATTCTGATGCTCGGTTTGAACTTCAGTAAGTCGCCTTCACCACGTCTAGAGGCCTAAATGCATTGAGTGACTGCCATGTGATTGGCTGATTAGCAATTTGTGTTACTGAACCGTGGACCTAATAATGAGGTCTGTGAGTGCATACTGATGGGGGCAAAAATTCTGAACTCTAGACTGGGCTCAAAATAGAGGGCCAGGACGTTTTTTCGTATCTGTAAGTCCTCCCAAAAACTTGTATCTTCAATGACACGTTAACCAGTGAAGGAGTTCTCCTAAACTCCAAACTTCAGATCCATCTGGGGGGGAGGGAGGACATAACACCCACATTAGACAGACAAATGGTGAATTTCCAGCCTCTTCCAGCAGTGAGGATGTGGAACTTGGAGGGAAACCAGTGCTTATCGAATGTTGGTACTGGTCAGCTACGGGGAACCCATCATACACCAAAATAACTGGGAGGAGGAGTTGACCTCCTCTTGGATTTGGAAATGTCCTACATGTAAAGTGGATGGACATGTCTTCTGTTTTTCAAGGTCTGAGTTTTAGAAATATGGGAGCCTCTACTGGTGTTCCTGAAAATGCCAGGTCGTTGCTAGGAGATTGAGGGAATTGGGTTAGCCCCTGTTGTGTGCACTAATAATGATTTGAGTGTAGTTTTTACTTAAAATAGCAAATATTGCGAAGCCTAAAAAACCAGCAGCACATTTTTTTTAATTCTACAGGTCGTGTGCTTTCAGAAAATATATGGTTTTGTGGGGTCTTTTACAAACTCTGAAAGCTGTAAGTGAAAAATGGTAACCTCCAAATTTTTAGAGTAAATTGTATTCAGTTACAGTTTTGCGCACGTTAAGATTTCACAATTTAAGGTACAATTTAAAATTTCCAAATATTTGTTTTTTTATTAATACAATTTAATAAAGTTTTAGCTTTAATATTTAGTAGGAAATTAGCAGACATTTTGTACATTTTGCCATGTATGCATCAACTAATAATGATTTTTAGTTAAAATAGCGATTTGATAAACATTTGCCTAAATATTGCGAAGCCTAAAAAACGAGTAGCACATTTTTTTTTTTATACTACTGGTCATGTGCTTTCAGAAAATATATGGTTTGAGGGGTCTTTTACAAACTCTGAAAGCTGTAAGTGAAAAATGGTAACCTCCAAATTTTTAGAGTAAATTGTGTTTAGTTACAGTTTTGTGCACTTTCAGATTTCACACTTTAAGGCGTAATTTAAAATTTCCAAATATTTGTTTTTTATTAATATAATTCAATACAGTTTTATCTTTAATATTTAGTAGGAATTTAGCAGGAATTTCGTCCTTTTTGCCATGTATGCATCAACTAATAATGATTTAAGTGTATTTTAAGTGAAAATAGCGATTCGATAAACATTTGCCTAAATATCGTGGAGCCTGAAAAATTAGAAACACATTTTTTTTATTGTACAGGTCATGTGCTTTCAGAAAATCTATGGTTGGGGGGAGGGGTCCTTTACAAACTCTGAAATAAGGGATGATCTCCAGGTTTACTGCGTCATCCACATCCTGCAGAAGTCCATCCGACTGCCATAGAGCCACCGTGGATGGTAGCCAGGTCCCAGAACGTCGCCGCCGGAATCAGAAGTGTATGTGACCAGTGTAAACCGCAAGAGTGAAAAAAGAGGAAAAAGCACAGAAAAGAAAGACAGAAAAAAAGGAGAAAGCAAAATAATAGAAAAGGAACACCTAAAAGTGTATCTTGGATAGTTCACCTCCAGGCCTGTAGAAGCAGCAGCTAGCTCCGAGCACGTAGCCTTTCTCTTCCTTGGTTGCTGACCTCTCCCCTTGGTGATGTCACATCCGCCCGGCTGTTGTGGTTCACGCTGGTTACAGATGCTCGCGGTTCCGGCGGCGATGTTCTGGGACCTTGCTACCATCCGCGTTGGCCCCTATGGGGGGTTTATTAGGGGAATTAGAACTTGGATGGGGTAAGGGGTGTATGGAATGCCCAAGGAGAATGCCAACAGAGGACAATCTTCCTGAACTATGTACAAGTCTTTACAGCAAAATTCTCAGCATCTCCTGTAGTACCACCCCAGACCCCAGATGAATCCTCTACCTGGCTGCCTGAAGGAACCCCTGGACAGGGATTCCAGCGTCTGTCACTTTAAATGTAAGACACTCCCAGGAAGTAAGCTACACTAGTTTCCCACCAGAGTGCCACCTTCCCCTTGCTGGTACCACCCCAGACTCTAGATACTCCTTTATCCAATTGTTCTGGGTGAATCAATTGTGGGGGATCCAGTGCCTGTCACAATAAAGTAAGACAGTCCCGGGTGGTGGCAAATCTGGTTTCCCACCAGAGCGCTCCTTCCCCTTTCTCGCCGAGGGAGTGCAGGTCTGCTCACTCAGTCCTTCTCCTGTGCTGCTGGTGGGTTAGTGGCTGATACCAGGCCTTCTGGCAGGGCCGCTTCTTCCCTGCTGCATAGGTGGTCCTCTCTCTGGGGGCTGGTGAAGTCCTGAGCTTTCCTCCTTCCAAGGTCCTCTGCCTGTAGGTGAGCCCCTCTACATCTGGACCCCTCCCTGGCTCCTGCTCTCCAGCCTCACTTCTCCATCTTCCAACCCAACTCTCCCGCTGCCGAGCTAGTTCGGTCACTCTTAAGGGCTGTCCTGGCCCCAAACCAAGCCTTCTGTTGGGGATTGGCCAGGATCTCTTGAGAGTACAGACTAGCCACTCCTTACCTCTGCCCACTGCTTCTAGAACTTTCTCCAAAATTCTAGTGCAGGGGAAAGTCTTGGAGAGCCGGTCTGCAGAGCCTCTCAGCTCTGACCCACATTTGACCCTGCTAGATAATAAAGTTTATTTGATAAGCCAGAGGATGGGTGTCGCTCTGTTACACTGACTCATGAAAATGCTACTTTCCCGGCTGCCTCTGGTTTTAGTATCTTTAGACTGTGAGTCTCTGATCCAGAACAAGCATGTGTATAGTGAAGTCAGAGCAAAGTCAGAGTCCAAAGACAATATATTCATTTCAGGCCAGTGGATCTTGTAATCAGAGGATCAGGATGACAACCAGGTAACTGGTACTTACAGAAGGAGAGGGTAGCCCTGGCAGCCTCCATATTCCCATAGGACCATTGTGATGTCTATATCTGTCATTAATCCGACCAATTACATATCCTGGAATTCTGTTCCCCCAGCCCCCCTCTCTGGCATCTCCGTGAATGTTTCCTGCCTCCCGGATGGCAGCGCAGTGGGTGAATGTTCGGTGAACGGTTCAGATCCGCATTATTCCTGGAGTTTGAATGGAAGATCCGTCTCCTCAGCCAGCCGGGTGACTCTTCCTCCTCTGGTCTCCGGAACCCTCCGCTGTGATGTCACCAATCAGATGAATAATCTAAGTAGATCCATCAACATCTCCTGTCCAGGTGAGTGAGAGGCGGAGACCTCTCCTGAGTTTATATATACTGTAGATATGATGCATGGTCGGGTACGGGAGGGCGAGCCGGCTCTTACCTGCTGCAGGATGGATGTGATCTGCTAAGGTGTCCAGTTAACTAATCGGTCAGAACTCAACATCCAAGTCTCCATGGATCCACCAGATTTGCCAATTTCAGGTTGTTGGAAGACGTTTGTCTGTCTCTTGGTGTGTCCTGTCCAGTATCTGGTGTAAGAAACCTTCCATCAGTTACTGACAAAGACACTGACTTGTCCCCCATCTCTGTGTCTCTCAGTTCCGGTATCGGACCCGGTCCTGGACGTGAGGTGTTTCCAAAATGGCAGCGCTGAGATCTTCTGCTGGGTAGAGAAGGGGACTGACCCCTCCATCTACCTGACTGTGAATGGAGAATTGGAGGTAGATAATGTCAGCTCAGAGCGGATAGTCCGTGTCACTGTGCCTCCCGTGTCACCCCCCAATTCCTGGGATATCAGATGTTCGGCAAAGAATTACATCAGTAAGAGATCCACCAATCAGACGCATGAGCCTTGTCCAGGTCAGTGACACGCGTGTTCTTTATCTTTGTATATATCAGTGTGGTGTTCCTCACCCTTGTAGTGAGGCTGTTATCTCGTAAATTTGAATTTGCTTTCAGGTGAGGGTTGGGTTGGGTTTTGGATTGAGATTAAATTTGGCTTCTAGTTCATCTTCAGGCAATTAGCTCATCTTCTACCCTTCCCTCCTCCACCTAACTGATCCTCATCTAAAGCCATGGACACATGACCCTCCGGTCCCGATTCTTTTCTATTCTTCTGTTTGCAAGAGATGGGGTCCTTTGGGTGCATTGCATGACATCCATCAGTGGGGTCCTTTGGGTGCATTGCATGACATCCATCAGTGGGGTCCTTTGGGTGCATTGTATGACATCCGTCAGTGGGGTCCTTTGGGTGCATTGCATGACATGCATCAGTGGGGTCCTTTGGGTGCATTGCATGACATCCATCAGTGGGGTCCTTTGGGTGCATTGCATGACATCCATCAGTGGGGTCCTTTGGGTGCATTGCATGACATCCATTAGTGGGGTCCTTTGGGTGCATTGTATGACATCCGTCAGTGGGGTCCTTTGGGTGCATTGTATGACATCCGTCAGTGGGGTCCTTTGGGTGCATTGCATGACATCCATCAGTGGGGTCCTTTGGGTGCATTGCATGACATCCATCAGTGGGGTCCTTTGGGTGCATTGCATGACATCCATTAGTGGGGTCCTTTGGGTGCATTGCATGACATCCATCAGTGGGGTCCTCCCAAGATTCAGAAGAGGAGTGATGTCAGGATGAGAGGACCACTGGGGATCAGCTGGTACAGGCGTGTACAGGATTAGAGGTCCTTCGCACCCAGAAATGGCACCAGCCAGGGACCCAGACAGTGGATAAAGGTGAGCATACCTTACTTCACAAGAGAAGGGCAGGATGGGTTAGAGGGGGTAGGGGAGGGGGGGTTAACATTTTTTTTCAGAGGTGAGTTTTAAAAACCCATTTCCTTTGCTAATGTTTATTGAAACAGCCGTGAAATATGAAGTGACCCTCCTATGAAGAACTCACTGGTACGTAACAAAGGAACAAAACTACAGTCCACCCCCAAGAGGTTCCATTATTCCCCATTGGGTGCCCCTCACACAACATGGAGAAGGTGAAGCCAGGTAGCCAATAACAGCCCACACCTCAAGGAAGCCATTGTTCTTCTTGTGATGGCCATGGGTCATTATTAGAGATGAGCGAATTTTTCAAAAATTCGATTCGGCTGATTCGGCGAATTCCAGTATGAAATTCGATTCGATGCGAATTAATTCGCTACGAAGTTAACTTATTAAAAGGGTTTCTAGGCTTCAGAGAGCCTTTAAATTAGTGCAGAACACTGTACCTTTAATTTAAATGCCCTTGGAGATGAGGAAGGAGAAGGAGAAGGAGAAGGATGAGAAGAAGGAGAAGGAGAACGATGAGAAGAAGGAGAAGGATGAGAAGAAGGAGAAGGATGAGAAGAAGGAGAAGGAGAAGGAGAAGGATGAGAAGAAGGAGAAGGAGAAGGATGAGAAGATGGAGAAGGAGAAGGATGAGAAGAAGGAGAAGGAGAAGGATGAGAAGAAGGAGAAGGAGAAGGAGAAGGATGAGAAGAAGGAGAAGGAGAAGGATGAGAAGAAGGAGAAGGAGAAGGAGAAGGATGAGAAGAAGGAGAAGGATGAGAAGAAGGAGAAGGATGAGAAGAAGGATGAGAAGAAGGATGAGAAGAAGGAGAAGGATGAGAAGAAGGATGAGAAGAAGGAGAAGGATGAGAAGAAGGATGAGAAGAAGGAGAAGGATGAGAAGAAGGACAGTTCTGTGACAGTTTCTGTCTATTTCTGACAGTTCTGGGACATTCCCTCCATACAGCGGTTGAAACATTGTATCTATTTGTTTCCATAAATGACATTCTGCAAATACACTTAGAGGAGCGCTGCAGATACACTTTTTGCCGGCTTGGAATTAATCTTATTTTCATCCTACTTCTTCTTCTTCTTCATCCTCATCCTCATCCTCTTCTTCTTCTGAGGATGAGGATGAAGAAGAAGAAGAAGCAGAAGAAGTAGGATGAAAATAAGAATAATTCCAAGCCGGCAAAAAGTGTATGTGCAGAGTTCCTCTATTTCTGACAGTTCTCTCACAGCTTCTTCACATGTACAGCGGTTGAAACATCTGTATCCTAAATGGAAACTAATAGATACAATGTTTCAACCGCTAAACATGTGTTCCTTCTGTCAGAGAACTGTCAGAAATAGCGGAGCTCACTGCAGGGACACTTTTGCCGGCTGATCGGGAAATATTCGATTCGCGCACCCGAAGTAGGCAAAATTTCGGATTCGACGCGAATCGAATATTTCCTGAAATTCGACTCGAATTCCAGTTCGCCTGGTTCGATTCGCTCATCTCTAGTCATTATGCCGTTCCTATGTCAGCATTGAAGCTTTTCTGTTGTTGGCTTCTACTCTGTATATCCAGCAGGAGACGAGGAGGACTGGTCATGGAATGATATTGATGTTTTTGGTTGGGGCAGAACGGAGGAAGAAGTCACATGGTGAAGTCCCACAAGGGAGAACAGAGTAAGGTGGGGGAAGATGGAAGAACTGACCGGGTGAATAATGTGAAGGGGCAGGTATACAACGCCAGGCAATAATCCAGATATTCCTGGTATTAGGACCATTACCAACCCGGTGTAAGGTCAGCAGATTGTATAAAGCAGCTGTGGTCCCCCCCCCCCACCTTCATAGAGGGTCCATATGCTATTGGTAGTGTTTGTTGGGGTGATGTGATGGCTGGTGACCCTCTCACATGGTCCTATCCTCACCCGGTCCACTGTCATTGTGTGATGATAATCTGAGCCTCTGCTATCCTCCATGTTTATTGGACGAGATATTAAATGGCTGGCTACGTCCTTATCAGGACAACCAGAATGTCTGCCCTGTTACCAGTGTGACTGTCCTGTTATCCTGACCCTGCTGGACTGAAGATCTGACCGGGCTTGATATATAATATTACTATTCTGTACAACTCTCTCATTGTCCTCCATTATCTCCATTTAGGAGGTCGGTCTGGTTGGGGTCACCTCCTGTCTCCCGGTGCGGTCTTTGTCCTCTACACTGGGCTCCTCATCTTTATGGTCAATGACCTGAGGAAGATGAAGAATGAGAAGAATCAGAGTGAGAGGAGAACGAGGAGAAGGGATCGGGTGGAGATGGAAATGGAACCCACTTACTATAATGACTGCAACTGAAACCTCTACTGTGCCGGATTTGTAGACCTGCAAGGCTTCACCCTCATCTTGACAAACATACATACAACCATGACCAAAAATATTGCCCCCCCCCTCCCGCATTTCTGTAACGCACCACTTCACCCAGTAAATTGCTGCAATGACAAATGTTTTGGCGTTCTCGTGTTTATTTGGTTTGTATTGGTGACACAAAAAAGTGGAGAAACAAAAAGCCAAATCTGACACACTCCACGCAGAACCCCAAAAATGGACAAAATTATTGGCACCTTCTGAAAATTGTAAGAAATAATTGCATTCCAAGTCTGTGATGTTCCTGTAATTTGTCATTAAACTTCCCCGTATCCATGACCAGGTCCTGACAACATAGACATCACACCGACAATGGGGATGTAGCTCGGGGCAGAGATGTGGATGGCTTTGCATGCTCTTGTTAATATTTTTATTTGAATTTTCTGGGCAATGGGAAACCACTGGAGGGATTGACAGAGAGAGGTGGAGGAAACTAAGTGGAGGCCAGTGAAGGGATTGGCAGAGAGGGGTGGAGGACACTGAATGGAGGTCAGTGGAGGATCTGGCAGAGAGGGGGGGAGGACACTGAATGGAGGGGAGTGGAGGGATTGGCAGAGAGGGGTGTAGGACACTGAGTGGAGGCCACTGGAGGGATTGGCAGAGAGGGGTGGAGGACACTGAATGGAGGCCAGTGGAGGGATTGGCAGAGAGGGGTGGAGAACACTGAATTTAGGCCAGTGGAGGGATTGACAGAGAGGGGTGGAGGACACAGAGTGGAGGCCAGTGGAGGGATTGGTAGAGAGGGGTAGAGGACACTGAGTGGAGGCCAGTAACGGATTGGTAGAGAGGGGTGTAGGACACTGAATGGAGGCCAGTGGAGGGATTGGCAGGGAGGGGTGGAGGACACTGAGTGGAGGCCAGTGAGGGATCGGTAGAGAGGGGTGTAGGACACTGAATGGAGGCCAGTGGAGGGATTGGCAGAGAGGGGTGGAGGACACTGAATGGAGGCCAGTGGAGGGATTGGCAGAGTGGGGTGGAGGACACTAAATGGAGGCCAGTGCAGGAATTGGTAGAGAGGGGTGGAGGACACTGAATGGTTGGTAAGGTGGATGAGTCTGGCGGCAGTATTTATGATAGACTGAAGAGGGGATAGCCTGTGATGAGGTCGGCCAATGAGGAGGGAGTTACAGTAGTCAAGGCGAGAGATAACCAGGGAGGGAATAAGTTGCTTAGTGGTTTCCGAGGTTAGGAATGGCCGTATCTTGGAGGTGTTGCGGAGGTTGGAGATGTTGCGGAGGTCAGAGATATGAAGTCTACAAGATTTGGACAGCGATTAGATTTGGGGCTGAAAGAACAGATGGAAGTCTAGGATTACAACATGAGGGGAGGTTGTAGATGGTTGTATTATTGATTGGGGCACGGGCCGGGGGGAATACTAAGAGCTCAGTTTTGGAAAGATTGAGTTTGGGGAAGTGGAGTGACATCCATGCTGATATGTCAGTAGGTTAGTGATGTGAGAGGAGACTGAAGGGATGAGGTGAGGAGGAGACTGAAGGGGTGATGAGGAGTAGGAAGGGGCGAGGTGAGGAGGACACTGAAGGGGTGAGGTGAGGAAGAGTAGGAAGGGGTGAGGTGAGGAGGAGACTGAAGGGGTGAGGTGAGGAGGAGACTGAAGGGGTGAGGTGAGGAGGAGTAGGAAGGGGTGAGGTGAGGAGGAGTAGGAAGGGGTGAGGTGTGGAGGAGACTGAAGGGGTGAGGTGAGGAGGAGTAGGAAGGGGTGAGGTGAGGAGGAGACTGAAGGGGTGAGGTGTGGAGGAGCAGAAAGATAGATTTGCGTGTCATCAGCATAGAGATGGCCTCCTCCCACCCCTCTCCTCCTGTCTGCCCCGCCCGTCTCCTCCTGTCTGCCCCGCCCACACTCCAACTCCTAACCAGTGCTGAGCCTGAAAAGATGTGTGGGCGGGAACTTTCAAGCATTGCAGCTGACAACTACATGGTGGCTGCAAGATAGATTCCTCTGCCTGAGCCTACAGAGACCAACCTGGGGGAGTGAGCTGAACTCTGCACTACAGCAGAACTCTCCCCATCCCCTTCCCTCCCCCCTCCATCTCCCTCCTTCTTTCCTCCCCCCTCCATCTCCCTCCTTCTTCCCTCCCCCCTCCATCTCCCTCCTTTTCTCCCCCTTCCATCTCCCTCCTTTTCTCCCCCCTCCATCTCCCTCCTTCTCACCCCCCTCAATCTCCCTCTTTCTCTCCGCCCTTATATCGCCCCTTCTCTTCCCCCCTCCTCCTCTCCCTCCTTCTCCCCCCTCCATCTCCCTCCTCCTCTCCACCTGATCTCCCCCCCTTCTCTTCCCCCTCCTTCTCTCCCCACTTCTCTCCATCCATCTCCCTTCCTCTCCCCCCTCATCTTCCCCTTCTCTTCCCCCTCCTTCTCTCCCCACTTCTCTCCATCCATCTCCCTCCTTCCTGCAATTTCCCTCTAAACATCCTAGAGTCAAGAATCTTCTCCACCACATATTCTTCTTCACCCTGTACCTTAACAGGTGGAGGAGGAGGAAGAATTCTTCCAGGGAAAGGATTTTCATGAAATGGTTTGAAAAGTGATACGTAAAAAACAGGGTGAATCTTCATACTGTCAGGAAGTTTTCAGCGAAAGGTGACTGGATTGATCTGAGCAGAAATCTGGAAAGGTCCCCAAACTTTTGGCCCAACTTTTCAGATGGAACATGAACCTTCAGATTTTTGGTTGATAGCCAAACCTTGTCGCCCACATGAAAGGTAGGAAGTGATCTGCGATGTCTGTCGGCAGTCCTTTTATAACATTCCTGAGCCTCCCCCAAAGTCTCAATCAACTTCGCCTGAATCTCCGGCAATGTAGTTAATCTGTTGGCAACAGCAGGAATTTGAGTTATGATAGGGAGATCAGGAATAAAAACTGGATGATACCCCGTATTGAGGAAAAAGGGGCTTTGGGAGGTGGAGCTATGTTTAGCATTGTTATAGGCAAACTCTGCCGTAGGTAGATAGTCCACCCAGTCATCCTGAAGATAACTGACAAAACACTGAAGGTTCTCCTCCAAAGTTTGATTGGTCCTCTCGGTCTGTCCATTAGACTGAGGATGAAAAGCAGAGGACAGGTTAACTGTTACCCCTAAAGCTGAACAAACGCTTTTCCAAAATTTTGACGTGAACTGCACTCCTCTGTCAGATACCACATCATCAGGAATTCCATGTAGTTTAAAAACATCTCGCCCCCAGCCCATAAGTAGAGGCGTCTGTCTGCACAAGGAACCTTCGCTGGTAGTTGGGCGCTGCTAGGATGGGGTCATGGGAAAGGGCCTCCTTCAGCTGATCAAATGCAGTCTGGCAGGCTGGGGTCCAGGTTACCATCCAGGGCATGGCCTTCTTGGTGAGATCTGTGAGGGGCTTCGCAATCGTGCTGAAATGGGGAGCAAATTTTTGGTAATAGTTAGCAGTGCCCAGAAATGCCATAACCTGTTTCTTGGTCTGGGGGGTGGGCCATTCCCTAATGGCTTCTATTTTAGCTGGTTCTGGGCGCAGTTTACCCCCTCCCACCCGGTGTCCTAAATATTGCACCTCCGCCATCCCCATCTGGCACTTGTCTGGTCAAATCGTGAGGTTGGCTCCTGCAATTCGATCCAGGACAAAGCCCACCTGCTGCAGGTGATCTTCCCAGGTTTCGCTAAAGATGGCGATGTCATCCAGGTAGGCGCAGGCAAAGTCATGTCAGGTCCGAAGCAGCTGGTTCACCGTGCGCTTGAAGGTGGCAGGAGCATTCTTCATGCCAAAAGGCATGTTGAGAAACTCGAACAGGCCGAAGAGGGTGATGAAGGCAGAGCACTCCCGACCCTCTGCAGATAAGGGGATTTGCCAGTAGCCCTTGCTCAAGTCCAGAGTAGTGACATAGTGGGCTCCAGCCAGCTGGTCCAGCAGGTCATCGATACGGGGCATCGAGTAGGCGTCACTAACCGTGTGGTCATTGAGGCATTGGTAGTCAATGCAAAAGCGGATGCTACCATCTTTCTTGGGGACAAGAGCAATAGGAGAGGCCCATTTTGTTCAGTTCCTGTCTGATAGTGTTCTTAACAGCTTCGGGGACACGATATGGGGCTTGTTGGAGGGGCCGGGTTCCCAGGGTCTCCACATGGTGAGTGGTGAAAGTGGTCTTTCCAGGCTGGGCTGAAAAAGCGGTACTGCGCTGGCCCAGGACAGCACTCATGGTCCTCTGTTGCCCCGGGTTCAGCTGCAGACTCAGGGGCACCTGGTGCATGTCAGTTGGATGGCGTGCTGCTTCCAGGAGGTCCGGTACAGCCTCTTCCTCCTCCACAGAGGGTATTGGACAGACAGCCATAACAAGGGGGTTTCGGTCATGGCACTCCTTGATCATATTCACATGTACCGTTTTCTGCCGTCTCCCCCGATCATCTAGTCCGAGAATATAGTTAGTGTCATTCACTTTCCTAATGACACGAGAGGGTCCCTCCCATGTGGTTTTCAATTTGTTCTGGGGATTTGGGACAATCATGAGGACACGGGTGCGTGTCTTGCGATCATACCATGTCTTTTGCCGGACCGGGGCTGCTTGGAGATGGTCAGCTGCGAGGCCAGCTAGTTGGCCCATCCTTTCACGCAGTTCCAAGATGTAGGGCACCACAAGGACCCCGGTATCTGGTAGTTGACCCTCCCAGTATTCCTTCAGTAGGGTCAGGGGGCTGCAGATTTTTCGCCCATACAGCAGTTCAAAGGGGGAAAATCCGGTAGATTCCTGGGGCACCTCCCAGTAGGCAAAGAGGAGGTGGGGCAGGTATCTTTCCCAGTCTGGCTCTAGATCTACAAAGGCCTGTAGCATGGCCTTCAGGGTCTCGTTAAAGCGTTCACACAGTCCATTGGTCTGGGGGTGATAGGGGGTTGTCCGGATCGCCCGCACTCCACAGGTCTGCCAGAGGGACTGAACAAGGCCTGACATGAACTGAGTCCCCTGATCTGACAGGATTTCAGCAGGGAAGCCCACTCAGGTGAAGACGTTGACCAGGCTTCTGCAACTTTGGGAGCTGTGATGCTGGACAGGGCGACTGCTTCGGGGTAACGAGTAGCATAGTCCACGATAGTCAGGATGTACCACTTTCCAGATTTGCTGGGGCGAGCTAAGGAACCCAGAATGTCAATAGCTACTCATTGAAACGGCTCCTCAATAATGGGTAGGGGCTGTAGAGGGGCCTGCAGGCCACCCGTTCTTCCATGTCGCTGACAGGTATTGTAGGTACGGCAGTAGCGAGCTACCGATTAGGACATCCCAGGCCAATAGAAGGCCTGGGCCAACCTCTTTTCGGTCCGTAGCTTTCTCTGATGCCCAGTATTGGGAATATCGTGAGCAAGGTGTAGCAATTGGGTCCGGAATTGTTGGGGAACTATCAGCTGTTTAGCCACGGTCTGGGGCCCCCCTTCGGCGTCGGTCTCTACCACTCGGTACAGCAACCCATTTTCCTGCACTATCCTTTCGCCGGTCCCCGGACCAGTCACCCGTGCTCGGGCCCAGAAGCTTGTCAGAGTAGGGTCGGTGGCTAAGTCCCCTTGAAACTTGTCCCGGTCCCATGTCACCCCAGCATTGTCAGCAGTCAGAGTTGAGTCACTCACCGCGGGCAGCGGAGGTCCGTCCACATGATGGGGTGACTCCTTCCTCTCAGCGGTTTCCCGGCAGGCCTGACTTCGTGTGACGGCTCCCACAAAGTGGCATTGAAGATCGCCGACATCATTCCCAAGAAGCACATCTGCAGGCAGTCCTCACATTACACCCACGTTGCAGCATTTAGGCCCCAAGCCATAGTCCAGATTGACAGTAGCAAGAGGGATGAAGCGTTTGGTGCCCCCTGCTAGTTGAATCACTATCCCAGGGCCCGGCTGCAAAGCGTCAGGATGCACCATTCGGGGGTCCACAATGGTGAGGAAGGCCCCTGAGTCTCAGAATCCCACCGCCTTTTGTCCATCCACAGTGACCTCTTGCAAGGGTTTTCCTTGGAGGCTCTGGGTAGGGGCCCCCACCGGCTGTAGGCCAAAGACTCCTGGGGGGGTGTCCTTGTCTTCAGGAGCAAGATCCCAGTCTGAAGGGGGTGGTGGAAAGTCCTCGGGAGCCTGGTACAGATCCACAGAATTCACTGGCCGGGGCAAGCTAGGCCCGAGAGTCTGTTTCTTGGCGGAGCAGCTGGCCTGGTAGTGACCAATCTGTCCACAGCCAAAGCATCGCCTATCTAAGGCCGGTCTGGAGCCCCGTTGCGAGGTGGCTGAACGAAGTGGGAGTAAGGGCCGTAGTGCTGGCACTGTTTGTGGGGCCATCCGGCGATGGGGAGGTGTGTAGGGCACCAGTGTAGGATGAGGCATCCTGGCCGCTTGGGGTGCCTCGGCAGCAGGCTTCTTCCATTGCGGGTTAATGAGGAGAGCCTCATCCGCTAAGGCTGCAGCTTCTTCCAGGGTGGCAGGTTTCCGCTCACGCAACCACTGTCGGAGCTCGGGGGGGCACTTAAAAAGGAACTGTTTCTTCAGGATGGCCTGGATGATCTGCTCAGGGGAGGTTGCCTTCTCCCCTTCCAGCCACCGGCGGCAGGCAACCGACAACTTGTGTGCAAACATTTTAAAGGAGGCCTCTGGGAGGCGGGGGGTAGTCAGGAACTGGGCCCGATATGACTCCGATGAGACCGCGTAGTAGTCCAGTACGCCCCTTTTTATCTCCTTATAGTTCCGTCTCTTGAGGGGGTCCATCATTCGGTAGGCCTCAGCAGCCCCTCCGTCAAGCAGCCCTACCACATGGTGAGCCCAGTCTGTGGGTGGGACCTCCAGTAGTTCAAAGTCTTGGAAGAACCCATCCACATCTCCGGCGTGCTCTTGGTAGGGCTTACAGTCCTTTCTGGATATTCTCTGGGCCTCCCGTGCCACAGGGACAGCCACAGGAGCAGCTTCTTGGTTCTTTGCAGCTATCAGTACAGATATCCCCCAAATGTCAGGACGGTACAGATATCGCCCAAAATGTCAGGACAGTACAGATATCCCCCAAATGTCAGAACAGTACAGATATCCCCCAAATGTCAGGACAGTACAGATATCCCCCAAATGTCAGGACGGTACAGATATCCCCCAAAATGTCAGGACAGTACAGATATCCCCCAAATGTCAGAACAGTACAGATATCCCCCAAATGTCAGGATGGTACAGATATTCCCCAAATGTCAGGACGGTACAGATATCCCCCAAATGTCAGGACAGGACAGATATCCCCCCAAATGTCAGGACGGTACAGATATCCCCCAAATGTCAGAACAGTACAGATATCCCCCAAATGTCAGAACAGTACAGATATCCCCCAAATGTCACAACAGTACAGATATCCCCCAAATATCAGAACGGTACAGATATCCCCCCAAATGTCAGAACGGTAGAGATATCCCCCAAATGTCAGGACGGTACAGATATCCCCCAAATGTCAGGACGGTACAGATATCCCCCAAATGTCAGGACGGTACAGATATCCCCCAAATGTCAGGACGGTACAGATATCCCCCAAATGTCAGAACGGTACAGATATCCCCCAAATGTCAGAACAGTACAGATATCCCCCAAATGTCAGGACAGGACAGATATCCCCCAAATGTGAGGACAGTACAGATATCCCCCAAATGTCAGGACGGTAAAGATATCCCCCAAATGTCAGGACAGGACAGATATCCCCCAAATGTCAGGACAGTACAGATATCCCCCAAATGTCAGGACGGTACAGATATCCCCCAAATGTCAGGACGGTACAGATATCCCCCAAATGTCAGGACGGTACAGATATCCCCCAAATGTCAGGACAGTACAGATATCCCCCAAATGTCAGGACGGTACAGATATCCCCCAAATGTCAGGAGGGGACAGATATCCCCCAAATGTCAGAACGGTACAGATATCCCCCAAATGTCAGGACGGTACAGATATCCCCCAAATGTCACAACAGTACAGATCCCCCAAATGTCAGGACGGTACAGATAATCCCCAAATGTCAGAACGGTACAGATATTCCCCAAATGTCAGGAAGGGATAGATATCCCCCAAATGTCAGGACGGTACAGATATTCCCCAAATGTCAGGAAGGGATAGATATCCCCCAAATGTCAGGACGGTACAGATATTCCCCAAATGTCAGGATGGTACAGATATCCCCCAAATGACAGGACTGTACAGATATCCCCCAAATGTCAGGACAGTACAGATATCCCCCAAATGTCAGGAAGGGACAAATATCCCCCAAATGTCAGGACGGTACAGATATCCCCCAAATGTCAGGACGGTACAGATATCCCCCCAAATGTCAGGACAGTACAGATATCCCCCAAATGTCAGGACAGTACAGATATCCCCCAAATGTCAGGACAGGACAGATATCCCCCAAATGTCAGGACGGTACAGATATCCCCCAAATGTCAGGACGGTACAGATATCCCCCCAAATGTCAGGACGGTACAGATATCCCCCCAAATGTCAGGACAGTACAGATATCCCCCAAATGTCAGGACAGTACAGATATCCCCCAAATGTCAGGACGGTACAGATATCCCCCAAATGTCAGGACAGTACAGATATCCCCCAAATGTCAGGACGGTACAGATATCCCCCAAAATGTCAGGACAGTACAGATATCCCCCAAAATGTCAGGACAGTACAGATATCCCCCAAATGTCAGGATGGTACAGATATTCCCCAAATGTCAGGACGGTACAGATATTCCCCAAATGTCAGGACGGTACAGATATCCCCCAAATGTCAGGACAGGACAGATATCCCCCCAAATGTCAGGACGGTACAGATATCCCCCAAATGTCAGAACAGTACAGATATCCCCCAAATGTCAGGACGGTACAGATATCCCCCAAATGTCAGGACGGTACAGATATCCCCCAAATGTCAGGACGGTACAGATATCCCCCAAATGTCAGGACAGTACAGATATCCCCCAAATGTCAGAACGGTAGAGATATCCCCCAAATGTCAGGACGGTACAGATATCCCCCAAATGTCAGGACGGTACAGATATCCCCCAAATGTCAGGACAGTACAGATATCCCCCAAATGTCAGGACGGTACAGATATCCCCCAAATGTCAGGAGGGGACAGATATCCCCCAAATGTCAGAACGGTACAGATATCCCCCAAATGTCAGGACGGTACAGATATCCCCCAAATGTCAGAACAGTACAGATCCCCCAAATGTCAGGACGGTACAGATATTCCCCAAATGTCAGAACAGTACAGATCCCCCAAATGTCAGGACGGTACAGATATCCCCCAAATGTCAGAACAGTACAGATATCCCCCAAATGTCAGGACAGGACAGATATCCCCCAAATGTCAGGACAGTACAGATATCCCCCAAATGTCAGGACGGTACAGATATCCCCCAAATGTCAGGACGGTACAGATATCCCCCAAATGACCCCTTTTTGCAGAGTAGACAGTCCGACGTACTTCATAAGAGGCATGGCGAGTTTTTTGAAGTTGTAATTTTTTTGTCATCATTTTTTGGAAAATGAAAAAATATAAAAAATTATTTTCACCTTTTTTTTTGCATCCTGTCACCAGTGCAGTACAGCGTCATCATATAACTGGCATGGCGGTGATTAGGGACACTGACTGGTGACAGTACAAATAAAAAAAATTTTTTTTTTTAATTTTTTTTATTTTTGTATTGTTTTTCATTTTTTTATTACATTTGTTTTCTTTTTTTTAAGTTTTTTTTTTCATATCTCACTATGACCAAAGTAGTATATTACATAGTAACATTGTACTACTTTGGGGAAGTGATCAGTATTTTTTTTTTTTTTCTACACAATTTGCTTATAGCAAAGAATTACTTTGCTACAAGCCAGCATTTACCTGAATGACATCGATTCATTCTGGGTTTTTTTTGTGCTTAGCTGTGATTTGGCCATGGCTAATCACATGACACAGCTGGGCTGGGATTGGCCCAGCTTGTGCATGTAATCGTTGTGACCATTCACAGCTAGACACTAGTATACAATGGATGGCATGAATGAAGCCATCCATTGTATACAACTGTCATGTGACCTGCTGTGATTGGTCACTGCAGGTCACATGGTATTGGCAACGGGGGCCAGTACTCAGATCTGTCATCGGCCGTGTCTGAGGTACACGGCCGGTGACAGATCGCACCACTGTGCGGCTCTGCAGGCGCGCAAACTGCACATGCCCGGGAGGACGGCAAATGTCGTCCACCCGGAACGCTGAGGGATTTTGCCGGCCTCCAAATGGCCATTGGCCAGGCGGCAAGAGGTTAAGGAGGCTTCTGCTGGTTTATACAATGTATACTTACATTACGCATCTGGTGAGTGCGTAATCTTACTACACTATTCGGAGCACCACCATTGGATTTTCTACGGGGAATTTATATCTGCACAGACTGTCACCTTTATTGTATAGATATTGGTCATCCATTCAGAATTATTTGTTGGCAGTTTTGCACACGGACGCATGATTATTTATATTTATCATTTTCCTTCGCGCTGCACTTTTTTATTTTTATGCTTTTATGAGGTTTTCTATGGGTAGCCTTGAGTGTTGTAGCTGCTCCCTGGAGAGCGCTCACATTTCTGTTGTATTTTATTGGAACTCAGCTTTAACGAGGAAAACCTTCTTCTGAAAGTGAACAACACCCGTGTGACATCACAATCAGGGTGTCGGCACGCTGGAGTAAAGGTTGTTTATTGTACAAAGACTCCGGATGGCGCCGAGGACTATTCCAGGAATATTCCTTCTTCTCTCGCTACTCCAGAAATGTAAGTGTTACTCCAGAGATGTAAGTGTTACATCCTTCATTAGGAAGTGCTGAAGGGAACGGGCGTTACTGTACATGTAGATGATTGTGGTCTGGGGTCATGTAGCGGGTGCAATTCTCCCCGCGAGCCGCCTCTTCGACAAAGAGACTCCTCCAATCATTTCTTCACAAATCTGCATTCATTTATACTATATTTATTTATTTCAGGTACTTATATAAAGCCGTCAATTTATGTAACACTTTACATATATATTGTACATTCACATCAGTCCCCGCCCACGAGGAGCGTACAATGTAAGGTCCATAACCCTCGAGGGGCGTACAATCTAAGGTCCCTGACCCTCCAGGCGCGTACAATCTAAGGTCCCTGACCCTCAAGGCGCGTACAATCTAAGGTCCCTGACCCTCGTGGGGCGTACAATCTAAGGTCCCTGACCCTCAAGGGGCGTACAATCTAAGGTCCCTGACCATCGAGGGGTGTACAATCTAAGGTCCCTAACCCTCAAGGGGCGTACAATCTAAGGTCCCTAACCCTCAAGGGGCGTACAATCTAAGGTCCCTAACCCTCAAGGGGCGTACAATCTAAGGTCCCTGACCCTCGAGGGGCGTACAATCTAAGGTCCCTGACCCTCGAGGGGCGTACAATCTAAGGTCCCTGACCCTCGGGGGGCGTACAATCTAAGGTCCCTGACCCTCGGGGGGCGTACAATCTAAGGTCCCTGACCCTCGAGGGGCGTACAATCTAAGGTCCCTGACCCTCGGGGGGCGTACAATCTAAGGTTCCTAACCCTCAAGGGGCGTACAATCTAAGGTCCCTAACCCTCGAGGAGTGTACAATCTAAGGTCCCTGACCCTCGAGGAGTGTACAATCTAAGGTCTCTAACCCTCGAGGGGTGTACAATCTAAGGTCCCTAACCCTCGAGGAGTGTACAATCTAAGGTCTCTAACCCTCGAGGGGTGTACAATCTAAGGTCCCTGACCCTCGAGGGGCGTACAATCTAAGGTCCCTGACCCTCGAGGGGCGTACAATCTAAGGTCCCTAACCCTCGAGAAGTGTACAATCTAAGGTCCCTAACCCTCGAGAAGTGTACAATCTACGGTCCCTAACCCTCGAGAAGTGTACAATCTAAGGTCCCTAACCCTCGAGGAGTGTACAATCTAAGGTCCCTAACTCACATTCATACATACACATACTAGGGCCGATTTAGACCGGAGCCAATTCACCTACCAGCATGTCTTTGGAGTGTGGGAGGAAACCGGAGTACCCGGAGGAAACCCACGCAGGCACAGGGAGAACATGCAAACACCAGGCAGGTGGTGCTGTGGTTGGGATTTGAACCAATGACCCCATTGCTGCCAGGCGGAAGTGCTGACCACTCAGCCGCTGTGCTGTCCCTCTACAGGTTATATTCAGATGCTGAACACGGAACACACAATAACAATTGTAAACGTTTGCCTTTGACAAGCTAATGCTTTACGCCCAACAAACAGCTGTGTGGTCTATACACACCTGGGGGCCCCATTCACACAGGGGACAGCCCTGGCTGGCTCTCTGAAAAGCAATCCATACTGGATCACTTTTTAGGGAGCTGTTGACAGGAAGCTGTTAGAATGAACCTGTCTTCTCCTGAAGCTGCCAAACCCAAGTCTGTGTGTCTCAGGTGTGTGTTCAATGGGGAGGACTTAAAGTGCTACTAAACCCCATATCCTGCATTCACTGTATCCGCTCTCCCCGGACCCCGCATTCACTGTATCCGCTCTCCCCGGACCCCGCATTCACTATATCCGCTCTCCCCGGACCCCGCATTCACTGTATCCGCTCTCCCCGGACCCCGCATTCACTATATCCGCTCTCCCCGGACCCCGCATTCACTGTATCCGCTCTCCCCGGACCCCGCATTAACTATATCCGCTCTCCCCAGACCCGGCATTCACTATATCCGCTCTCCCCGGACCCCGCATTCACTGTATCCGCTCTCCCAGGACCCCGCATTCACTATATCCGCTCTCCCCGGACCCCGCATTCACTATATCCGCTCTCCCCGGACCCCGCATTCACTATATCCGCTCTCCCCGGACCCCGCATTCACTGTATCCGCTCTCCCCGGACCCCGCATTCACTATATCCGCTCTCCCCGGACCCCGCATTCACTGTATCCGCTCTCCCCGGACCCCGCATTCACTGTATCCGCTCTCCCCGGACCCCGCATTCACTATATCCGCTCTCCCCGGACCCCGCATTCACTGTATCCGCTCTCCCCGGACCCCTCATTGACTATATCCGCTCTCCCCGAACCCCGCATTCACTGTATCCTCTCTCCCCGGACCCCGCATTGACTATATCCGCTCTCCCCGGACCCCGCATTCACTGTATCCGCTCTCCCCGGACCCCGCATTCACTATATCCGCTCTCCCCGGACCCCGCATTCACTACATCCGCTCTCCCCACACCCCGCATTCACTATATCCGCTCTCCCCGGACCCCGCGTTCACTATATCCGCTCTCCCCGGACCCCGCGTTCACTATATCCGCTCTCCCCGGACCCCGCATTCACTATATCCGCTCTCCCCGGACCCCGCATTCACTATATCCGCTCTCCCCGGACCCCGCATTCACTATATCCGCTCTCCCCGGACCCCGCATTCACTATATCCGCTCTCCCCGGACCCCGCATTCACTATATCCGCTCTCCCCGGACCCCGCATTCACTATATCCGCTCTCCCCGGACCCCGCATTCACTATATCCGCTCTCCCCGGACCCCGCATTCACTATATCCGCTCTCCCCGGACCCCGCATTCACTATATCCGCTCTCCCCGGACCCCGCATTCACTATGTTCGCGCTCCCCGGACCCCGCATTCACTACATTCGCTCTCCCCGGACCCCGCATTCACTATATCCGCTCTCCCCGGACCCCGCATTCACTACATCCGCTCTCCCCGGACCCCGCATTCACTATATCCGCTCTCCCCGGACCCCGCATTCACTATATCCGCTCTCCCCGGACCCCGCGTTCACTATATCCGCTCTCCCCGGACCCCGCATTCACTACATCTGCTCTCCCAGGACCCCGCATTCCCTATATCCGTTCTCCCCGGACCCCGCATTCACTATATCCACTCTCCCCGGACCCCGCATTCACTACATCCGCTCTCCCCACACCCCGCATTCACTGTATCCGCTCTCCCCACACCCCGCATTCACTATATCCGCTCTCCCCGGACCCCGCATTCACTATATCCGCTCTCCCCGGACCCCGCATTCACTATATCCGCTCTCCCCGGACCCCGCATTCACTATATCCGCTCTTTCCGGACCCCGCATTCACTATATCCGCTCTCCCCGGACCCCGCATTCACTATATCCGCTCTCCCCGGACCCCGCATTCACTATATCCGCTCTCCCCACACCCCGCATTCACTATATCCGCTCTCCCCGGACCCCGCATTCACTATATCCGCTCTTTCCGGACCCCGCATTCACTATATCCGCTCTCCCCGGACCCCGCATTCACTATATCCGCTCTCCCCGGACCCCACATTCACTATATCCGCTCTCCCCGGACCCCGCATTCACTACATCCGCTCTCCCCGGACCCCGCATTCACTATATCCGCTCTCCCCGGACCCCGCGTTCACTATATCCGCTCTCCCCGGACCCCGCATTCACTACATCTGCTCTCCCAGGACCCCGCATTCACTACATCCGCTCTCCCCGGACCCCGCATTCCCTATATCCGCTCTCCCCGGACCCCGCATTCACTATATCCGCTCTCCCTGGACCCCGCATTCACTACATCCGCTCTCCCCACACCCCGCATTCCCTATATCCGCTCTCCCCGGACCCCGCATTCACTATATCCGCTCTCCCCGGACCCCGCATTCACTACATCCGCTCTCCCCACACCCCGCATTCACTATATCCGCTCTCCCCGGACCCCGCGTTCACTATATCCGCTCTCCCCGGACCCCGCATTCACTACATCTGCTCTCCCAGGACCCCGCATTCACTACATCCGCTCTCCCCGGACCCCGCATTCCCTATATCCGCTCTCCCCGGACCCTGCATTCACTATATCCGCTCTCCCCGGACCCCGCATTCACTACATCCGCTCTCCCCACACCCCGCATTCACTATATCCGCTCTCCCCGGACCCCGCATTCACTACATCCACTCTCCCCGGACCCCGCGTTCACTATATCCGCTCTCCCCGGACCCCGCATTCACTATATCCGCTCTCCCCACACCCCGCATTCACTATATCCGCTCTCCCCGGACCCCGCATTCACTATATCCGCTCTCCCCGGACCCCGCATTCACTATGTCCGCGCTCCCCGGACCCCGCATTCACTACATTCGCTCTCCCCGGACCCCGCATTCACTATATCCGCTCTCCCCGGACCCCGCATTCACTATATCCGCTCTCCCCGGACCCCACATTCACTATATCCACTTCAGATTGGGGCCCTACAATCTGATGCATTATTATTATTATTATTACACAGGATTTATGGCGCCAACAGAGAGGGGTGGAGGACACTGAGTGGAGGCCAGTGGAGGGATTGACAGAGGGGGGTGGAGGACACTGAGTGGAGGCCAGTGGAGGGATTGGCAGAGGGGGGTGGAGGACACTGAGTGGAGGCCAGTGGAGGGATTGGCAGAGGGGGGTGGAGGACACTGAGTGGAGGCCAGTGGAGGGATTGGCAGAGAGGGGTGGAGGACACTGAATGGAGGCCAGTGGAGGGATTGGCAGAGGGGGGTGGAGGACACTGAGTGGAGGCCAGTGGAGGGATTGACAGAGGGGGGTGGAGGACACTGAATGGAGGCCAGTGGAGGGATTGGCAGAGAGGGGTGGAGGACACTGAATGGAGGCCAGTGGAGGGATTGGCAGAGAGGGGTGGAGGACACTGAGTGGAGGCCAGTGGAGGGATCGGCAGAGAGGGGTGGAGGACACTGAATGGAGGCCAGTGGAGGGATCGGCAGAGAGGGGTGGAGGACACTGAGTGGAGGCCAGTGGAGGGATTGGCAGAGAGGGGTGGAGGAGACTGAGTGGAGGCCAGTGGAGGGATTGGCTGAGAGGGGTGGAGGACACTGAGTGGAGGCCAGTGAAGGGATTGGCAGAGAGGGGTGGAGGACACTGAGTGGAAGCCAGTGTAGGGATTGGCTGAGAGGGGTGGAGGACACTGAGTGGAGGCCAGTGGAGGGATTGGCAGAGAGGGGTGGAGGACACTGAATGAAGGCCAGTGGAGGGATTGGCAGAGAGGGGTGGAGGACACTGAGTGGAGGTCAGTGGAGGGATTGGCAGAGAGGGATGGAGGCCAGTGAAGGGATTGGCAGAGAGGGATGGAGGCCAGTGGAGGGATTGGCAGAGAGGGGTGGAGGAGACTGAGTGGAGGCCAGTGGAGGGATTGGCAGAGAGGGGTGGAGGACACTGAATGGAGACCAGTGGAGGGATTGGCAGAGGGGGGTGGAGGACACTGAGTGGAGGCCAGTGGAGGGATTGGCAGAGAGGGGTGGAGGACACTGAGTGGAGGCCGGTGTAGGGATTGGCAGAGAGGGGTGGAGGACACTGAGCGGTTAGTAAGGTGGAGGAGTCTGGCAGCAGCGTTCATGATAGACTGAAGAGGGGATAGTCTGATTTAATTTAAATTGATATCTGGAGCAAAGCATTGATGATTGGGCTATGATGGAGTTATGGGTCCATAATGAGCGGGGGGGAATCTTGAGCCATAATATGTCTGGTAGATAGAACGGACGTATAGACTGAGATTCAGATCTGATCCATGGGACCTGGTGTCACATACCTGATGGGAGACTGAAATGACGAGGTCGGCCTCACTTGTGTCACCAGCCCCGACCCCGCTGGTGTAGGAACAGAGGGAGTCTAGGACCCAGGGGACAAGAGTGCCAGTAGTTGTTGTTTGCAGCTCTTGCAGATGATGACCTTGGAAGACTGATGATCCTCTGATTCAGACACAGTAGTAACAAGCAGAGCAGGTTTTGTAGATTGCCAGGCGTGCACCAGAGCAAGGCAGGTAGTGAGGACAAGAGACAGGAGCAGTGTCATGGAATAGCCGGGGTCATCAACAGTCGGGCAGCACGGTACGGAATCAGACGGAAAGCCAAGGTCAGGAGCCGAAGTCAGGAACCGGGAGCAGGAGAGCAATCAGAGTCAGGTGAGGAACAAGCCGGGTCAGCAACAAAGGAATCATACAGGAACATGTAGGACCTGAAGACCAGTCAGCACTGAACATGAGCAGAGGCCCTCCTTACATAGCCCGTCTGGTGCCAATCTTCACGTGTGCATGCATGTGTGTGATCACGCATTTCTGATCACGGTTCGTCTTGCCAGAAATCCCTTACACCTGGGAAGTAATAGTCGCCCATTGTGATAGCTGTGTGAATCGGGCTGACAGGTAGTAAAGCCAGAAATTGGGGAGACCGAGGCCTCCCGCCCGTTGTGACCGGTAGAGGACCGATGAAGTAAAACGAGGGCGTTTGTTACGCCAAATAAAATTATTAATAATCCGTTGAAAGCGGTTGAGGAACATTTTCGAGACCAGAATTGGGAGTGATCTACATAAAGTAATCTAGGCAAGACATTCATTGTTACTGACTCCGCCAAGAATGAGATGGGGGATCCATGCCAGATCTTCAATAGAGGTGAGAGGCGTGACACACATGGGGGGCAATTAGCAGCAAATAATTGTGAGTATCTGGGGGTGAGGTTTATACCGAGGTATGAAATCTGATCTGTGGACCAACGAAATGGAAAAGAATTGCGGAGAGATGCACCCAGGGAATCAGGAACATTAATAGGCAGAACTACTGATTTAGTATCATTTACAGTAAGACCTGATACTGGTACAAAGTCATTCAATAATGAGCAGAAGTCCTGCGATGACACCAACGGGATGGCGAGGAAACGCAGAACATCATCTGCATGAACTGTGAAATGTGAACCAATAATGGGCAACCAGAGATGTCTGAGTGTGATCTGATCGCTACTGCCAAGGGTTCCAAAACATCGCCAATAATAAGGGAGAAAGAGGACAACCCTGATGGGTACCTCCGCCCAGAGGACAACCCTGACGGGTGCCTCCGCCTAGTGTACAAGATACAGAATTGCAGCCTGGAAGTGTAATGCAGGCCATAGACGGGGAGAAAACCGGACGTTTTTGTTTTAGAACAATGAAAAATCAGTCGTTCAATCGGCCGACATTACCACTAGAGATGAGCGAAGTATTCAAAAATTCGATTCGACTGATTCGGCGAATTCGTGGAAAATATTCGATTCGAGTCGAATATATTCGCTGTGAATTTAACTTAAAAAAGGGTGTTTCTAGGCTTCAGAGAGACTTAATATTAGTGCAGAACACTGTACCTTTAATTTAAATGCCCTTGGAGTCTGCTGGGGAAGAGAAATAATACTGTCAGTCAGTATGACATGCAGATGAGTGCCGTCGATCTTAGAATCACCGCACACTTCACTCATTTGGCCAGTCACGGGGCCAAAACCAGAGTGTGGAGCCACAGTGTGGCGGTGGAGGCAGCAGCAATGGGAGGCCATACAGCAACCTATGACAAAATGGAACCCAGCAGGAGTGTGAGGAGACCTCAAAGTGGCACATGGCAGAGTGGGAGCAATGGGAGGCGGTACAGGGACCCATGTCACACTGTGGACCCAGCAGCAGCGTGACGAGGCGGTACGGGGGCCCATGGCAGATTTGGGGCCTGGCAGCACCTATGGGAGGCCTGTAATCTGCCAGCAACCTTTGACAAAATGGAAACCAGCAGGAGTGTGAGGAGACCTGAAAATGGCACATGGCAGAGTGGGAGCAATGGGAGGCGGTACAGGGACCCATGTCACACTGTGGACCCAGCAGCAGCGTGACCAGGCGGTACGGGGGCCCATGGCAGATTACAGGCCTGGCAGCAGCAATGGGAGGCCTGTAATCTGCCAGCACCCTATGACAAAAAATGGAACCCACCAGCAGTGTGAGGAGACCTGAAAGTGGCACATGGCAGAGTGTGGCGATGGAGACAGCAGCAATGGGAGGCCGTACAGGGAACCATGAGAGACTGTGGACCTGGCAGCAGCATGAGGAGGCGGTACAGGGGCCCATGGCAGATTAGGGGCCTGGCAGCAGCTATAGGAGGCCCGTAATCTGCCAGCACCCTATGACAAAAAATTGAACACACCAGCAGTGTGAGGAGACCTGAAAGTGGCACATGTTTGGGGCATGATTCATGGCGGATTTAGTCAGTTGTGTCAGCAACTGGTGGTTTGAAATCCAGACTAATCCACGCCTGATTCATTTTCACAAACGTGAGTCTCTCCACACTTTGGGTGGACAGTCGTGTCCTCCGCGGAGTTACAATACCTCCTGCCGCACTAAACACGCGCTCCGATGCCACGCTACTGGCCGGGCATGACAGCCTTTCAAGGGCAAATTCAGCTAGTTGGGGCCAAAGGTCAAGTTTCGTTGCCCAGTAGTCAAGGGGATTGTCTACCTCGGTTGGCAGGGTGCTGTCCAAGTAGGCCCAAGCCTGTTGTTTGAGGTCCTGCTCCAGGTCCACCTGATGCTGCTGCTGCGGCTGGTTCGTAGTTTCCTCACTGCACTGGTGAAGAAAGCTACTCATCATCGACTGCAGACTGAGGCAGCCGCTGCTGGTGGAGCTGCCACTGCTCCTACCACCCCACCCCTCCCCTGCTGCCATGGCAGCGTAACGCGAGCGCACAGGGCCCACAGTGTCTGAGGATGGACGTTGGCGCAGACAGGCAGAGACCAACTGACTACATAGGTGGTTTTTATAGTACGTTATTTTGGCCTCCCTCTCAGCAGGTGTGAAAAAGGCCACCATTTTGGAATGGTAGCGAGGGTCCAACAAGGTGGACAGCCAAAAGTCATCCCTCTGTCTGATGGTTATTATTCGGCTGTCGCTACGCAAGCAACCGAGCATGCTATGGGCCATTTGTGCCAAGGAATGCGAGGGACTCCCTGCCTCCATCTCCACAGCATACTGCCACGGTGCGTCTGGGTCCTCTGTCTCCTCCTCCTCCTCCTCTACCAGATGCTCCTGCTCCTCCACTCCTGTCCGCTGAGTGGAAAAACCACCCATTTCACTCAATAATTCCTGAGCACAAATGTCCTCCTCTACCTCCTCCTCTTCTTCCTGTCCTGCCCCCACAGGGGTCATGTGGCGTTGAGATCTGTGCGCCACGTCTACCGCACCCTGACCAGCCATTGTTAACAGCATTTGTTCAAGGACGTGCAACAGAGGAATGACGTCGTTCATCCCATAGTCCTGCCGACTCACGAATAGCGTGGCCTCCTCAAAGGGCCTGAGCAAGCGGCAGGTGTCACGCATGAGCTGCCAATGGCTGACATCGAAGTTACACAGGGGAGTGCCTTTATCCGCTTGTAACATCAGGAAATCGGTGATGGCCTTTCGCTGCTCGTAAAGGCGGTCTAACATGTGTAGGGTTGAATTCCACCTTGTTGCAACGTCGCAGATCAGGCGATGCTGTGCAATTCCGTTCTGCCGCTGCAGCTCAAGGAGGGTGTGCTTTGCGGTGTAGGAATGGCTGAAATGCATGCAAAGCTTACGTGACATTTTAAGGATGTCTTGCAGTGGGATGGTGGATTTTAGGAACCGCTTGACAACCAGATTGAACACGTGAGCCATGCATGGCGCATGGCACAACCTTCCTTGACGCAGAGCAGACACCATGTTCTTTCCGTTGTCAGTCAACATGGTTCAGATTTTCAGTTTGCGCGGAGACAGCCATCTGTCGATTTCTCTGTTCATTACACTCAGAAGTTCCTCCCCTGTGTGACTACGTTCGCCAAGGCATACCAGGTGCAGCACAGCGTGACACCGTTGCGCCCTGCACATGTGATATGCCGGTCGGGTAATGGGACTTGGCACGGGGGTGGCGGCTGAGGACACGGCGGAAGAAGAGGTGGTAGAGGCGGACATCTTTTGTGGACCAAGGACGTGCAAACGTGGAGGCAAAAGCGGCGTGACCTGTCCAAGTTGCTGGTGCGGCTGTGCCGGCACCACGTTCACCCAGTGGGCCGTAAATGACATGTACTGTCCCTGACCGTAGTTACAGCTCCACACGTCGGCGCTGCCGTGCACTTTGGCAGAGACCGACATGCTCAAAGACTGGCCCACCATCTCTTCTACATGTGAATGCAGGGCTGGCACTGCCTTTTTGGCGAAGAAATGACGGCTTGGCACTCTCCACCGCGGCTCGGCACAAGCCATCATTTCTCGGAAAGGTGCTGAGTCCACCAGTTGGAAAGGGAGGGACTGCAGCACCAGCAACTTGGACAGGAGGACGTTCAGCTTTTGCACCGTCGGGTGCGTGCTCGCAAACTGTTGTCTCTTGGAAATGGATTCCAAGAAAGACTGCTGACGGAATCCGTGAAGAGGAGTAGCAGGAGAAGGAGCATCTGAACGAGCGGAAGATGCCAACGAGCGACAACTCCCCTCAGCAGAGGTGTTGGAGCCTTGACTGGCTGATGGAGGGCGATTGACGTCGGGTGACGGAGCAAGTAACGGAGCGGGTAATGGAGCGGGGGCTGGGGCGGGCAGCCCCACGGTTTTCCCAGGCCACCAAATGGTGACGCTGCATATGCTGCTGCAACGCTGTAGTCCCAACATGGGCCCCCTGGCCACGCTTGACTTTCTGGCCACATAGTCGACATACGGCTACGTTTACTTCCTCGGGCGGCTTGACAAAAAATTGCCACACCGCCGAGTAGGAAACTTTGCCCCCGATACTCCTCACTGGCTGACTGCTGCTTCCTCCGTGCACACCGGCACCACTACTGGCCGTGGTGGTAGGCTGCAGTGGAGCTGGTGCTCTACTCCGTGGACGTTTGCCTCCACTGACACTGCTGCCTCCTGGGCAACCCACCGACTGTTTCGCTCGCTGCCAAGCTGCCACCCTCTTCTCCTGATGATGCAGAAGAAATTGCTTGATGACGACGAGGCAGCCAAGTGCGATCAGCCTCATCATCATCAAGTAGGGTCTCCGCCTCACTACTAGCCCCCTCGGCTGCGTGTGGGTCAGGAGACAGACCTGTCTCTAGACCGGCTACCGAGCCACTCTCCTCGCCACTACTTCTTCGCCTGGCTGCTGAAGAGGCGGATGTCTCCCCCCCGTTCCTGACCGCCCTCTGTTAGCTCTTCCTCACTGTACAGTGGGGCTGAGCCCACAGCATGCGATACTTCGCTTGGTGAGGGAACAGCAAAGGACAGGGGCAGGTAGAGGACACGTGATTTCAGTGGGCTTGCTCCCGGGCCATGCCAACTAACGGTTGTGTCTGACGTACACACCGACCGTTGGCTGTAGGTGTCAGAGGTGACCTGGGAAGAGGAAGACGACCGAGCCAACCAATCGATGACGGCAGGGTTGTCAGTGGAGACACGACCGCTGGATGACACCGGGAGCACTGGCCTCTGGCTGCGACTAGTGCTGCCTCGACCCCTTCCTCTGCTGCCACGTCTGCTCGCTCCTGAAACATTGTCTCCTCTGCCACTCCTCTGCGTGTTGTCTGACATACTCTTTAATTCAACGATTCTGTGTCCCTGAGTAACAATTCTGTGTCCCTGAGTAACAATTCTGTGTCCCTGAGTAACAATTCTGTGTCTGTCCCTGAGTAACAATTCTGTGGCCCTGAGTAACAATTCTGTGTCCCTCTGTAACAATTCTGTGTCTGTCCCTGAGTAACAATTCTGTGGCCCTCAGTAACAATTCTGTGTCCCTGAGTAACAATTCTGTGGCCCTAAGTAACGGTTCTGTGGCCCTCAGTAACAATTCTGTGGCCCTCAGTAACAATTCTGTGGCCCTCAGTAACAATTCTGTGTCTGTCCCTGAGTAACAATTCTGTGGCCCTAAGTAACGGTTCTGTGGCCCTCAGTAACAATTCTTTGTCCCTCAGTAACAATTCTGTGTCTGTCCCTGAGTAACAATTCTGTGGCCCTAAGTAACGGTTCTGTGGCCCTCAGTAACAATTCTGTGTCCCTGAGTAACAATTCTGTGGCCCTAAGTAACGGTTCTGTGGCCCTCAGTAACAATTCTGTGGCCCTCAGTAACAATTCTGTGTCTGTCCCTGAGTAACAATTCTGTGGCCCTAAGTAACGGTTCTGTGGCCCTCAGTAACAATTCTGTGTCCCTGAGTAACAATTCTGTGGCCCTAAGTAACGGTTCTGTGGCCCTCAGTAACAATTCTGTGGCCCTCAGTAACAATTCTGTGTCTGTCCCTAAGTAACAATTCTGTGGCCCTAAGTAACAGTTCTGTGGCCCTCAGTAACAATTCTGTGTCCCTGAGTAACGTTTCTGTGGCCCTAAGTAACGGTTCTGTGGCCCTCAGTAACAATTCTGTGGCCCTCAGTAACAATTCTGTGTCTGTCCCTGAGTAACAATTCTGTGGCCCTGAGTAACGTTTCTGTGGCCCTAACTAACAGTACTGTGGCCCTCAGTAACAATTCTGTGTCCCTGAGTAACGTTTCTGTGGCCCTAAGTAACGGTTCTGTGGCCCTCAGTAACAATTCTGTGGCCCTCAGTAACAATTCTGTGTCTGTCCCTGAGTAACAATTCTGTGGCCCTGAGTAACAATTCTGTGTCCCTCTGTAACAATTCTGTGTCTGTCCCTGAGTAACAATTTTGTGGCCCTAAGTAACGGTTCTGTGGCCCTCAGTAACAATTCTGTGTCCCTGAGTAACAATTCTGTGGCCCTAAGTAACGGTTCTGTGGCCCTCAGTAACAATTCTGTGGCCCTCAGTAACAATTCTGTGTCTGTCCCTGAGTAACAATTCTGTGGCCCTAAGTAACGGTTCTGTGGCCGTCAGTAACAATTCTGTGTCCCTGAGTAATGTTTCTGTGGCCCTAAGTAACGGTTCTGTGGCCCTGAGTAACAATTCTGTGGCCCTCAGTAACAATTCTGTGTCTGTCCCTGAGTAACAATTCTGTGGCCCTCAGTAACAATTCTGTGTCCCTGAGTAACGTTTCTGTTGCCCTAAGTAACGGTTCTGTGGCCCTCAGTAACAATTCTGTGGCCCTCAGTAACAATTCTGTGTCTGTCCCTGAGTAACAATTCTGTGGCCCTGAGTAACAATTCTGTGTCCCTCTGTAACAATTCTGTGTCTGTCCCTGAGTAACAATTCTGTGGCCCTAAGTAACGGTTCTGTGGCCCTCAGTAACAATTCTGTGTCCCTGAGTAACAATTCTGTGGCCCTAAGTAACGGTTCTGTGGCCCTCAGTAACAATTCTGTGGCCCTCAGTAACAATTCTGTGTCTGTCTCTGAGTAACAATTCTGTGGCCCTAAGTAACGGTTCTGTGGCCCTCAGTAACAATTCTGTGTCCCTGAGTAACGTTTCTGTGGCCCTAAGTAACGGTTCTGTGGCCCTGAGTAACAATTCTGTGTCCCTCAGTAACAATTCTGTGTCTGTCCCTGAGTAACAATTCTGTGGCCCTAAGTAACGGTTCTGTGGCCCTCAGTAACAATTCTGTGTCCCTGAGTAACAATTCTGTGGCCCTAAGTAACGGTTCTGTGGCCCTCAGTAACAATTCTGTGTCCCTCAGTAACAATTCTGTGTCTGTCCCTGAGTAACAATTCTGTGGCCCTAAGTAACGGTTCTGTGGCCCTCAGTAACAATTCTGTGTCCCTGAGTAACGTTTCTGTGGCCCTAAGTAACGGTTCTGTGGCCCTCAGTAACAATTCTGTGGCCCTCAGTAACAATTCTGTGTCTGTCCCTGAGTAACAATTCTGTGTCCCTGAGTAACGTTTCTGTGGCCCTAAGTAACGGTTCTGTGGCCCTGAGTAACAATTCTGTGGCCCTCAGTAACAATTCTGTGTCTGTCCCTGAGTAACGTTTCTGTGGCCCTAAGTAATGGTTCTGTGGCCCTCAGTAACAATTCTGTGTCCCTGAGTAACAATTCTGTGGCCCTAAGTAACGGTTCTGTTGCCCTCAGTAACAATTCTGTGGCCCTCAGTAACAATTCTGTGTCTGTCTCTGAGTAACAATTCTGTGGCCCTAAGTAACGGTTCTGTGGCCCTCAGTAACAATTCTGTGTCCCTGAGTAACGTTTCTGTGGCCCTAAGTAACGGTTCTGTGGCCCTCAGTAACAATTCTGTGTCTGTCCCTGAGTAACAATTCTGTGGCCCTAAGTAACGGTTCTGTGGCCCTCAGTAACAATTCTGTGTCCCTGAGTAACAATTCTGTGGCCCTAAGTAACGGTTCTGTGGCCCTCAGTAACAATTCTGTGTCCCTCAGTAACAATTCTGTGTCTGTCCCTGAGTAACAATTCTGTGGCCCTAAGTAACGGTTCTGTGGCCCTCAGTAACAATTCTGTGTCCCTGAGTAACGTTTCTGTGGCCCTAAGTAACGGTTCTGTGGCCCTGAGTAACAATTCTGTGGCCCTCAGTAACAATTCTGTGTCTGTCCCTGAGTAACAATTCTGTGGCCCTCAGTAACAATTCTGTGTCTGTCCCTGAGTAACAATTCTGTGGCCCTAAGTAATGGTTCTGTGGCCCTCAGTAACAATTCTGTGTCCCTGAGTAACAATTCTGTGGCCCTAAGTAACGGTTCTGTGGCCCTCAGTAACAATTCTGTGTCCCTCAGTAACAATTCTGTGTCTGTCCCTGAGTAACAATTCTGTGGCCCTAAGTAACGGTTCTGTGGCCCTCAGTAACAATTCTGTGTCCCTGAGTAACGTTTCTGTGGCCCTAAGTAACGGTTCTGTGGCCCTGAGTAACAATTCTGTGGCCCTCAGTAACAATTCTGTGTCTGTCCCTGAGTAACAATTCTGTGGCCCTCAGTAACAATTCTGTGTCTGTCCCTGAGTAACAATTCTGTGGCCCTAAGTAATGGTTCTGTGGCCCTCAGTAACAATTCTGTGTCCCTGAGTAACAATTCTGTGGCCCTAAGTAACGGTTCTGTGGCCCTCAGTAACAATTCTGTGGCCCTCAGTAACAATTCTGTGTCTGTCCCTGAGTAACAATTCTGTGGCCCTAAGTAACAGTTCTGTGGCCCTCAGTAACAATTCTGTGTCCCTGAGTAACGTTTCTGTGGCCCTAAGTAACGGTTCTGTGGCCCTCAGTAACAATTCTGTGGCCCTCAGTAACAATTCTGTGTCTGTCCCTGAGTAACAATTCTTTGGCCCTGAGTAACGTTTCTGTGGCCCTAAGTAACAGTTCTGTGGCCCTCAGTAACAATTCTGTGTCCCTAACGTTTCTGTGGCCCTAAGTAACGGTTCTGTGGCCCTCAGTAACAATTCTGTGGCCCTCAGTAACAATTCTGTGTCTGTCCCTGAGTAACAATTCTGTGGCCCTGAGTAACAATTCTGTGTCCCTCTGTAACAATTCTGTGTCTGTCCCTGAGTAACAATTCTGTGGCCCTAAGTAACGGTTCTGTGGCCCTCAGTAACAATTCTGTGTCCCTGAGTAACAATTCTGTGGCCCTAAGTAACGGTTCTGTGGCCCTCAGTAACAATTCTGTGGCCCTCAGTAACAATTCTGTGTCTGTCCCTGAGTAACAATTCTGTGGCCCTAAGTAACGGTTCTGTGGCCCCCAGTAACAATTCTGTGTCCCTGAGTAACGTTTCTGTGGCCCTAAGTAACGGTTCTGTGGCCCTGAGTAACAATTCTGTGGCCCTCAGTAACAATTCTGTGTCTGTCCCTGAGTAACAATTCTTTGGCCCTCAGTAACAATTCTGTGTCCCTGAGTAACGTTTCTGTGGCCCTAAGTAACGGTTCTGTGGCCCTCAGTAACAATTCTGTGTCTGTCCCTGAGTAACAATTCTGTGGCCCTGAGTAACAATTCTGTGGCCCTAAGTAACGGTTCTGTGGCCCTCAGTAACAATTCTGTGTCCCTCTGTAACAATTCTGTGTCTGTCCCTGAGTAACAATTCTGTGGCCCTAAGTAATGGTTCTGTGGCCCTTAGTAACAATTCTGTGTCCCTGAGTAACAATTCTGTGGCCCTAAGTAACGTTTCTGTGGCCCTCAGTAACAATTCTGTGGCCCTCAGTAACAATTCTGTGTCTGTCTCTGAGTAACAATTCTGTGGCCCTAAGTAACGGTTCTGTGGCCCTCAGTAACAATTCTGTGTCCCTGAGTAACGTTTCTGTGGCCCTAAGTAACGGTTCTGTGGCCCTGAGTAACAATTCTGTGTCCCTCAGTAACAATTCTGTGTCTGTCCCTGAGTAACAATTCTGTGGCCCTAAGTAACGGTTCTGTGGCCCTCAGTAACAATTCTGTGTCCCTCAGTAACAATTCTGTGGCCCTAAGTAACGGTTCTGTGGCCCTCAGTAACAATTCTGTGTCCCTCAGTAACAATTCTGTGTCTGTCCCTGAGTAACAATTCTGTGGCCCTAAGTAACGGTTCTGTGGCCCTCAGTAACAATTTTGTGTCCCTGAGTAACGTTTCTGTGGCCCTAAGTAATGGTTTTGTGGCCCTCAGTAACAATTCTGTGGCCCTCAGTAACAATTCTGTGTCCCTGAGTAACAATTCTGTGGCCCTAAGTAACGGTTCTGTGGCCCTCAGTAAGAATTCTGTGGCCCTCAGTAACAATTCTGTGTCTGTCCCTGAGTAACAATTCTGTGGCCCTAAGTAACAGTTCTGTGGCCCTCAGTAACAATTCTGTGTCCCTGAGTAACGTTTCTGTGGCCCTAAGTAACGGTTCTGTGGCCCTCAGTAACAATTCTGTGGCCCTCAGTAACAATTCTGTGTCTGTCCCTGAGTAACAATTCTGTGTCCCTGAGTAACGTTTCTGTGGCCCTAAGTAACAGTTCTGTGGCCCTCAGTAACAATTCTGTGTCCCTGAGTAACGTTTCTGTGGCCCTAAGTAACGGTTCTGTGGCCCTCAGTAACAATTCTGTGGCCCTCAGTAACAATTCTGTGTCTGTCCCTGAGTAACAATTCTGTGGCCCTAAGTAACGGTTCTGTGGCCCTCAGTAACAATTCTGTGTCCCTGAGTAACGTTTCTGTGGCCCTAAGTAACGGTTCTGTGGCCCTCAGTAACAATTCTGTGGCCCTCAGTAACAATTCTGTGTCTGTCCCTGAGTAACAATTCTGTGGCCCTAAGTAACAGTTCTGTGGCCCTCAGTAACAATTCTGTGTCCCTGAGTAACGTTTCTGTGGCCCTAAGTAACGGTTCTGTGGCCCTCAGTAACAATTCTGTGGCCCTCAGTAACAATTCTGTGTCTGTCCCTGAGTAACAATTCTGTGGCCCTAACTAACGTTTCTGTGGCCCTAAGTAACAGTTCTGTGGCCCTCAGTAACAATTCTGTGTCCCTGAGTAACGTTTCTGTGGCCCTAAGTACAGTTTCTGTGGCCCTCAGTAACAATTCTGTGTCTGTCCCTGAGTAACAATTCTGTGGCCCTGAGTAACGTTTCTCTGTCCCTAAGTAACGTTTCTGTGGCCCTAAGTAACAGTTCTGTGGCCCTCAGTAACAATTCTGTGTCCCTGAGTAACGTTTCTGTGGCCCTAAGTACAGTTTCTGTGGCCCTCAGTAACAATTCTGTGTCTGTCCCTGAGTAACAATTCTGTGGCCCTGAGTAACGTTTCTCTGTCCCTAAGTAACGTTTCTGTGGCCCTAACTCTGTCCCTAATACAGAGCGGTCTGCCTCTCTTGAATGACTGGAGGCAAATGGAGAATTCTAAAATGGCTGCTATTTATAGCTCGACCATTACACAGTGCTGGCTGGCTGGCTGCTGATTGGCTAATGCGATCACATGTCATTAATGAATGCATTATGGGTCAGCGCGCCTTGTCTGCGCGCCTTCCCAGACATCCCCGCTCCGTCGCCGCACATGTCGCTGCCATTTTAGGAAAAATTTCGATTCGCGCATCCGAAGTATGATAATTTTCGGATTCGGCGCGAATCGAACATTTTCCAATATTCGAAACGAATTCCACTTCGCCAAGTTCGATTCGCTCATCTCTAATTACCACCATTGGTAGAAAAAAGTCGGCTGATTTTCATCCCATCTACGGCCGGCAAATATAATAGTGGAGTCCTTGCCGAGAGCTGCGCTATTACATGTGACATTTATAAGTATAGCAAACTTACAACAAAGACTGAAATTCTTTGTTTTCCTTTTATTTCTTCTTCTTCTTCATATTCTATTTCTTCTATTGCTTCTTATTATTCATATTCTATTTCTTCTTCTTTGTTCTGTTAGTGGATCCTGCTCAGATGCTCACACACGGTAGATAGTAGCAGACATTTATTAGGTGCTCCTAGCTGCCATTAAACATGTGTCTGCATAAGAACTACAACCAAAGAGAGGCAATAACACAGTTGTACCGTATCTAAGTAGTGAGACCCCTAGAGGCCATACACAGCATATCACATATTGCTACATCCTTTCTCTTTTAAATAAAAGAACAATGAAATATAACAAACACAAAATGGTGAAGTAGAACATAGCTATAAGTTAGATATAATCCTTGAGGTGAGCCAGCTTTCTGATTGTTCTGCCAGCTCGCGTAACATATGAGGTTTCTTCACAGAAATCTTGGTGTTCTTCTGATTCTGGCAGTCTATTTTCTGGGACTGTCTCTCTCTGCCTAGAGACCTCCCTATGCTCCTCAGCAGTCCCTGTTTCTTTGTTGCTGGTATTCATAGCCTCATCGCTTTGAGTGTCCATATACTGTTCCCAGGGCCCTGTATCATCTCCTTCTTGTGTTTTTCTCAGATGTCTCCGATTTCTCCTCCATCTTCTTCCTTCCTCTGTTATAATTTCATAGGACCGTGGTCCCAATTTCTGTACAACCTTCGCTTTTTTCCAGTGTTTGTCATATTTCCCTATTGGCTGAATCCGTACATTGTCATTGCTCTGGAGAACAGGCAGATCTTTTGCAGATTTATTATAATAGAAAGCTTGCCTATCTTGATTCTTCGTTAGTTTGGCTTTAACATTGCCCACAAGCTTTGGCTTTAGTAGTTGACCTGCAGTTGGTAGGAGAGTCCTTGTACGTCTACTCATAGGCCGCTGTGCTGGACTGGTGTCTAGGCCTTGTGTGGGTGTGTTTCTGTGGTCCAGTATAGACAGGTATATCTCTGTACCGGCCTGTTTTGCCTTTTGCATGAGTCTTTTGGCTGTTTTTACTGCTGACTCGGCTTTACCATTACTCTGCGGATATCCAGGAGATGATGTCTGGTGCTCAAATTCCCACCTCTCCCTGAATTTTTTGAATTCTTCCGATGTAAATTGAGCGGCGTTGTCAGAGAACACAATATCCGGAATGCCATATCTGGCAAAATGGGCCTTGAGTTTTTTAATGACTGTTTTGGCCCTTGTGTCCTGTAAGTAGTCTATCTCCCAGAAGTTGGAAAAATAGTCCACAGTTACCAGATATTCCTTGTCGTTCCACGTGAACAGATCTGTTCCTACTTTTGACCATGGTCTGTGTGGAATTGTATGTGGTTGCAATGTCTCTTTCGGTTGCTTATCATTGCACGATGCACAGATTTCACACTGTGCTATAAAGTTTTTTATGTGGTCATTCATTCCAGGCCAATAAACATATTCTCGTGCACGACGTAGACATCCTTCTACACCTAAGTGAGTCGAGTGCAATCTTTCTATAATGTCTCTTCTAAGGGATGTTGGTATGACAGCCCTTTCTCCTTTAAAGATGATTCCATGCTGCACAGAGAGTTCATCTCTTATGTGAAAACATGGAGAAACCTCCATTGGAGCATGCTGCTTGTGTTTTGGCCGTCCCTTCAAGATGACAGTCTGTAGGATCTGTAGAGTTGTATCTTCCGCTGTGCAGGTCTGTATTTGTTTCAGTCTGTCTTTTGAGACAGACAGATATTCACACATATTGATGCTTTCAATGTCTTTTTCTTCTTCATTTGTGATGGGTAAGTAAGCTCTGCTTAGGGCATCTGCAATCAGTAAATCCTTCCCTGGACAGTAACAAATGTTCAAATCATATTTCTGAAGCCTTAACAGCATACGCTGCAGTCTTTTTGGGGCATTCAGTAGTGGCTTCTTTGTAATACTTTCTAAAGGCTTGTGATCTGAATGCACCCCCACTTGTGGACCGAAGGTGTACTGGTGAAATGTCTCTAACCCAAATACTACGGCTAGTAGTTCCTTCTCGATTTGAGCATATCCTTGCTCTGTTAGAGTTAACGCTCTGCTTGCATATGTGATTGGCTGTTTATCCTGCATTAGTGTGGCTCCAAGGCCGGTTTCTGAGGCATCACATTGTACTACCACTGCTTGATCTGGATCAAAAGATTTTAGCGTTGCTGCGTCTGCAATAGCATTTTTCACTGACTGAAAAGCAGTTTCATGGCTTTCTGTCCATTCCCAGAGTACGTCTTTGTGAGTTAGCTGTCTCAGTGGCTCACACATGTCTGATAAATGCTTGCAAAATTTGGAAAGATAATTCACCATGCCCAGGAATCGTTGTACTCCACGTATATCTGTAGGTGTCGGCATGTCCTGTATCGCCCTCACCTTCTCTGGATCGACTTTAACACCATTTGAGGTAAGAAGATGTCCAATATATGGTACTTCTGTCATTTTTAGTTTGAATTTTTCCAGGTTCAGTTTGATTTGTTTTTTTCTACATCTGTCTAAGAATTGTATCATCTTTTTATCGTGATCCTTTGTTGCGGATTCTAGATCATCACCTTCCCCAACTATTAGTATATCGTCTGCTATTATTTTTACTCCAGACAGTCCTTCCAAAGCTTGCATCAATTTTTGTTGGAACACTTCTGGAGCCGGGCTTACTCCCATTGGCATTCTAAGCCACTTATAGCGTCCAAATGGGGAAGAAAATGCTGTTAATAAACTTGATTCTTTATCCAGTTCCATGTGCCAGAACCCATTTTTCACATCACATACCGAAAATATTTTAGCCTTTGATAGATCTGGTAGAATATCTTCTATTGTTGGCATTGGATAGTGATTTCTTTTAAGGGCCTTGTTCAGTGGCTTAGGATCAATGCATATTCTTAACTTGCCTGATGGTTTTTTCACTATCACCAAACTGCTGATCCAGTCTGTGCTTTCCTGTACTGGTGCTATCATACCTCTGCTGTGCAGATCCTGCAGTGCTTTCCTGTACTGGTGCTATCATACCTCTGCTGTGCAGATCCTGCAGTGCTTTCCTGTACTGGTGCTATCATACCTCTGCTGTGCAGATCCTGCAGTGCTTTCCTGTACTGGTGCTATCATACCTCTGCTGTGCAGATCCTGCAGTGCTTTCCTGTACTGGTGCTATCATACCTCTGCTGTGCAGATCCTGCAGTTCCTCTTTCAGCGGTTGCATTAAGGCTACAGGTACTCTTCTTGTAGGCAGTCTGGTAGGCTGTATTGTGTGATCAATTTCTAGTTTGTATTTACCTTCCAGGCACCCATCACCTTCAAATAAATCAGCATACTCTGTTTTTATGTGGTGAAAATCCAAAATGTATTCTGCCTTTTGTGTAGGATTTTGAGTATTGTCAGAAACTTCCAGAGCCATGATGTTATGGGACTGCACCTTTATTAAGTCCATAGCCTGAACTGCTTTAACTCCCAGCAAAGGAATGTGATCGTCCTCCTGCAACACAGTAAACTCCACTCTGTAGCTCTTTCTGTTACGTGGATTTCTTCATTGTAGCTTGCATGTTCCCATGGGTGTCAGAACACTTTTGTTGTACATGACCAGTACCTTATCAGTGGGCTCAATGGGAACCTGTTTGTTAAGCAGAGTAAATGGAATGACATTGCAACTCGCTCCACAATCCAGCTGAAATCTTATGGGCTGTTCATCCACCATAAATATGGCAAAGAGCTGCTTTGCATCATTGGCTACTGGCTGTTTGACTACATTGACGTTCTCTGTTGCAGACTGCAGCTGCAGCCATGTGATGCCCTCTGTGCTGTCCTCGTCTGTGTCCTGGGTCACTGTGCTGTCCTCGTCTGTGTCCTGGGTCACTGTGTGGACTCGTCTGTGTCCTGGGTCACTGTGCTTTCCTCGTCTGTGTCCTGGGTCACTGTGTGGACTTGTCTGTGTCCTGGGTCACTGTGCTGTCCTCGTCTGTGTCCTGGGTCACTGTGTGGACTTGTCTGTGTCCTGGGTCACTGTGTGGACTCGTCTGTGTCCTGGGTCACTGTGCTGTCCTCGTCTGTGTCCTGGGTCACTGTGTGGACTTGTCTGTGTCCTGGGTCACTGTGTGGACTCGTCTGTGTCCTGGGTCACTGTGTGTCCTCATCTGTGTCCTGGGTCACTGTGTGGACTTGTCTGTGTCCTGGGTCACTGTGCTGTCCTCGTCTGTGTCCTGGGTCACTGCGTGGACTTGTCTGTACTGTTTGCTGGTTTTGAATCTGCACACAGCTGAAAAGTGGTTCATCTTGCCACAAGTCCTGCAGGACTCCCCATACGCTGGACATTTCTCTTTGTCTCTTTCATGTCTTTTGCCACAGTATTTACACTGGACTGAGCTCACAGGGAGCCTGGACCTTGCTCTGCCTTTCACAGATACTGCATGTACTGAGGCATCACTGGTGCCCTCCATCATCTTCAGCCTGTCTTTAGTCAGCTCTGCAGCCCTGCAGATTTGTATACATTTCTCCAGCGCCAGCTCTTCCTCCCTCAGTAATCTTTCTCTGAGGTGAGAGTCTCTGATGCCACACACTATCCTGTCTCGGATAAGGGAGTCCCTGATGTCCCCAAATCCACAGGTTGCAGCCAGTCTCCTCAGCTCTGTCACATATCTGTCCACACTGTCCCCAATCTCCTGATTCCTTGAGAAGAACTTGTATCTCTCCACCGTCTCATTCTTTTTGGGGTCACAGTGCTTATCAAATGCTTGCAGTATGTCTGTCAGTGCCATGCTGTCTGTGAGCCGGGTCTCGGCTAGTTCTCGGCCTTTTTCCCCAATCAAGTAATAAAACAGCTTTACTTCCCTCTGCTCATCTCTGGGGGCCACTGTCAGGTCCACATACAGAGTAAACTCTTCCTTCCAGTGTCTCCATGTCTGTGAGAGATTGGAAGAAGTGACATCCAGTCTCTGAGGGGGTTTCAGGCCACTCTCCATAGTGCAGTCTGATAGGGACGCTGTACTTACAGTTGCTGATTCTCTGTACAGTTCTAGTGTCACACAATCTGTATTTGTAGACAGAAGACTTGCTATTCAGAGGTCCAGTGCCCAGCTGCCACCATGTTCTGTTAGTGGATCCTGCTCAGATGCTCACACACTGTAGTTAACAGGAGACATTTTATTAGGTGCTCCTAGCTGCCATTATACATGTGTCTGCATAAGAACTACAACCAAAGAGAGGCAATAACACAGTTGTACCAGTATCTAAGTAGTGAGACCCCTAGAGGCCATACACAGCATATCACATATTGCTACATTCTTATTCATATTCTATTTCTTCTTCTTATTCATATTCTATTTCTTCTTATTATTCATATTCTATTTCTTCTTCTTATTCATATTCTATTTCTTTGTATTATTCATATTCTATTTCTACTTCTTCTTCATATTCTATTTCTTCTATTTCTGCCTCTTCTTCATATTCTATTTCTTCTTCTTATTCCTATTCTATTTCTCTTCTTATTCCTATTCTATTTCTTCTTATTATTCCTATTCTATTTCTTCTTAATGTTCATATTCTATTTCTTCTTCTTCTTCGTATTCTATTTCTTCTACTTTTTCATATTCTATTTCTTCTACTTCTTTTTATTATTCATATTCTATTTCTTCTATTTCTTCTAATTATTCATATTCTATTTCTTCTACTTCATATTCTATTTCTTCTTCTTCTTCATATTCTATTTCTTCTATTTCTGCTTCTTCTTCATATTCTATTTCTTCTTATTATTCATATTCTATTTCTTTTTTTCTTATTATTCATATTCTATTTCTTCTTATTCTACTTCTTATTCATATTCTATTTCTTCTTCATATTCTATTTCTTCCTCTTCTTCATATTCTATTTCTTCTGTTCCTTCTTCTGGCAGGTCACAGCTCATGCGCATTTTTTAAAATCAGTAAAAAGATCGGCCGATTTGTCCATCATTGCCGCGAAAATCGGCCGAACGACAAAATTGGCCGATTTTTTTCCAACACGACCGACAAAAAAAAAGTGTCAAAATCACGAAAATCGGCCGACCGTTTACCCCACTAACGATCCAAAAATTGGCCGATTTTTGACCCATCTATGGCCTGCGTTATTCCTGTTTCGGGGGAGTCGCACAAAGCATGAACACCAGACAAACATTCGGCATTGAAGTCCATCTTCTGTAATGAAAACAAGTCTGGCCAGAGGACACTATTGAGGGCCTTGTTAATGTCCCGGCTCAGCAACACTTCTTTACAGTGCAAATTGGCTCCTGAATACCATCTAATGTGAGAGGAATATTGTCGGTGATAAGTCTGCCTGGGATGAATCCTGATTGGTCCGGAGAGACCAAAGAGGAGATAATGGGGCCAACCGATCTGCCAGAATGTGGCTGAATATTTTCAGATCGTTGTTCATCACTGCGATTGGTCTATAGTTTGGAGGTAGATGATGGTCTTTCAGGGGTTTAGGTAATAGAGACAGGTTAGCCAATAGCATCTCCTCAGGAAACCTACCGCCCTGCAAAACATCATTGAATAATGACACCCAAGAGGGAGCCAATGTAGGAGCAAAATGTGTATAATAACTGGTGAACCCATCAGGCCGGTGCTGTGGACGTTCTTAGTGCGCTAATCGTGCGGATCATTTCCTCCAAAGTGTTTGGGGCATTGAGAGAGGATATCTGAGAGGGTGAGAGAGCAGGAGGGGTATAGAATCAAGCCATGAGCTGTTTGGGGGAGCTAATAGGGTGGAATAAAAATTTTCAAAAATACCCAGGACTTCACGAGGAAGAGAGGAGGTACTGCCGGATTTAGTATGTACAGTGAGGAACAGAAGTATGTGAACCCCCTGCGATTCTGCAATTTCTCCCACTTCTCCATCATGGAGGGTCTGACATTCACATTGCAGGGGATTCCCACTCTGAGGACAGAATTCAGGAGATCACATTGCAGGGGATTCCCACTCTGAGGACAGAATTCAGGAGATCACATTGCAGGGGATTCCCACTCTGAGGACAGAATTCAGGAGATCACATTGCAGGGGATTCCCACTCTGAGGACAGAATTCAGGAGATCACATTGCAGGGGATTCCCACTCTGAGGACAGAATTCAGGAGATCACATTGTATGATTTGTAAAGAATGTATTTGTCTCGCACGGCTGAACAGAAGTATTTGAACCCCTGAGAAGATCCGTGGTAATATTTGGTACAGAAGCCTTTGTCTGCAATTCCAGAGGTCAGACGTTTCCTGTAGTCCTTGGCCAGGTTTGCACTGCAACAGGGATTTTGGCCGACTCCTCCACACCGATCTCCTCTAGATCTGTCAGGTTTCAGGGCTGTCGCTGAGCAACACGGAGTTTCAGCTCCCTCCAAAGATGTTCTATTGGATTTAGGTGTGGAGACTGGCTAGGCCACTCCAGAACCTTGATATGCTTCTTACGGGGCCACTCCTTGGTTCTCCTGGCTGTGTGCTTCGGGTCGTTGTCATGTTGGAAGACCCAGCCACGACCCGTCTTCAATGCTCTGACTGAGGGAAGGAGGTTGTTGCTGAAGATCTCACCATAAATGGCCCCATTCATCCTCTCCTTAATACAGTGCAGACATCCTGTCCCCTTCGCAGAAAAGCACCCCCAAAGCATGATGTTACCACCCCCATGCTTCACAGTAGGGATGGTGTTCTTGGGATGCAACTCATCCTTTTTCCTCCAAACACGACGAGTGAAGTTTAGACCAAAAAGTTCTCCTTTGGCCTCCTCTGACCACATGACTTTCTCCCATGCCTCCTCTGGATCATCCAGATGGTCATTGGAAAACTTCAGACGGGCCTGGACATGTGATGACTTGAGCAGGGGAACCTTCAGACGGGCCTGGACATGTGATGACTGGAGCAGGGGAACCTTCAGACAGGCCTGGACATGTGATGACTGGAGCAGGGGAACCTTCAGACGGGCCTGGACATGTGATGACTGGAGCAGGGGAACCTTCAGACGGGCCTGGACATGTGATGACAGGAGCAGGGGAACCTTCAGACGGGCCTGGACATGTGATGACTGGAGCAGGGGAACCTTCAGACGGGCCTGGACATGTGATGACAGGAGCAGGGGAACCTTCAGACGGGCCTGGACATGTGATGACTGGAGCAGGGGAACCTTCAGACGGGCCTGGACATGTGATGACAGGAGCAGGGGAACCTTCAGACGGGCCTGGACATGTGATGACTTGAGCAGGGGAACCTTCCATGCAATGCATGATTGGAAACCATGACGGCGTAGTGTTCTACCGACAGTGACCTGTGAATCTGTGGTCCCAGCTCTCTTCATGTCATTGAGCAGCTCCTCCCTTGTAGTTCTGGGCTGATTCCTCACCTTTCTTCTCATCAGTGATACCCCACGAGGGGACATCTTGCATGGAGCCCCAGTCCGAGGGAGACTGACACTCGTCTTCAGCCTCTTCCATTCTCTAACAATTTCTCCAACAGTTGATCTATTTTCACCAAGCTGCTTGGCAATTGCCCCGTAGCCCTTTCCAGCCTTGTGGAGGTCCACCGTTTTGTCTCTGGTGTCTTTTGATAGCTCTTTGGTCTTGCCCATGGTAGTAGTTGGCGTCTGACTGACTGTGGGGTGGACAGGTGTCTATAAAGAGCTCAGACAGGTGCTACTAAGTGAGATGAATGAGTGGAGTAGAGGGGGACTTTATAAAGGTGCAGTAACAGGTCTTTGGGAGCCAGAATTCTTGCTGTTTCTCAGGGGTTCAAATACTTTTGTTCAGCCGTGCGAGACAAATACATTCTTTACAAATCATACAATGTGATCTCCTGAATTCTGTCCTCAGAGTGGGAATCCCCTGCAATGTGATCTCCTGAATTCTGTCCTCAGAGTGGGAATCCCCTGCAATGTGATCTCCTGAATTCTGTCCTCAGAGTGGGAATCCCCTGCAATGTGATCTCCTGAATTCTGTCTCTCAGAGTGGGAATCCCCTGCAATGTGAATGTCAGACCCTCCATGATGGAGAAGTGGGAGAACTTGCAGAATCGCAGGGGGTTCAAATACTTCTGTTCCTCACTGTAACTTGTAGATATGTGGGGGTCGTACTGAATGGTTTAATTTCCGTGTGAACATAGTAGAGGCTGAGTTACTATGTAATAAAAAGAGGCCTTCGGCCAGCGTAGAGCCTTTTCAGTTTTCTGGGAAAGTAAAGTATTCAGTTCTAGACGCTTTTGCGATATCATGGTTTGTTACGTAGAGATGGATTGCCATCATGAGCTCTATAATGTGCTTCCAATTCTCAGGTAAGTGTCTGAATTTGTTTCCATCGCTCTCTTTTTCTAGAAGAAGCCATAGAAATAAGGTGGCCTCGCAGGACCGCCTTATGGCTTCCCACAAGATGGTCGGGGAGATATCGGGAGTTGTGTTTGACTGAAAGTATTCTTGAATAGGTGACTACTTCATGGCGGGTGTTAGTATCCGTAAGCATAGAGTCGTTAAGTCTCCAGGAGTAGGGAGTAGGAAGTAGGGAGTAGGGAGTAGGGGCTAGACCTATAAAAGTGATAGACAGCACCATAATATTATGATCTGACCAGGGGCTTAAATGAATGCAAGCTTTCCTAGAGTTATGCAGGCCATAGATGGGTCGAAAATCGGCCGATTTTCGGATCGTTAGTGGGCTATTTGTTCGGCCGTTTTTCGGTATTTTGGCCGATTTTTTTTATCGATAAAGTTGGAAAAAAATCAGCCGATTTTGCCGATCGGCCGATTTTCGCGGCAATGATGGGCAAATCGGCCGATTTTTTACCGATAAAAAATCGGCGCATGAGCCGTGACCTGCAAGAGGAAGACAAAAAGAAGAAGAGGAAGAAGAAGAAGAGGATGATGAAGAGGAAGAAGAAGATGATGAAGAAGAAGAAGAGGAGGAGGATGATGATGAAGAAGAATGAGAAGAAGAGGATGATGATGATGAAGAAGAAGAAGAAGAAGAAGAGGATGATGAAGAAGAAGAATAAGAAGAAGAGGATGATGAAGAAGAATAAGAAGAAGAGGATGATGAAGAAGAAGAAGAAGGAGGATGATGATGATGAAGAAGAAGAGGAAGAAGAAGAAGAAGAATTCCAGTTCAGCAAAAAGTGTCCCTGCAGAGAGCTCTGCTATATCTTTGACAGTTCCTTGACATTTACAGCGGTTGCAACATTGTATCTATTTGTTTCCGAATAAAAACATCTGTATCCTAAATGGATAAAAATAGATACAATGTTGCAACCTCTGTAAATGTCAGAGAACTGTCAAAGAAATAGCGGAGCTCTCTGCAGGGACACTTTTTGCCGGCTGTAGATGGGATGAAAATCGGCCGATTTTTTTTACCATTGCTGGTAACGTCGGCCGCTTGAACGAACGATTTTTTGTTTTTTAAAAGAAAAATCGGCCGTTTTTCTCCCCGTCTATGGCCTGCATTAGCCAGCAGAATGGGGGAGCAATAGATATAGTCTAGCATAAGAGTCATGTGGGTGGAAGTAAAAGGACATTATGTGCCCTCCAGGAGTCTACCAGTTGAAGGGTGTCTAATTTTTTGGTAAGGGATTATGGGAAGGCCTGAGAGGTTGGTGAGGATGAGCTTCTGTCTAAATGCTGATTAGCTACCAAATTGAAATCACCTCCCACCAATAAACGAGGGATTAGAAACCTATCAAGAATTTTGAAAAAACTGGAAAAGAAGGACGCTTGCGCCGAATTTTGTGCATAAATCGTGAGTCGTGAATCGTGAATCGTGAGTTTCGGGTCGTGAGTTCACGACCCGAAAGGGTGCCTTTAATAATGAGAAATCTGCTCTCAGGATCACGATAAATATGTTGAATATCGAAGGGAAATGAGTTGTGTAAAAAAATGTCCACGCCTCCACTTTTAGTGGAATGTAAGGCGTGGAACCCGTCTGTAAGATCTATGAAAATATGTCGGGTGTTTAGCGGCTGCAAAATGAGTTTCATGTAGTGAGATAACCTTTGACCCTAGGCGTTTATACTGAAGGAAGGCAGTTTTACGTTTATTTGGTGAGATGAAACCCTGAACATTATGTGAGATGCAATAATAACCATGGCAACTAAGAAGAATTTCAGCCAGCATTATGGTATTCATCTGAAAAGTATCCAAGATTATTATTATACAGTATTTATAAAGCGCCGATAGTTTGCTCAGCGCTGTACATTACAGAGGGGGACAGAACATGTGACAGAACAATACCAATACAATGTGATACATGAGGGGGGCGAGGGCCCTGATCCTTGGAGCTTACAATCTAGGAGGGAGGGGAGGGTGGTACAGAAGGAGATAGCTGTGGGGGATGGGGTGGTAGGAAGAGTGGAGGAGGTCGGCAGGTTAGCAGGGGGTGGGGTAGGCTTCCCTGAAGAGATGGGTTTTCAGGGTGCGCCTAAAGGAGAGGAGAGTAGGTGATAATCTGATGGGTTGGGGCAGGGAGTTCCAGAGGATGGGTGACACCCTGGAGAAGTCCTGGAGGCGGGCATGGGAGGAGGAGACCAGGGAACTAGAGAGAAGGAGGTCTTGTGAGGAGCGGAGTGTGCGTGTTGGGCGGTACTTGGATATTAGGTCAGTGATGTAGTTCGGGGCAGTATGGTGGACGGCTTTGTACGTCAGTGTTAGGATTTTGAATTTGATCCGTTGCGCAATCGGGAGCCAGTGGAGGGATTGGCAGAGGGGGGTGGAGGACACTGAATGGAGGCCAGTGGAGGGATTGGCAGAGAGGGGTGGAGGACACTGAGTGGAGGCCAGTGGAGGGATTGGCAGAGGGGGGTGGAGGACACTGAATGGAGGCCAGTGGAGGGATTGGCAGAGAGGGGTGGAGGACACTGAGTGGAGGCCAGTGGAGGGATTGGCAGAGAGGGGTGGAGGACACTGAGTGGAGGCCAGTGGAGGGATTCGCAGAGAGGGGTGGAGGACACTGAGTGGAGGCCAGTGGAGGGATTGGCAGAGGGCGGTGGAGGACACTGAGTGGAGGCCAGTGGAGGGATTGGCAGAGGGGGGGTGGAGGACACTGAATGGAGGCCAGTGGAGGGATTGGCAGAGAGGGGTGGAGGACACTGAGTGGAGGCCAGTGGAGGGATTCGCAGAGAGGGGTGGAGGACACTGAGTGGAGGCCAGTGGAGGGATTGGCAGAGGGCGGTGGAGGACACTGAGTGGAGGCCAGTGGAGGGATTGGCAGAGGGGGGTGGAGGACACTGAGTGGAGGCCAGTGGAGGGATTGGCAGAGGGGGGTGGAGGACACTGAATGGAGGCCAGTGGAGGGATTGGCAGAAGGGGGTGGAGGACACTGAGTGAAGGCCAGTGGAGGGATTGGCAGAGGGGGGTGGAGGACACTGAGTGGAGGCCAGTGGAGGGATTGGCAGAGGGGGGTGGAAGACACTGAGTGAAGGCCAGTGGAGGGATTGGCAGAGGGGGGTGGAGGACACTGAGTGGAGGCCAGTGGAGGGATTGGCAGAGGGGGGTGGAGGACACTGAGTGGAGGCCAGTGGAGGGATTGGCAGAGGGGGGTGGAGGACACTGAATGGAGGCCAGTGGAGGGATTGGCAGAGGGGGGTGGAGGACACTGAGTGGAGGCCAGTGGAGGGATTGGCAGAGGGGGGTGGAGGACACTGAGTGGAAGCCTGTGGAGGGAATGACAGAGGGGGGTGGCAGAAACGGAGCGGTTGGAAAGGTGAATGAGTCTGGCAGCCGTATTCAGGATGGACTGAAGCGGGGATAGCCTGTGGTGAGGCAGGCCAGTGAGGAGGGAGTTGCAGTAGTCGAGTCGTGATATGATGAGGGAGTGGATGAGCTGTTTAGTGGTTTCTGGGGTTAGGAACGTGCGGATTTTGGCGATGTTGCGGAGGTGGAGTCTACATGTTGCGGAGGTGGAGTCTGCATGTTGCGGAGGTGGAGTCTGCATGTTGCGGAGGTGGAGTCTACATGTTGCGGAGGTGGAGTCTACATGTTGCGGAGGCGGAGTCTGCATGTTGCGGAGGCGGAGTCTACATGTTGCAGAGGTGGAGTCTACATGTTGCGGAGGTGGAGTCTGCATGTTGCGGAGGCGGAGTCTGCATGTTGCGGAGGCGGAGTCTGCATGTTGCGGAGGTGGAGTCTGCATGAGTTTGTTAGTGATTGGACTTGGGGCTGGAAGGATAGGTTGGAGTCCAGAATGACATCAAGTACTCTGCCTTGTGGGGCGTGCCTGATGGTGGCATTGTTGGACGTGAGAGAAGTCAATGGGGGGGGGTGGGGTCCGGGCTGGGGGGGGGAAGACTAGGAGCTCGGTTTTGGAGAGGTTCAGTTTAAGGAAGTGGAGTGACATCCAGTCTGATATGTCGCTCAGTAGGTGTGTGATTTGGGCGGAGACTGAGGGGGTGAGGCGAGGGGCGGAGACTGAGGGGGTGAGGTGGGGGGCGGAGACTGAGGGGGTGAGGTGGGGGGTTGAGAGATAGATTTGTGTGTCGTCGGCATAGAGGTGGTAGTTGAAGCCGTGAGAGTGTATGAGTTGGCCAAGGGAGGAGGTGTAGATGGAGAAGAGAAGGGGCCCGAGGACGGAGCCTTGGGGGACCCCAACAGAGAGGGGGAGTGAGGGGGAGGTGGCAGTGTTATAGGTAATGCTGAAGGAGCGTTGTGATTGGACGAGAGCCAGATGGTATGTCTTGTCAGCGGAGCATCTGGATCTGCAAATGAGAAGGCAAAATCCGCCACTATCAATTCATGGAGCATCCAAGCGCCAATATGGCGGCCGGGACATCAACAAATTGGTGTATAAAGAATGTCATGTACCAAAATTGTAACAAAAATAGAAACATAAAGCAATAGAATTGGGGCTTTAAGAGTCCTTACAACTAAAGAGATCACAATAAACCATGGATCAGGTAGGCTTTCCTGAAAAGACAGAAAAATGTAACATCAAAGGGCCAATCGAGCTCAAACTCTGCCACCGCAAAACGCGGGAAGCGGAGCAGCCACCCCACAAGTGGGCGGTGAAATCTCCGGACATGCTAGGTGGCAGGGTGGGGGTCACGTGTCCAAGAGTCCTATTGCATTAGCATATGGGCGGTAAAGGACCGATGACCCAGATAGATGGAGAGGAAATCAAACATAATAAACATATGGATATGAAGAGATCGCAGCATTGCCCAAAAACCTATACAAAGAGTGTATGATATGCTAATGAGAAATCCTTTCATCCTGGTCCTTGCCTGACTCTCCTCCTTTCCCTTCGTGGAGATGGAGTATGCCAAATGGGAGATACCCGAGGAGTGGAAGGTGGACGTTGAGGCGAGGGAGCATCCGCCAGGTCTAATTTAGCCAAAATGTCTCGGCCTTCAGGAAGAGATGTAGCTATGTATGTGCTGCCATTGTGCCATATCAGCTTAAATCAGTGTTTCTCAACTCCAGTCCTCATGGACCCCCCAACAGGTCATGTTTTCAGGATTTCCATTATTTTGCACAGGTGATTTGATCAGTTTCACTGCCTTAATAATTACCACAGCTGTTTCATCTGAGGGAAATCCTGAAAACATGACCTGTTGGGGGTCCATGAGGACTGGAGTTGAGAAACACTGGCTTAAAGGGAAATCCCCATTTGTAGGAATACGAGCGGAAAAAAGGGTGGATGTAATTTCATTCATTTTTCTGCATTTCTCCAACGTAGCTGGAGAGACATCTGGAAATATTTGCATAGTTGAACCTTCAAAACCTTCTCACTTTTCACCCTAATGATGGCTTCACTGATAGTGACGGCTCTTTGGATCTCATCTTGAGAGTTGACAGCAACAGATTCCAAATGCAAATAGCACACTTGAAATGAACTCTGGACCTTTTATCTGCTGATTGTAATTGGGATAATGAGGGAATAACACACACCTGGCCATGGAACAGCTGAGAAGCCAATTGTCCCAGTACTTTTGGTCCCTTAACAAGTGGGAGGCACATATGCAAACTGTTGTAATTCCTACACCGTTCACCTGATTTGGATGTAAATACCCTCAAATTAAAGCTGACAGTCTGCAGTGAAAGCACATCTTGTTTTTTTCATTTCAAATCCAATTTCCTGAAAGAAGAGACGAAAAGAGTATTTACCCCTTCCAGTCCGGACACTTCCCCCCCCCCTTCCAGTCCGGACACTTCCCCCCCCCCTTCCAGTCTGGACACTTCCCCCCCCCCTTCCAGTCCGGACACTTTCACCCCCTTCCAGTCCGGACACTTTCCCCCCTTCCAGTCCGGACGCTTCCCCCCCTTCCAGTCCGGACACTTTCCCCCCTTCCAGTCCGGCACTTTCCCTCCTTCCAGTCCGGACACTTCCCCCTCCCCTTCCAGTCTGGACACTTCCCCCCCCCCTTCCAGTCTGGACACTTCCCCCCCCCTTCCAGTCTGGACACTTCCCCCCCCCCTTCCAGTCCGGACACTTTCTCCCCCTTCCAGTCCGGACACTTTCTCCCCCTTCCAGTCCGGACACTTTCACCCCCTTCCAGTCCGGACACTTTCCCCCCCTTCCAGTCCGGACACTTTCACCCCCTTCCAGTCCGGACACTTTCCCCCCTTCCAGTCCGGGCACTTTCCCTCCTTCCAGTTTCCGTCTTGTTCGTTTCATTTCAAATCCATTGTGGTGTATAGAGCCAAAAATGTTAGAATTGTGTCCATGTCCCAATATTTATGGACCTGACTGTATATATTTTTTGTCTCCCTCCCCAGCAGCACTTTATTTTCTTTGCTCTGATGCATTTCATGAGTATTACTGTTTCATAATCTTACCTGTTGATGTATCTCAATAGATGCAGCTTGGGATGTCTCCGCTCCTCCTACACAAAGGGCCCTTGTCACCAGGGACACCATTCTTATCTGCACCTTCTCAGTGGATAAACAGCTGCTGGATCTTAACTTTCTGGCCATCTCATGGACCTTCAAGGGAAGAGTTATCCTGAAATATGACAATAAAGACATCTCCACCCCAGATCCCAGGTTGTCCCTCCATGTGGAATCCCTGGAACATGGATACGCCTCATTATATCTATCCAACGTGGCCATCTCTGATAGGGGCACCTATGTGTGTATCGTCAAATACAGCACTGAAAGCAAACAGAAGGAGATTTCATTCAAAGTGTTGGGTAAGGACACCTACTGGATACAAATGGTATATGTGAATGTTGAGTTACTTTCACGTTAAACTTTTGGTGACAACAATATAGTTACTATACAGTTACATGTACATCCAGTCTCTAACTGGATGGCTTTTAGATTGCCAAAAACTATTACAATGTTTTTTTTCCATAAAACACTGTTTTTACCCCTATTTGCATCTTAGTGCTGCTGAATTCCAGTCTCAGCCACTTCCTTATATGCATACTGTTGGAATTTTAGAGTTGTGAAAAAACTCTATTAGTATTCCTGTATTTTTAGGTGATTGTGGGAAGAAATCAATTTCAAAGCCAGTTAGGAAAAAGCAGCGTGACTTTATTTGATCACGCACCAGGGGCGTGTCACGACCACCACCAACAGGCGACAATTGCACAGCCGCGACTAACAGTAATACGTCACACCCACGGCATCAGACCCCAGACCTTCTCACCAAACTCGTGACCGAAGGGCCGGCCGATCCAAAACCGCGGTGTGACGTGCGTAACAAGGCCCCACCCAGCTGCACCCTGCACAGCGATTGCCCAGCTAATGGACTACAATCGGTGCCTGCAGCCTGAATGCGCCTGTTACTGGGTCGGGTTAGTTACGTAACTAACCCTTCTACTGCCACCACCACTTTTGTCGGAGACGGGGAAACTCCCGTTATCAAATATACACTATAATGATTGAAATATTGATCTATATAGCATGGCCTGCGGACCTACTATACAGAGATATACAAACAGTAGCGTCTCTTCAAAGGCAGGGATTCATGAATTGCAAGTAAGCGCTTAGAAACAGTTTAACACTTTCAGAAAGAAAGATTTATTACTAAAAGAGTCAAAACAGGTGCAATACAATATTTACAAAGAGATGTCACAAAAATATATATATATGTATATAAAGACACAGCAAAGAGATAATTAGGAAGAAGATTACAGGGTTAAGTTACTTGCCCATATGCCTGGGTTTTCAGATCCAAGTGCAGAGCAGAAAGGTTCTTTGATCTCCTCTGTTACGATGTTACCTTGGAGATCTCTGTGTGTGTGTGTGTGTGTCAAGCTCTAACTCTCTTGAAAGTCCCTCTCAAGGGGAGGGGGGGGGGCTCTGACTACACGTTTTGGGAGTGGTCATTGGGGAACTCTAAACTAAACTACCAGCTTCATATCCCATGATATGAACCGTACAGTTGACCTGAGGAATGTGCATTTACTCTGGTCAGTTTGATAATGTGTGGGCTTATGCCGTTTTGGGTGACAAAAGTTACACTTTAGTAGACGGCCTGTCTCCTCTCTCATGTCTTCCTGGTTGTTCCACGCCATCTGCCAGGAGATAACTTTTGCCTCTCAGGAAGGGAGGAGGGTAGGAATGAGGCTGAGGAATGCCTCAAATAAACAGAACACAAAAAAGAGAGTTGAAGGGGGACTCCGCTCCAACAAGGATGAGCAAGTTTGCCACAGGGCGGACTGACCATTTGGAAACTCAGGCACTGCCCAAGGGCCCGGGGTCAGTAGGGGGCCCCATGAGATGCCCCTGGTACCTTTTTCATAGGCTTTTTTTGAGTTTGGGCAAGGACACAGGGGCCCCATGATCCCCTATTGCCCGGGGGCCCCATGAGTTGTCAGTCCACCCCTGTCACACACCAAAAAGATACAAAGTCAATACAAAAGTAGCAAATTCAAATACAAAAAGACATGTAGCTTAAAATAAAAATAAATAGTTGTTTGTTCCTTGAATATAAGAATAATAATGTAGTTCCTTTGTTCTCTTAGCAAGGAGCTTGGCATAGGACCATGTGGTCTAACATAGGACCATGATGTCTAACAAAGGACCATGTGGTCTATCAAAGGACCATGTGGTCTATCAAAGGACCATGTGGTCTATCAAAGGACCATGTGGTCTAACAAAGGACCATGTGCTTCTTCTGTGTAAGTGTGTCTGAATGAAGTGTATGTGTGTGTCAGGGACCATCGCGATGCATGGGTCTACACAGGCGTAGGTGTCTGCCAAGACGTATAGGTGGCAGGGCACTAGGACCCAGGCGCACCCGTCGTCTTGACAGTACTAGGCAGGCACTAGGACCTAGGCTGCGCCTGTCAAGCTATTTAAACCAGCCCTGCACAGACACTTGTTGCCAAATGGTCTTTGTATCCTGTTGCCTGTGTTGTGAGTACTCTGATCTGGATTGTTTGACCTTGCTACCTTCTCCTGTCCTGACCCTTGGCCTGCCTGAGTCTGCTCCTGGATGTTCCCCTTTAAATCTGATCTTTTGGTATTGACCCTGCGTGTGACCCGACTATCCTTTGCCTACCGTTTTGTACCCCACCGACCCGCTAGTTACCGACCCGGCCTGAATGACTCTGATTTAGCTCATCCATCCCGCAGGGATCACTAGGCTCCCTCACATCAGACTCTTAGCCCCCTGGAGCTCCTGTCAGACTCCTCTACCCCTGTTGGAGATACCTAGCAGCTGCGACCTGGTACCGGAGCGCTCCAAGTCCATCCCCACCATCAGGGGCCCTGGTGAACAAGTGCTCCGGTGCTTAGACTCCGCACTCTGGGGAGGCTCTGCCAGGGGATTGATAGAGGTGCTGTCAGGCGGTCCATTACAGTGTGTTTCCTGAAGAAGTGAGAAGAAGTGAGAAGAAGTGAGAAGTGAGCTCTTTGAATGGCTAACTTACTTCAAATGCACAGAAATACCAAGCCCTCCCATAGTCCTTTGTTTTAGATTCTGGGGCTCATTACCGCTCCCCTTGTCACCTCCCAGTGTATCACGCATAGTAACAGGTATTTCTGTCCAGTCATAACGAGGCTGATTAACATGACTGACAGACATTCAGGAAGGGAACAACTGGAGTTCTTATGTTACATATACAATTTAAACTCTCAGACTCATTATATGAAATCAGAACAAGGAATACTATCAATAGGCTGTTCTAAAGAAAATATAAACCAAAACCTTCTGTAATTATCCAACCCAGACACAAATAATTCACATCTCTTACTACCCGATACAAATCCTTCCATTCACATCCAATCAGAAGGTATATATCCTGGCCAGGCATATATCACAACTTACTACAGACCGAATCAAAATGTAGATATTAACAATGAATATTACACATACGCTTCACATTGGCTTCACATTGGCTTCACATCCTTGTTCTGGGCCGGCTTTCTTATAGTGACTCTGGTGGCTGTAGAATATCATTTATTTAGCTGATAACAGACGTCTGTATTCTTTAATATTTTTGTGCCTTCAAAGTCACATTGAGGCTCAGCATTGGCTAGCTTTAAATTAACCGTTCGTCTGAATGGGCTCTGTAAGTCGGTGTTGGACTGTACCATAGTATTTCATGGCTAAGAGGTCCGTAGGTCATTGGCTTCCCATCCTAAAAAATATTATTATTATTATTATTATACAGGATTTATATATTATTATTATTATTATACAGGATTTATTATTATTATTATACAGGATTTATATATTATTATTATTATTATACAGGATTTTTTATTATTATTATTATTATTATTATTATTATTATTATACAGGATTTATATATTATTATTATTATTATACAGGATTTATTATTATTATTATTATACAGGATTTATATATTATTATTATTATTATTATACAGGATTTATTATTATTATTATTATTATTATTATTATACAGGATTTATATATTATTATTATTATTATACAGGATTTATTATTATTATTATTATTATTATTATTATTATTATTATACAGGATTTATATATTATTATTATTATACAGGATTTATATATTATTATTATTATTATTATTATTATACAGGATTTATATATTATTATTATTATTATACAGGATTTATATATTATTATTATTATTATTATTATACAGGATTTATTATTATTATTATACAGGATTTATATATTATTATTATTATACAGGATTTATATATTATTATTATTATTATTATTATTATACAGGATTTATATATTATTATTATTATACAGGATTTATATATTATTATTATTATTATTATACAGGATTTATATATTATTATTATTATACAGGATTTATATATTATTATTATTATTATACAGGATTTATATATTATTATTATTATTATTATAATGTAGGCCTGCTCCTATCACCGCTGAGCACCTTCCAGGTCCTCCCTAACCCTCCCTCTCTATCCTTCTCCTCCTTCGAGACTCACTGCATCCGCTCTTCTCCCCCACCCCCCTAAGGATCGCAGTGATCTACAGGCCCCCCGGATCCATAGCCCGCTTCCTGGATGACTTCGCCGCCTGGCTTCCCTTCTTCCTCTCCTCTGAGCTACCGACCATCATCCTCGGGGACTTCAATATCCCCATCAACGACAACACCCCAGCTACCTCCCAACTCCTCCACCTAACCTCCTCCTTCGCGCTCACACAGCACACTCAATCCTCCACCCACATCAATGGGAACACCCTGGACCTCGTCTTCTCCCACCTCTGTACCCTCAACCATTTCACTAACACCCCCTTCCCTCTCTCTGACCACCACCTCCTCACGTTCTCCATCTCCCCCTCCCTCAACTCCCCCCCCCTCAAGGCGCCAAACCATCAACCAGCCGCAACCTCCGCAACCTGAACCCGGCCCCCTCCACTCGGCCGCGGACCGCCTACACGACAGCATCCTTCCACTGTCATGTCCTGACCTAGCCACCACCACATACAACGACTCACTGTCAGCTGCCCTAGACTCTCTGGCACCCCTAACCACACGTTACATCAAACCCAGACCGCTCCAACCATGGCAGAACGACCACACTAAATGCCTCAAACGTCGCAGTCGCGAGCTAGAGAGACTATGGCGCAAAACCAGGTCCCCTCACGCATTCTCCCTCTACAAATCTGCCTTCCTCACCTACACCTCCTCCCTCCATGCCGCCAAGCAGGCCTACTTCGTAACCCTCATCAACACCCTCTCCTCCTGTCCTCACCGACTCTTCTCCACTTTCAACTCCCTACTCTCTCCCCGCCTCCTCCACTCAGTACCTCACTCACCGCCCGCGAGATTGCCACTCATCTCCACAACAAGATTGACGTAATCCGTAAGGACATAGTCAACTCGCAATCTACCTCCCCACCTAGCCTCTCCACCCCCATCACCCCCTCTTCTCTCCCCTCCCCTGACCTCGCAACCGCACTGCCCCCACCACACCCAAGGCCCCGGTTACCGTAACCCCCCCAGCACTGTACTCCTGCAGCCTTGCTACCACTGAGGAAGTCATCAGGGTCTTCTAAGAAGCCCGCCTCACTACCTGCCCCCCGGACCCTATCCCCTCTCGACTCCTCCAGTCACCCCCCTCTTCCCTCATCTGCTCCCTCACCCACATCTTCAATCTCTCCCTCTCTACTGGCGCATTCCCCTCCCCCCTAAAGCATGCGCACATCACCCCCCATACTCAAAAAGCCCTCCCTGGACCCCACAGACCCAAACAACCTCAGACCCATCTCCCTGCTGCCACTCACTTCCAAGCTCCTGGAGCGCTTAGTCTACGATCGCCTGAGCGCCCACCTAACTGACAGCAACCTCCTTGACCCACTACAGTCCGGCTTCCATCCCCTACACTCCACCGAAACCGCCCTCCTCAAAATCACTAACGACCTTCTAACCGCCAGAGCCAAAGGCGACTACTCTGTCCTCCTCCTCCTGGACTTCTCCGTGGCCTTCCACACAGTTGACCACCCCCTCCTCCTTAATAAACTACTCTCCCTTGGCATCAGAGACACCGCTCTCTCCTGGTTCTCCTCTTACCTATCCCGACGCTCCTTCAGCGTCACCTACAACGGTGCCACCTCCCCTTCCCTCCCCCTCTCTGTTGAGGTCCCCCAGGGCTCTGTCCTTGGACCCCTTCTCTTCTCCATCTACACCTCCTCCCTTGGCAAATTTATTCACTCCCACGCCTTCAACTACCACCTCTACGCTGATGACACTCAAATTTACCTCTCCACCCCCCACCTCACCCCCACATTCTCCTCCCGCATCTCCCACCTCCTAAACGACATATCAGACTGGATGTCACTCCATTTCCTCAAACTCAACCTCTCCAAAACCGAGCTTCTCGTCTTTCCCCCTGCCCCCCCCCCCCATCCTATCCATCACTACCAATAACACCACCATCAATCCCGCCCAGCAAGCCAAAGTCCTTGGAGTCATTCTGGACTCAAACCTTTCCTTCCAACATCATGTCAAATCACTCACAAACACATGCAGGCTCCACCTCCGCAACATCGCCAAGATACGTACGTTCCTTACCCCAGACACCACTAAACTACTCGTACACTCCCTGATTATCTCATGCCTGGACTACTGCAACTCCCTCCTCACTGGCCTACCCCATGTAGGCTCTCCCCGCTTCAGTCCATCGTGAACTCAGTGGCTAGACTCATCCACCTCACCAACCGCTCCAACTCTGCCACCCCCCTCTGTCATTCCCTCCACTGGCTCCACCGCCCTCTGTCATTCCCTCCACTGGCTCCTCGCCCCTCTGCTCTCCCTCCACTGGCTCCCTATCGCCCAACGCATCAAATTCAAACTACTCACTCTGACCTATAAGGCCGTTCACAACACTGCCCCTGACTACCTCACCAACCTGATTCCCAGGTACCACCCTACCCGTACCCTTCGCTCCTCTCAGGACCTCCTTCTATCTTGCTCCCTGGTCTCCTCCGACACATGAATGCAGGACTTCTCCAGGTCCTCCCCCATCCTCTGGAACTCACTACCCCAATCCATCAGACTGTCTCCCTCCCTTCTCACCTTCAGGCGCTCCCTGAAAACCCATCTCTTCAGGGAAGCCTATGCCACCCTCACCTAACAACCCTCCTTCATTCCTCCCACCACTCCATCCCCCACAGCCATTTCCTCCTGTACCACTATCCCCTCCCTCCTAGATTGTAAGCTCCAAGGAGCAGGGGCCCTCGCACCCCTCGTGTGCTGTTTGTAGTTGCTGTACTGTGCCATGTATTGTCCCCCCCTATTGTACAGCGTTGAGCAATCCCTTTGGCGCTATATAAACTCCATGTAATAATAATAATAATAATAATATATATAATATATATTTCTGTTAGAAGATCTAATGTGTCTTATTAGCCTCTTGGACCTTGTAAATCAGGCATTTTTGGTACCCAACAGTTTGGTATGCTCTTGTGTGGCCATTTTTTGGAAGGTAACTCCATTACCATAGGAATTATGGAATATAAATGCAAGTTGAGAGTTTGAGATGTATGAACGTTCGGCTGTTGGTCAATATAGGCCTCTAGCCCCCAGTCTGGCATATGTGTATTCCTCAAAGGAATGTTTATGACTTGAAAGGGCCTTATCAGAAATCTTTTTTGAAAGTCCCAAAGCCATTGTAGGTTTATGATGCCATGTATAGTTCTAACTTGTCTGCTTTCTTTCAAATATACCCTCTACTGGACAAGGGTTGTCAGGTGTGTCACCTTCCTTGCTGCCTAACCTAGACATGAGATTTAAAGTGACATTAAAGGTAAGAATAACAAACCTGTTATACTTACCTGCTCTGTGCAGAGGTTTTACACAGAGCAGCCCCGATCTCCTCTTTTCGGGTCCCCCGGCAGCCCTCATGTCTCCTCCTCTGCAGCCAGTGCCCTCATAGCAAGCAGTTTGCTCTGGTGTCATTG